>NW_026067985.1:4971184-5023797 GCF_014885135.2 Alexandromys fortis | reverse complement strand
TTTTTTTTTTTTTTTTTTTTTTTTTTTTTTTTTTTTTTTGTAGAATGTCACTCTCTCAATAAGGCTGTCCTTGCAAGTCTTATTGAAGACTGTACCCCCTCCCCCCAACTCTGTGAATCCTGCTCATGGAGGCTCATTTCACTTATTGGCCCTCATTAGTGTCCCTCTCAGCAGAAAAGGAGTGTCACAGCCTGGGGTTGTGTCTGCTGGAGGGCAGTACCTTGTTCCTGCTGGGCAAGTGTTCTGCTGCTGAGTTGCACACCCAGGCTGATCAGGGGGTTTTGTTTCATTTATGTCCTGCTGTTCTGACACTTGAAACAGTGTCGGTGAAAAGATGACATTTGATACATGTGTGAATGAGTGAACCGACCCCTGACGCCTGATCAGATCTTCACAGTCTTCCAACTTAACAAGCAACGAAATTATTCTAGTCCCTGAATTTTCTGTTTGCCTCTGGTTCCTTCCTTGTTTGTTCTATTTTATTTGGAGACAGAAATCTTGCTGTGTATCTCAGACTAGCCGTAAACTTGTAATCCTTCTGCCCCTGCCTCCCAGGTACTGGGGTCATAGGGTGCACCGCTGTACCTGGCTCCTATCCATCTGTTTCTTAAGTGACCATTGTTGGCATCTTCCACTGTTCCGCTAAGAGCCAGGCACTGGGCAAGATACAGAGGATCGCTGCCTGGAGCAAGATATGGACATAGTACTAGAGTGTGGGTGGGCATAGGGGAGGGTTTAAAAATAAATACTAGGTCGACAAGAAAGGTGGGAGTCGGTTTTGTTAAGAAGTATGATTATATGCAGACTTAAGGCGAGCCCCTCTGAAAGGCACGGAGCAGATTTGGTGGTAGTCTGAGGGTTGGGTGTTTGACCTCTTGGAGCCTGGCCAAGGCGCAGGACAGTGTGTGCTTTTCATCAGTTTTGAGAGACTGACATTCTGTCGCGTACAGTTCCCTGGTTCATTGTCAGTGATGATTATGCTAAGTATTCAGAAGAAGAAGAGCGAGGCCCCTGTGGAGATTTGATGACATTTTTTTCCTTAGTTGCCCTAAGAGAAAAGTTGATGTGAGCTTTACATGCTTGAGGGTTTTGTATTGTAATGAATTGGGGATAGTGACACTATCCTGAAGCCAGCAGGCTGAAGGAATTTTTCATTTCTTATGATTTTTTTGAGACACAGTCTCACTATGTAGTACCAAGTTGTCATATAGACCAGGCTGGCCTCAAACTCCCAGGGATCCATCTGCTTCTGCCTCCCAGGTGCTGGGATGAAATGCGTGCGCCACCACATCCAGAAGCATTGTTTTATAATTCATAAGATTGTGTGTGTGTGTGTGTGTGTTAGACAGGTGGTGGTGGTGCACACCTTTAATACCAGCACTCAGGGAGGCAGAGGCAGGCAGATCTTTGTGAGTTCGAGGCCAGCCTGTTCTACAGAGTGAGTTCCAGGACAGCCAGAGATACACAGAGAAATCCTGTATAGAAAAACAAACAAACCCAAAAAACAAAACAAAAAAAAGGTTCGTGTGTACGTGTGTGTGTGTGTGTGTGTGTGTGTGTCTGTCTGTCTGTCTGTCAGAGGTTGAACTCAGGTATACTTTTCACTTGCTTCTCCATATTCTTTTTTGAGACAGGGTCTCTCACTCTTAGTGATTCAGTCAGAGTTCCTGGCCACCAAGCCCCAGCAAACCTCCCACCTCTGCCTTCCCGGGGTCGAGATTCCAGGCACAGGCTGCTGCCCCTGGCTCTACAGCAATGCTAGAGACTGACTGCAGGCTCTCATGCTTTCATGGCAAGCACTTTACCAGCTGAGCCAGCTCCCCAGTTCTCTTCATCTGGTTAGCTGAAGCAGGGTCTCACACTGTACTCAGCCTACTCTAGAACTCACTATGAAGCCCAGGCTCTTGTCCTTAAAGTTATGACAATGTGTTTGCTTTCCCTTTCAGTGATCTGGGGTCACAAGTGTGAGCCATGCCCAGACGCATTACTGGAGAAACATGATTAACTGAAAAATCTGAGCGCATGGAAAATTAACTATAATCAAGTCGTAGAGGAGCCAGTGGCCATTTAATTATGTTCTGAAATGTTATCTTTCCTTGCTAGAAATTTTATCGGTGGTTTAAGAAGAAAAACATAGATTCAAAACTATCCACTCAAACCTAAAGAACACATTTCTCTTTTTCTATTTTTTTTTCCAGTTTTTTGAGACAGGGTTTCTCTGTAGCTTTGGAGCCTGTCCTGGAACTAGCTCTTGTAGGACAGGCTGATCTTGAACTCACAAAGATCCACCTTCTCTGCCTCCAGAGTGCAGGGATTAAAGGTGTGTGCCACCACTGCCCTGCTGAGAAAGCAATTGGAAAGCGTTAGGCTTAGAGTGAAGATTTGTAACAATCCATTAAGATTGCCAGCCTGGTGGTGGCGGCGCACGCTTTTAATTGCAGCACTTAGGAGGCAGAGGGAGGCAGATCTCTCTGAGTTCGAGGCCAACTTGGTCTACAAGAGCTAGTTCCAGGACAGGCTTCAAAGCTACAGAGAAACCCTGTCTAGAAAAAACAAATATATATATGTATATATATATATACATATATATGTATATATATATGTGTGTGTGTGTTCCATGGAAGTTTCCATGTCATACAGGTGTAAGAGGTAGTCCTAGCCCAAGGTGAGTTCTGTCGACGAGCGGGCATTTGCACTAGGTGGAGCACAGAGGATTTTTAGGCTGTAATTCTATATGACGTTGTTAGGTGGCTACACACCATTATACATTGTCCAAACCTGTGGGGCAGGGTTAAACATATGATAACTGTAGACTAAATCTCACCCCAGCTGTTTGTCCCCAAAGAAGCGGAAGTGTACCCACATGTTTCTGACAGTGCTATGTCACAGAATGTGAACCTCAAGTGCAAACTGTGGACTCTGGATGCTAATGGCATTTCCTCCATCAGTGGAAATGTGCCTCCATGGAGGAGGATGCCATTGCTGGGTGGGGCATCCACCAGGAAGAACTCTCTCTGCTTCTTCCGCCATGATCCTATGTCTTCCTTTAGAAGTTATGTCTAAGCTGACCCAAGCTCGTGGGAGCTCACGGACCCTGGACTGACAGCTGGGGAGCCTGTATGGGACTGACCTAGGCCCTCTGAATATGGGTGACAACTGTGTAGCTTGGTCTGTTTGTGGGGTCCCTAGGAGTGGGACCAGGATCTGTACCTGGCCCATGAGCTGGTTTTTTGGAACCTATTCTCTATGGTGGGATGCCTTGCTAAGCCTTGATGCAGATGGGAGGGTTTGGTCCTGCCTCAACTTGATATGCCAGGCTTTGTTGACTCCCATGAGAGGCCTTACCCTCTCTGAGGAGTGGATGGAGAGTAGTAAGGAGGTGGGGGAAGGGAATGGGAGAAGAGGAAGGGGAAATTGTGGTTGGTATGTAAAATAAATTTAAAAATTTAATGAAAAAGTTAGGTCTAACAATGCCTTTGTGTTCGCGATCTCACAAAACTTGTGTGCTTATTGTTACAAGACCTGCTCATGATTGGGCCTGCCAGTATCTTGTCATTGGTCTGGGGAGGGCTCATGAGGTCCTGTCCTTCTCTGAGAACCTAAAGGGAAGGTGCATCTGAAGTTCCTCTCTTAGTATCTACAGGCAGTTAATGTTTCCAGAGGGAGGGAGGGAGACATTTTCTTCAGTGGTGTAACCACAGGCAGGGTGTCCATGCACCAGTATGTAGTTTCTCTCCCAGGATCTTGTAAACAAAACAAACCCTAATTGGGGGTTGGTTGCGCCAACTCAACAGTTAAGAGCACTTGCTGCATGGGTTGGTTTGACTAAAATGTCCTTTATGGTCTTGGACATTTGAATATTTGACCCTGAGTTGGTGGCACTGTTTGGCGAGGATTTGGAAGTGTGGCCTTGATGGAGAAGGCATGGCACTTGAGGTGGCCTTTGAGAAATAAAAGACTCTCACCATTTTGGGTTCCCTCTCTGTAATGGAATTTTTCTTTGGAATACCAGCTCACAAATAGCGACATGGAGACTTATTAATTATGAAAGCTGGCCTTATCTTAGGTTTGTTTTTAACTAGCTCTTAAAACTTAAATTAACCCATTTCTATTAATCTGCGCTTCTTCCGTGTCTACTGCTGTCTCTCTTGCAGACCTAGATTCCTCCTCCTTCTCTCTATACCTGCCTATACCTCCTGCCTAGTTATTGACCATTTAAAATTTTATTACACTAATTACAGCAATACACCTTCACACAGTGGACAACTATCCCACATACTTCTCTTGGTTTCATGCTTGACATTGAAGATGTCTTAGCTTCCTGTTCTGGTGGCCATGCCTCCCAGGCATGATGGACCCTTTTCCCTCTGGAACCATATGCTCAGATAACCTCTGTAAGTTATCTCTGGCCATGTGTTTAGTCACAGCCGTAGAAGTGTGATTAATCCACTGCTCTCACCAAGGACCTGAGTTCAGTTCCCAGCACCCATATAGCTGCTTGCAAACACCTGTAACTCCAGTTCCAGGGAATCTGACTTCTAGAATCCTCCAGGGTTGAATATATGTGGTATACATATACACATGCAGACAAAATACCCATACACATAAAATAAAATCTTAAAGAGCTTACTAAAATATAATCACCAAAAAATATGTAAATAAACAAAAAACAAGTTATCAGGAGACCACCAAACAGTAACAATTACAAAAACTCAATAAGCTAACCAAACAAAAAACCCGTGAGGGACTGGAGAGACGGCTCTGTGGTTAAAACACTACTGTTCTTGCAGAGAATCTAAGTGTGGTTCCTAGTAACCACATTAACTGGGTCATAACCACCTTTAAGTCCCACTCCAGGGCATCTGTCACCCTCTTCTAGATGCAATGTGCACCTTTATTAATATGTGCACTGTCGTGCCCACCTCGACCAGCAAGGAAGATGCAACACCGGAGCTCTTCTTGCTAGGCAGTTTATTCAGGACCTTGTTCTCTTTCTTTTTCTCTCTCTCCTTCTTTCTCTCTCTCTCTCCCTGGGCAAACCTCTCCCAGCCCTTAAAAAGGCACGGGCCGCCAACCCCAGATTGCCAGGTGGGCACTGCCCATAGGTCCACGCATATGCAAGCAGCTGATGATCATTGCGTGATAATTGCCATCAGGTGAGGCTCCATGCGGCTCTCTACAGTGCACGTGTGTGCACAAACACCCCCCCCACACACACACAGAGAGAAAGAGAGAGAGAATATTTTTATTTATTTATTTAATACAGGGTCTCATTATGTAGACTAGGGTAGACTTGAACTCACAGGGATCCACCTGCCTCTGCCTTCTGCATGCTTGGATTAAAGGTGTGTGCCACTCACCCCGCTCCACCTTGCATTTTTTTAAGCAGGTAAACAGTATATTTATTAAATGAGTTAAGACAAATAAACTTTACAAATAGACAAATAATAAAAGGTTCAGTGGCTAACAGGAATGGTAAGCATCATCAAAGGAAATCAGCACCATCATGGTAGTATCTCAGTTGGCTTACACGTGGAAATGAAATTTTCAAAGAGCAATTTCACAGAAATGAAGCCAGGTTTTTTTTTTTTTTGTATTTTTGAGACAGGGTCTGTCTTTGATCCAGGATCTTATGGATTCAGCTAGATAGGCTTGAGCAAGTGTAACATGGAGGGCCTGTTTGTTGGGGTTTCTGTCCTGCCCGATACCCCACAGCCGGCAAGCCCCAAAGAAAATCACACAGAGATCTCCATAAGTTATAAAAGTGATTGGCCCATTAGCTCAGGCTACTTATTAGCTCTTATAGCTTTTATTAACCCATTATTCTTATCTATGTTAGCCACATGGCTCGGTACCTTTCTTAGCCTGGTAGATTACATCTTGTTTCTTCCATGGCCTGGGCAGAATGCAGAGGGAGCTTCCTGCTTCCTGCAATACTCCTGTTCTCATCACCCTGCCTCTACTTCCTGTCTGGTTGACCCCGCCTATACTTCCTGCCTGGCCAATCAGCGTTTATTTAAAACGTGATTGACAGAATACAGACAATTCTCCCACACCAAGCAAGCCCCAGGGATCCTCCCATCTCTATTTCCCAGTACTGCTGACAAATGCATAGCCTTGCCCAGCTGTGTTACATGGGTTTGAGGTTTGAATTCAGACCTTTCAGCTTGCATTTCAGGTGCTCATGCACACACACACACACACACACACACACACACACACACATATATGCACGTACACATGAACACACACTATGAGACAGGATCTCATTAGTTCAGACTGGTCTCAAACTTGCTATGTAGCTGAGGCTGATCTTGAACTCCTGATTCTCCTGCTTTCTCTTCCCAAGTGCTGGGATTAAGTGTACATACCACTGTGCCTGTTTTGTGTATCTATCTGTATATGAGGCACTCCTCATGAAGATATGAAATATATGAACGTCCACTCTTTAATCTGAGGATAGCCTAGCACTTTCCAGGTCCCTCCTCCTCCTCTTCCTGCTCCTCCTCCTTCTTTTTGCCCATTTCTACCACATACATCTTCTTTGTTTCTGAGACACAGTCTCACTATCTATTCTTGGCTCTCCTGGAACTCATTTTGTTGACCAGGCTGGCCTTGGCCCCTCAGAGCTCCAACTGCCTCTGCCTCCATTGCACTCCTGGCATCTTGTAATGCGCTGCCGAGGTCAGATTCAGAACATATTTGCTAAGCACTGACTGCACCACTGAGCTGTCGTCCTGATTCCTGGTTTCTTCATGTTAAATTTCCTGACCATCACCTTCTGTTGATTTCATCGTGGCTGATCCCAGGATAGAAGCAAGGAAGATGAACGTATGTAGGTTTTTTTTTTGACTGAGCCAGCTCGAGAGTAGGTTTTCCCTACAGAGAAGACTCTCCATAATAAAGGCTGGTGCTGAAGTCAGGTTAGCAGGGTTGTGGTGAGTCTGGGGTGGAGCATGCTAAGCGTGCGTGGACACCTCAGTTGAGTCTTCGGTATTGCACCCACAAAAATATTGCAAAACAACCTGCTATTTAGTTAGCAGTGTACCCACTCTCTTGACTGCGGGTCTTTGGGATGGGCGCACACCACACATTGGAATCACTTAGGGAGCTTTTAAAATACCCTAAATCCAGAAGAGTGAAACGAGGCTGGGAGCGGGTGAGGTCATGCATTTGTATTCTTTTTGTTTCATATATTAAATTTTGTTTACATTTGCGTGTGCTTGCAAGTGCACATAGGGGAGCATAGCATGGCAGGCATACAGAGATCAGAGGACAGCTGGTGAGAACTGGGTCTCTCATTCCACCATAGGGGTCCCAAGGATTGAACTCAATTCATCAGGCTTGGCTGCGGACACCTTACGTTCAGCCGTCTTGTTGACCCATGGGTTAGTAGTTTTTAAATCTCCTCTGGTGGTCCCAGTGTACATACCAATGCTTTAGGTTTTTCTAGATGAGAAGGCCAAATTGTTATCAAACAAGCATGGAGTCTGTCTTTCAGTTTTAACATAGTTTTTTTTTTATTGAGCTATACATTTTTCTCTGCTCCCCTCCCTCTCTCCCCCTCCCTTTACCCCCTCCCATGACTCCCATACTCCCAATTAACTCGGATCTTGTCTTTTTCTCCTTCCTATGTAGATCTCTGTGTGTCTCTGTTAGGGTCCTCTTTGTTGTCTAGGTTGTCTGGGGTTGTGGACTGTAGATTTTTTTTTCCTTTGCTTTATGTCTAGAAGCCACTTAAGAGTGAGTACATATTATATTTGTCTTTCTGGGTCTGGGCTACCTCACTCAATATGTTTTTTTCTAGATCCATCCATTTGCATGCAAATTTCAAGATGTCATTTTTTTTTACCACTGTGTTAGCATGCTTATAAATATCTATCCTGTGCTAGGTGCTGGGATAGGCAAAAATAGAAGTCACTACAATTTGGTAGTTATGAAAAATGGGCTTTAGCTGGGCGGTGGTGGCGCACGCCTTTAATCCCAGCACTCGGGTCGCAGAGGCAGGCAGATCTCTGTGAGTTCGAGACCAGCCTGGTCTACAAGAGCTAGTTCCAGGACAGGCTCCAAAACCACAGAGAAACCCTGTCTCNAGTTCGAGACCAGCCTGGTCTACAAGAGCTAGTTCCAGGACAGGCTCCAAAACCACAGAGAAACCCTGTCTCGAAAAACAAAAACAAAAAAACAAAAAAAAAAAGAGAAAGAAAAATGGGCTTTAGAACAGGACAGTGGTGGTGCAACATATTCATATTTAGTTCCAGCACTAGCAAGGCAGAGGCAGGCACTTCTCTGTGTTCAAGGCCAGCCTGGTCAACAAAGCCTACAAAGCAAGTTCCAGGACAGAAAAAGCCCGTCTCCAAACAAACAAACAAACAAACAAACAAACAAACAAAGGAATTTAGAATGATAGAGCCCAGCTCAAATCCTAACTTACTAGTGTGTGTTCCTTTTTATCTCTCTCCCTTTCTCCTTCCCTCCATCCCTCCTTTCTTTCCTTTTTTATTTTTTTATTTATTTATTTTTTTTGAGACAGGGTTTCTCTGTGGTTTTTGAGCCTGTCCTGGAACTAGCTCTTGTAAACCAGGCTGGTCTTGAACTCACAGAAATCTGTGCTGGGATTAAGAGTGCTGGGATTAAGGGTGTGCGCCACCACCGCCCTGCTTCTTTCTTTCTTTTCAGCAGGCTGTCCGCAGTTTCAGTATATAGTCAGGGGGACTTTCAACTCCCGATCCTCTTGCCTCCCAAGTGCTGAGGTTGCAGGCACGCAGACACGTTACCCCTGCTTTGGCTTAATTTTATTTTAAAAATTTATATTTTGGCGTGTGTGTGTGTGTGTGTGTGTGTGCACTTGTGAGTGCAGGTGCCTACAGAGGTCAGAAAAGGGCACTGGATACCCTAGAGCTAGAGTTGTTGTGAGTCACCTGACCTGGGTGCTGGGAACCAAACTCTGGTTCTTTGAAAGAACACTGAGTGCTCTTGATAGCTGAGCCATTGCTCCAACCTCTGAGGCTTGATTTCTTACATTTCAGATGAGTCTGTTGGTAAAGCAGAAGCACTATAAATAGTGTCTATTTGAGAGCCCTCTTCACGATCGTGTCGGATGTTACAGTGCTATTTAAATTTCAGAAAGAAATCTTTGCTTGATCCATGCAACACCTCTATTAGTGGTTAAGAGGCACACACCTGTAAACCCATCACTTAAAGTAGAGGCAGGAGGCTCAGAGCTAAAGGCCAGCTTCTCTTACATAGTGGGGTTGAGGCTGGCCTGGGCTTCTTAGGATCCCATTTCAAAAAAAAAAAATTAAGTCTGGATGAGATACTACAGTTTTTCTTAACACACAGGAAAACAAATACTTTTTGTTTGTTTGCTTGAGAAGGGGTTTCTCTGCGTAGCCCTGACTGTCCTGGAACTCACTCTGTAGAGCAGGCTGGCCTCAAACTGAAAGATCCGATCCACCTGCCTCTGCCTCCCAAGTGCTGGGATTAAAAGGGCCCACCACCATGCCCAGCTATTTGCTTATTTTTTGAATTATGTGGCTTTGTGTGGATGTGTATGGAGGTACGTGAGAGATGTGTGTAGATGCTGATGAAGGTCAGAGGAGGGTGTTGGACCTCCTGGAGCTGGAGTTACAGCCGACCGTGAACCCCCTGACATGGATGGTGGGAACCAGATTTGAGTCTTCTGAAAGAGGGAGGGCTGGGGTCATAACTGCTGAGACATCGCTTCAGCCCTGCACAGAGGAAAATCTAAATGTATAATTAAGAAAACAACATTTATATTCTCATCAGGTCATGAAATAGGTCAGTGCCTTTCTCCTGGTTCCTTGAAAAGCTTCCATTCCAACCTTAGATGCCTCTCCTCCTGGCTTTGCTGTCTCGATATTTTACATCTGTGATATAGTCCGTCCCTTTAGAGAGTGTGTGTGTGGTTCGAGTCTGTGGATATGTGGATGTGAGTGCAGGTGCCCACAGAAGCCCGAATTGGTCATTTGATTCTTTGGAAGCAGTTACGGGAAGTTGTGCTGGGTTTGAAGGAGGTGCTGGGAACCAAAGGCAGGTCCCCAGGCAGTGTCGCTGAGCCACCTCTCCAGCTTGGCTGTTCTGTCCGACAACATCGTTCTGAACTTGCTTTCTCGTATGCATTTCTCGGTTTCATAATTAATGCAGAGAAGCCATCCCTAGTAGTCACAGAGTGTACAGAGCCTCAGGGTTAGCAAATACCAAACTCCCTTTCAGAGATTTTCCCTCCATAGCCAATTCATTCTATCCCCGGGGTGAATGCACACAGACCCAGCGCAGCTTTCACTCCATCCCCTCACCCCCACCCATTGCTAACCAGACTGGGCACTTTCCTCCGTACACGGACGGTCATTGTGCTTTGTCATTTGGAGGTTATGATCTTGGCTTAAATAGATTTAAGTCTTTGTAGGGACATCTTCACCTTTCTGCTGCGGGTCAATCCAGAGGTGCGACAAGGCAGGCAGGCTGCACTGAGTTCAACTCCCTGCTCAGCTGTACCGCAGAGCCCCCGGATTACCCCCCAAGTAACCGCAGCGCCCACTTTTGGCAGGAGAGATGGCTCAGCTGAGCGCATTCTTGCAGAAGACTGGAGTTTGATTCCTAACATCCCTATCAGGAGCGGGCGGTCCAGGTAGAGAGGTCAGACTCCCCGCAGGCGCCCGGGCAGCAAAGGACACCACCCCAGGCTCCCGGGAGCCTCCCCACACTCCAAACACAGCATCCTGCGAACCGCCAATTTCAAACTTCCCAGCCCTGCCCCGCCCGAACGCCCTTGCCCTCTTCCTATTGGTCGCCAGTCAAGGCAAGAAAAGCTCTGATTGGTTTTCTTATTTCACTTCCTCCAGCCCTCCAAGACCAGGGCAGGTCCTGGAGGAGACCCCCTGCTGTCCATCAGCGACGGCGAGCGCTGATTGGTTTAAGCACGGCTGAGACCCGCCCATGCCGTTTTTCTCAAACGCCGGGGCGGGAGGCTCAGGGCGGAGCGCGGCGAGTGTAAGCGGGGGTCTGCAGCATGTGAGTTTGGGTCGTGTGGTGTGTAAGTGTGTCTGTGTCTGGGGTGTGTGTGTGGAAAGGGTCGGGAGGGGACTCCCCTTTCCCGGGTCTTCCCGGATGGCCCGGTCCCATACTGATGCCCACTTTGCCTTCTGCGGCTGGGAGCCTCAGGATCTCAGGGGCCCATGAGGGTCTGCTGAGGTTGCAGTCCGGACGTGTACTGGGGTAGTCCCAGTGTCTGTGGGTTCAACCCTAGGTCCGTGAGTGCAGCTCCAGGGTTTCTGGGTGCAGCTCCGGAGTCTATGGGTTCAGCCCTGGGTCTGTGGGTTCAACCCTGGGTCTGTGGGTGTAACCCCGGGGTCTATGGGGGGCAGCCCTGGATATGTCGTGACAGCTCTGGGGTTTTGGATTCAGCTCTGGGTCTGTTGATGCCGCCCTGGGTCAGTGAGTGCAGCCCTGGGTCTGTGGGTGCAGCCCTGGGGTGTGCTGGGGGAAGCCTGTGGAGGGGAGTCCGGGCTGTGCTGCTCTGGATCCAGGGGCTCCTTAAAGAGGACTGAGTCCCCTGTAGCCTGTGCCTCCTGCAAGCCTTCCCTGCGTTGTTCTTGCCGGCACTTCCCTTTATCTGTGTGATCTTAACTCACTTACTTAACCTCTCTGTTCCAGTTCCTTCATCCTCTTCCACGTCTAAACTGGTGCCTCCTTCTTGTCTTCTTGTCTTCCTCCCTGTGTGGCCCTCTGGGCTTTCTGCTGTGTCAGGCCAGACGTCCTTCCTCAGGAGCAGTGCCCTCTGTACCCTCCCGGGACAGTGCGCTGTTCTTCTCCCAGATAACCTGCAGGGCTCGCTGGCCATCCCCTTCAGGGCTTGGTTCCACACGTTGCATCTATTTTAGGCAGAGTTTTTAATTTTGTAATTTCTGAATATTACTGTTTATATACCTTTTTAAATTTTTAAAGTTAGCATATGAGGTGTAAGGTATTGTAGTAGCCGGGGTTCACCAGAGGAGCAGACTGACAGAATGAGAAAACAAGTGGGGACTGACTGGAGTGGCTTACCTGCTGTAGTCTGGCTAGTCCAACAGTGGCTGTCAGTGCTTTTAAAAACGATTTATTTCTGTTCTTTATGTGTATGAGTATTTTGCCTGCATGTATGTATGTATGCACCACGTGCCTGCCCAGTGCTGCGGCGGCTGGAAGCGCCCTCCTCCTGATGTGTTTAGGGAGATGGGATCCTGTCAAGCCCTTCCTGCCCTAATGTCAGTACACACGTGACTTTCCCCAGTGTCCTTCGGGCGTCGGCGGAGAGATGCTGAAGTTCAAGTATGGAGTGCGGAACCCACTGGATGCCAGTGCCTGCGAGCCCATTGCCAGTCGGGCCTCCAGGCTAAATGCGTTTTTCCAGGTAGGAGGCTGCCTGCCAATGATGCGCACCCTCGGCTGTTACGGTCATTGCCTCTGATTGTATGAGACGGATATTCTTGGGGGAATCCCGTTTGCTGTTTTACATGACCGAACTGAGCTGGACAAAGGTGCCACTGTGCAGACGGTTCCATGGCTGGACCTGCCCTTGAGACACCTCATCTCTCAGACTTCACACTTCTAAACCTCGTCCTTTCAGTTAAAGAAAAGAACAAAGGGACTTCTTAAGCGTGGTGTGTGTGTGTGTGTGTGTGTGTGTGTGTGTGTGTGTGTCTGGGTACCCAGAGAGAGAGGCCAGCGATAGGCTTCAGATCCCTTGGTACGTGAGTTACGGGTGTTTGTGAGCGGCCGATGTGGGTGCTGGGACCCAACTGCGGTCCTCTAGAGGAGTCAGTCAACAAGCCCCAGTGGAGACACAAACTTCTTTTGTACAAGGAATGTCTGCTTTTTCTTTTTTAAAAGATAAATTCTTTTTTATTACATAGCTCTGGCTGTCCTGCAATTTTTCTATGGGCACCGGGCTGGCCTCGAACTCACAGAGGTCCACCTGCCTGTGCCTCCTGAGTGCTAGGATTAAAGGCGTGCGCCACCACACTTGGTGGCTGTCCATCTGCTGTTTAGATAAAATACCACACCTGGGTAACCACATCCCTTGGGAGGCACCTAACATTTCCTTCATCCTATAAGGACAGATGTCCTGAAATTGTTTCTGAGCAGTCTCCTAACCTGTTTGTTTCTGTTGTATGTGGGACTCTGGTGAAATAGGTCCTTGCTTGGCTTGTGGAGTCACAAGTTAGGACAAACAGGGAGTGGTGAAGACGGACGTCTTAAAGCTATAGTCCTATCGTCCGGCATGCATTTGTTAGTTGTGTTGCTTTGGGTAAATTAATTTGAATCTGCTTTTTATTTCTTATTTATTTATTTATTTATTTATTTATTTATTTATTTATTTATTCCAAAGCAGGGTTTTATGTGGCACAGGTTGGCCTCAACTCCGTGTGTGTTTGTGATGAATGCGTGTAGGACATGTAGAGGTATGCGTGCGTGTTCTTGTGCCTTTGTGTTCATGCACCGTGGCACTCGAGTGGAGGACCAAGGATGATAATCTTTGTTGTCTTGTCCTTATTTTTGTTGTTTTTGTTTTGTTTTCTTTTTGAGACAGGGTTTCTCTGTGTAACCCTGGCTGTCCTGGAACTCACTCTGTAGACCAGGCTGGTCTTGAACTCACAGAGATCCCCCCGCTTCTGCTTCTGAGTGCTGGGATTAAAGGTGTGTGCCTGGCTTCATCCTGTTTTTTTTTTTTTTTTTTTTTTTTTTTTTTGACTGAGTTCTCTCTTGTTCAATGTTGTGTTTTCGAGGCTAGCTGAACTTGTGATTCTCTAGTCTCAGATTCTATTCCCTGTGGGGGCATTTAGGATTAGAGGTTCTTACGCTACCATATCTGGCTTTTAGGTGGACCCTGGATATTCAAACTCAGGTTATCAGGCCTGTCTAAAAAATGCTTTTAACTATCCTCCAAGTCACCTCCCTGTTTTCAAAACAGGGTTTCGCTATGTAGCTCAGGCTGGCTTGGCCTAGAACTCCAACCCCAGGTTGACGATCCTTCTGCCTTCATTTTCCTATGCTGAAAAATGTACCTCCATGCCTAACACTTACCTTCACCCTGGCCTTCTGCATGCTGTAGTGACTCTGTACCCTGCTATGGCCTGCTGAAATGGGATATTGTCCAGGCAGCCCTGGAAAATTCCCATGATCCTCCAGCTGCAGCTTCCACAGTACTGGGTATGTGCCGTCACACCAGGCTCAAATCTACTCTTACAGCAGGAGCCGAGGTGCCTTTTCCATCGGGTTATTGATGGGTTAATGAGATGGTCCACATGAAGTTTTTTGTGCCTTGCCTAGCTCTTGGCAAGTCCTTTATAAATGAGCCTTGAGGCTATCCTGGGCTACTTAGCAGGTTTGAGGCCAACCTGAGCAAAGTAGTAAGATCCTGTCTTAAAACAAAAGAAAAAAAAAGTAAGAATGCTAATTCGTTTTTTAAAAAAGATTTCAAAGATCCAGCTGGGCTTGATGGTGCACGCCTTTAGTCCCAGCACCCCGAGGCAGAGGCAGGCAGATCTCTGTGAGTTCAAGGCCTGACAGGGCTACATAATGAGGTTCTTGTCATTCAGGGTTGCATAGTTAGATCCTGTCTCAAAAAAAAAATCCATTTTATTTTAATTATATACCTCAGAATGTGCTGTGCATGTGTGAATGGAGGTGCCTGGTGTCTTGAAGAGGGCATCGGGTCCCCTGGCGCTGGAGTCAGCTGCCTGATGTGAGTGCTGGCCACCAGACTCATCCTCTGCAAGAGCTGTTCAGGCTCTGAACTGCCGAGGTGTCCTCTAGCCCGGTATTTGTCGTTAATACTAATTGTAGCCTCATGTCTCAGTTTCTCTTCGTGTTTCTGTGGCAGGATGCTCTGGCGAAAGCCTTTGGGCCCACGACAGTCAGGGCAGGGAGCTGGTCACGTGACATCATCGGCAGTCATGCTGCTGTTGCTAAGTCTCTGTCCTGCATTTACACAGTCCAGGGTCCCCTGCTTGGGGAACAGTCTTGTCCAGCCCACAGCTGAGATGGGTCTTCACATTCAGTGATTGCAATCTAGATAATCCCTCACGGGTGTGTGCGGAAAGGCGCTCTTAAATTGTGTTCCGTTGGCAACATGGGTCATCGCACATACTGTGGTCACAGTCATGATGATCTCATGTCATGGGATGTCTGTATGATGGCGGGTAATAGCCTTGCTGACATTCACTGCCCCCCTCAGAGGGGGGGAACGTGGAAACAGTGGGAACAGCTTGGTAACTTGGGGTGTGCTGTGGAAATGTTCCTATTTACCTCGTGAGACAGTTCTCACAGATGAGTGCTCTGTCTGTGACCTCAGTGTCTGAATGCTGTCACATACAGGACCCTTGATGGCTTTACTTTACACAGACGCCCAACTAAAAACCCAACAGGTCCTCATTTGTTAAGGGCTGTGCTATGGGGCTGGAGAGACGGCTCAGCCATCGAGAACACTGCTGCTCTTCCAGAGGACCCCAGTTCAGTTCCCAGCTCCCACATGGCGGCTCACAGCTGGCTGTAACTCCAGTGCCAGGGATCTGATCCCCTCTTCTAGCCTCCGAGGGCACCAAGCATGCAGGAAAAACACCTGCACACATAAAATAAAAATTTAAAAAAAGGGCTTAAGGCTGATGAATAATTGTTGTCACAGTTATGGTTCTTGATTCAGCCTCATAATAAACGGTAAGAACTGTTATTTTCAGTGTGGACAGGAGGGACGTGGGGCTGGCCTAAAGTCACGCAGCTTGTGAGACACTTAGGTAACATTGGGACTGTCTGATTTCTAAGACACATTACTAGCGTGTGTCAGACAGAGCTGCTCTACCATGTTTTATGTTTAAATGTCTTATGGGAAGGATTCTGGGTAAAACCTTGTGCCGATTTTTTTTTTTTTTTTTTTTTTTTTTTGGTCAGTTTGACACACTAGAGTCATCCATCTAGGGAGAAGGAACCTCAACTGGAAAAATGCTTCACCAGCTTGGTCTACTGTAGGCAAGCTTGTAAGGCGTTTTCTTGACTAGCGATCGATGTGGGAGGGTCAGAGCGAGCAAGCCCCCAGTAAGCAGTGTTCTTCCATGGCTTCGGATTCAGTTTCTCCCTCCAGTTCTCTGACTTGCCTCTGTGATGGGCAGTAAGCTGAAAGACCCCGTTCCTGCCCGTCTTGCTTTTGTCGGGGTGTTTGTCACAGAGGTAGAAAGCAAACCAGGGCACTTTTACTACATCTCTTTTTAATGTCCAGTGACTTTAGTTGATTGTTTTTTGCTATAACAATGTACCCAAGGGTTTGTGCTTTATAAACAAAAGAGGCCACATAGTTCACAGTTCTGTAGACTCAAGAGTATGCCACTGACTTCTGCTTGGCTCTGCTTGGCTCTGCTTGGCTCTGAACTGGCAGGGGCATGTGCAGAAATCACATGGGCAAGATAGGAAGTAAAAGATCAGGCCTACTCCCTTTCTAACATCCTGTTACCATCTCCCAAGGTTAAGAAAAACATTTTGTATCTTGGAGAGCAGATAAGTGTCTCACCCGATCTTGAAGACTAGAGAACCTCCTACAGGGTCTTAACCCACCTTTTAACGCTCCCACCACTTTGACACTGAGGTCCAAGCTTGCAGCCCACGAACCCTTGGAGGGTAAACCGCATGCAGATAGTAGCAATGAGTGCCTCCTGCCCCAGGAAAGGTTGTGGCAAAGTGTCTGGGTACATGAGCCTCATGTGCCTGCCGAGGCCACTGTGCTGTCCCCACACCGGGCTGCCACCCTGCCGGTTAGACACAGTGCTGGTTTGTTTTCTATTAAGGTATGTCCTTTAGACGAGGTCTCAGACGGTGTGGCTCCCTCCTGCACAGGGCACTTCTGTTTGGTGCTTGGCAGACTTCCAGAGCCACAGAAATCTCGCAAATCACCAGGCAGCCAGGGCTTTGCCAGCTTTTTATTCTGCCAAGCAAGGATGTAGAAAACAAATGATAGGAAAAAGCCATTACTTTCTGGTCTTTTCATTTCCTGAAGAAAGAGCATTTTAAGAAACATGGAGAGAGGAGGAAAAAGCATCCGAACAAAGGGCCATTTCCAAGTTTGTGTCCCCTGAGCTTTTGGAGAAGGTACCATGGGGCTTAAGCCTCCTTGAGTCTCTGGGAACCCCTTGTCTACTTGGGTTTAACTCTCAGGTGAAGGGTCAGGCAGGAAGGCCCCGGAAGGCCCAGCACTTCCCAACTTGACCGAGTCTCCTGGAGAATTTATTAAAATCAGTTCTAAACTGCAGTCTAGAAAATTTTAATTCAGGAGGTTGGTAATAGGGCCAAAGAATCTGTTCTCTTGTGATTCTCTAGTGATTCAGATGCAGCTGCTCTTTTATGCCGCCCAGTGTTGTATAACAAGCCCTACAGTTTAAAGGTATAGTGACGCCTTTTCCTAGGGTTTTCCAGCAGGCCTGGTGGTGCAGCCTTCAATCCCAGCTCTCTGGAGGTAGAGGCGGTGGATCTCTGTGAGGTGAAGGCCAGCCAGGATGGAGACCTTGTTTCAAAACAAACAAGCAAGCAAACAGACAACAAAGCCCAGCAGGTTGGCTGTGCTTCAGTGGATGGGCTTGCTTTTCCCCATGATATCAGCTGTGGTTACTCAGTTCACAATCCACTGAGATTACACCTGGGTCAGTAGAATCTAGGCACTGACTGCTCACTAAGGCAATCTTGCTTATTTATTTTTTTTTTAATAAATTTATTTATTTTACAAACTAATTCCAGTCCCCCCACCTTCTTCCCACCCCATCCTCATCTGCTCCTCAGAGAGGATAAGACTTTCCCTGTGGTCAACTACCTCTGTCCCATGACCTTATTGAAGCTGGCTGTTTTCTTTGTTTGTTTTCTTTGTTTTTTATTTTTTGTTTCTTGTTTTTCAAGACAGGGTTTCTCTGTAGCTTTGGAGCCTGTCCTGGAACTAGCTCTTGTAGACCAGGTTGGCTTCGAACTCACATAGATCCCGCCTGCCTCTGCCTCTCGAGTGCTGGGATTAAAGGCGTGTGCCACCACTGCCCGGCTGGCTGTTTATTTTTAAATGGAATTATTTATCCTTGGGCACATGTGTGCACGTGCCGTTGTGCATGGGTATCACAGTGTAACTTAGAGAAGTCTGGAGGAGTCGTCTCCCTGTGTTTTGAGGCAGGTCTCTCTTGTTTTGCCAAACCCTAAATGTCGCCTAAACTTCTGTGCATGGCAACTGCCTTCCCAAAAAAGAACCAAGGCAAAGTCTGTTTGGTGTCTGGAAGTTGTGCCCTGAGCCAGCGCACTGCCATTTGTGATTTGTGCCGTTCTGCCGTTTAAAGTGAGTCTCGGGGATGGCACCTGTGCGAATGGATGGTGGATTCCGAGGGACATGTGGCGTGTGCCGGGAACCGGTAGTGGCTCTCTTTTGATCCCCCCCCCTTTTTTGAACTCATAATCCTCCTGCCTCAGCCTCTCACGTGCTAAGATTGTAGGCATGACGATGCATTGAACTTGTGTGTGTGTATGTAGGCAAGCCATAGACATTGGGTGTATTTCCTTTGTGTGTGTGTGCACATATGTGTGTGCATGCATGTGTGTGTTTGTGTGTAAACAGCCGTAGATGTTGGGTGGATTTTCTTGGTGTGTGTGTGTGTGTAGGCCAGCTGTAGACATCGGGTATATTCCCTTGGTATGTGTATGTGCACGCATGTGTTCGTGTGTATTTGTGTGTAGACAGCTGTAGACGTTGGGTAGATTTCCTTGGCTGATCTCCGCTGTAACATTTTGAGATAGGATCTCTCACTGCTCAGCAGTTCCACAGGATGAGCTGGCCAGTAAGCTTCAGGAATCCATGTCCCATCCCCCAGTGTTGGGGTGGCAGGCACTTGCCACTGTGCCCAGATATTTTACATGGGTTCTGGGGATCCGAACTCAGGTCTTTATTCTTGTGTGATGGGTACTTTACCAACTGAGTTATCACCCTAGCCCCTGAACTCTTAAAAATCTCCTTTCTGTGCCTCCCTCCTTTAGCTGTTTTTACACAGAGAGATTGCCCCACAATCCATGGCCTCACACGGGAATCATTGCTCTAAACCAAGGGTTGCCAACTCAGGTCTTGGAGGCCAAACAGTAGGCATAAATGACTCAAGCTGGCCAGACAGAAGACCGCAAGTCAAATCTACAGTGACTTTAGCGCCCCCACCAAGAGGGCGACATCACTCAGCTCCTGCTGTGTTACCAGGCAGAACAGGGCAATATTGCGAGATCCACTGGCACTTCAGGAAAAGACAGATATTCTGATGTGTGTGTGTGTGTTGTGTGCGCATGTGTGTGTGTGTATAAAATCTGATTTAAAAATTTTAAAAATATTGGCAGATAATTCAAATTATTTTAAATACTTTAAGCCAAACAAAACATGTTTGTGGGCTAGACACAGTCTGCCAATCTGTAACTGATCCCACAGATCATGAATAAATTCGGCTTCACGGTAGGCATCCATTTCTGCTACTTGAGATGAATTAAAAGAGGCTGAAGTTGTGTTAGCAGGCGTCCAGCCACATGGGGAAGGGGTGGCAATCATTGTTTCCTGTTGAGGAGATACGGAATCATCTCAAAACTTGCGGGGTCCGCAGTAACTGTTCCCATGAAGCTCAGACTCCAGGCAGGAATGACCATTTACAGGGACGGTGGTCTCGTCAAGTCTTTTCCCCAGATGCAGGTGAAAAACCCTGCACAATGGACCCATGCAAATAATCACTTAATGGGCCCAGAATCGTTGCCGGTGTGTTGTGAGCAGGTAGCTGGTCAGGGCGCTTGTGATTTACTCTGCGTGGATGTTATTGATCAGAGCTTTTCATTATTGACAGAATCTCCATCTGCTGTTTGCCATTTTCAGGGGAAAGCGCCCGTCATGATTCAACAGCAGCAGTCTGCTCTTTCCCGGGAAGGGATCTTAGACGGCCTCTTTGTTCTCTTTGAAGAGTGCAGCCAGCCCGCCCTGATGAAGATGAAGCACGTGAGCAGCTTTGTCCAGAAGTGTAAGTCGGGGGAACTCGCTCTCCACGTCTCCCCTGTCAGAAGCAGGGATGCTGGAGGCAGAAGACGTGGGCGGAAGCTGCAGAAAACCATAGTCTGCATAAGACTGACCCAGGGGGGTATACAGATTGCCTGGTTGTAACCTGGAGACCAGACTTCAGTCCAGCTTCTCACTACAAGGGATGGATTCAGTTCAAAAGGGAATTATGTTGACTCATGGGACAGAAATCCAAGGATGCTTCCTTCAGGCAGGACTGGTCCCAGAGACTTAGCTCTGTTCTTATACTCTGAGCCAACCTGTCCTTCAGGCAGAGTAGGTGCAGTGTTTAGGGGCCATTGTGTTTAAATTCAGTAAGATAATTTGTTTAAAATCATGATAGTAGACGAATACGGTGATGATCCTGAATCTGGTGTCTCCTTCTCGCTCTCCCTCATGGCGTGCATATGCCGTGCCAGTGAGCTACACCACCAGCTCCCTGGATTGTTTGCTTTATACCACTGATGTCATAAGACATGGAGAAGCAGCTGATGAAGGCAGGGTGACCTGGGCCTCTGATGTCATGGCTCAGCTGACTTTGACTGCGTTTCTGATTTTGCTCGCCTCCCTGTGTTGGGGCAGTTGGGTGCTGGTGCTGATGCCACATCTGCTTGTATTTTCCACTGGTGATTTCAGTCAGTGGGCATCCTGCTCCTTCAGCATCTCTTAGAGAAGCACTGGGAGGCCCTTCTGGTTGTCACAGCCGGGGCAGGGGAGGGTGCTACTGGGCGAGCCGGGGTCCTGTGACGCATGCACAACACCCAGGATTATGTAGTCAGTCGTGACAGATCTGAGAAACCGCCTCATCTGACATGGCCATCTAACCAAGCACTCCAGCCTGTAGAGGCCGAAAAGGATAGTTTTGTATCGCTTCATCTTGGGTTCATGGTTCAAATGCCTTCATCTGGGGATTCCTCTGCTCTGTGATGTATTGGCTAAAATTGCACGCTCCGGGCTCTTAAGATGGAATGTTCTAGATGGCTTGCTCAGTGTCTGTAGTCCTGGCTGGAAAGCTGAGCTCCATTGAGATTTTGGGATGAAAGCAGACTCAACCTGTCCACCCATGCCTCTCTCGTGGAGATCAGAGTCTTATGCTCCCTGTGGTTTCTCTGTGTGGCCTTTAAAGTGAGGGCCTGGAAACTGTGAACTCCGGGTGTAAACAAAGCTTAGGGGAACCAACTCCCCCCCCCCCCTGTGTGCTTCAGTCACACATTAGAATGCTTGGAACAGGAGCGATGTGACTTTCCAAAGCCTGAACTTTCTCCCACGTGACCTTTTAAGAAAAGGCCTGGGAAACCCCTGACCTATGAGGGTTCTAGCTTCGAAGGCCAGGCTTCCCCACAGTGGCCCTGAGTGTACAAGAGCACTGAAGCTCAGGCTGTTTTGAAGGTTTTCTTTTTTCTTTCTTTCCCTTTATTTTTTATTTTATTTTTTTTTTTGGTTTTTTGAGACAGGTTTTCTCTGTGTAACAGTCTTAGGGGTCCAGGAACTAGCTCTTGTAGACCAGGCTGACCTTGAACTCACAAAGATCCACCACCTCTGCCTCCCTGAGTGCTGAGATTAAAGACTTGCCCCACCACCGCCCTGCCTTGAGTTTTTTGAGGATGTAAGATCCTTGGCTGTTGTCAGGCACCTTTCTGTTACCGTCATCAAACACCCGGGATGGCTGCGGAGTGCGGGAGATGAAAGGATCGTTTGGGCCTGTACTTTTGGGGTTTCAGTCTTTGGCTGGTTGCTTTGGCGCCTGTGACCAGGCAATATATCCCGGTAAGAGTGTGTGGTGCTTACGTCATGGCTAGGAATGAACGGGAAAGAGGGAAGGGGCATCAGGGTTCCGCTGGTCCTTTTCAAAGGCGCACCCTCCAGGACGACTCTTGCCGGGAGGTGGACTTCTGCAGCCTATGGTGGTATCTCTGTGTGGGTGTTGAGGAAGGAAAACCAGCGAGCCCACTTTCCTTGCCACGGTGATGGAGTAGCCAACAGATGCAAATCAAGAGAAAAGGGGTTTGTCTTGGCTCACAGTGTGAAAGAGTTCATGGCAGAGGAGTGGCGGCAGGGCCTTGTAGCAACCCCTTGTCACAGAGTGCTGACCAGGAAGCGACGAGCTTGGGCAGGAGGAGAAGTCTATGAGCTTCAAGGCCCACATTCCAGCCACTCAAATCCACGTCTCTTCCTGAATGGCCCACAGCCGACCAAAACAGTGCCACCAGCTGGGGACCCAGTGTTTAAGTACAGGAGCCTGTGGGGACCATTTCACATTCAAACATTAACAAGGGCTTCACTGGCTTGTGTGCACCTTGTCTGCTCTCAGTTCCCTCACCCGGGGAAAGAGATTATCTTGAGCAGGTCTTTAATCCCCAGCACGTGGGAAGCAGAGGCAGGTGGATCTCTGAGTTCTAGGCCAGGCTAGTCTACAGAGTGAGTTCCAGGACAGCCACCAACAAAAACATTATCTTGATTAGGTTGAGATAGGGCGACCCACCCACTGTAATTGCATCACTTCCTGTATAGAGACCCGCCCACTAATTGCGCCACTTTCTGTAGGGAGGCTCGCCACTATGAACACATCACTTTCTATAGGGAGACCTGACCTCTGCCATTGTCATGTCCTGTCGGGAGACTCCCTCTGTAATTGCACCATTTCCGGGGCTAGTTTGCTGGCCCAGTATAAAGGAGAAAGTGAGCGAATATGTTGGGACCAGCCTCCCTGGGCTCCTGTTGCCTTGACCTTCCCTTCCCACTATGGTGGACAGTACCCTGGGACTGTACCCTTAGTTGCTCTGTCAGGCTATTTTGTCTCAGTGACAGCAGTCACTAGGACACCAGGCTTGTCAATAGACACTGCCCGCTGACCACAGTGTCCACTCTGGCCAGCCACCAGTTATGTATCTTCAGAATGTCCTTGAGGTATTTACTGGCACTTGAGTTTCTTTGACTGCTCCTCTGGTTTCTTTTGAATATGGAAATTATCAAGTAGGCAGTGGGAGGGGGCAGAACTTGGAGGAACTCGCTCCAGCCCCTTCGTTAGGTTTGAGACCCTGGGGACCCTTAAGAGCAGTCAATCATAGAGAAGCGGGGTGTAATCAGGAGCTGGTGCCAGTGGAGTGGAGATTTTTTCTAGTAGATGTTCTTCCGGGAAACTGTTCCATATTTTTTGAAGAGGCTTCCTGGTGAGGACCCTGAAGAGCCCATGATTGAGATCCGGTGATTACGTTAGTGTGAGCTCCACCCCCTGCCCTCATCCCCTTTGAGGTTCTATTTCAGAATGTGAGCTTTGCTTTCGCATGTGGAGAAGGGTCCATCAGCCGCCACTGTCCATGTTTGAAGGAGTGGAGCTTTACTCCGGAGCTGCAGAGGAAATGGATGGAGAGGTGGCCAGAAGTGGTGCTTCCCACAGATGCCGTGACCTTGAGCCGGTGGAGGGCAGGGAATGAGAGTCCGGGAACCAGGGGAGGCGTTGTTGTCTTCAGCTGCAGCTCTACCTTGGTTAACTGTGGACACATGTTCTGGTTGCATCATTAGGTGATTTTTGTCATCATGTGGCTATCATAGGATGCTTACACAAACCGAGATGGTATAGGCTAGTCACTGTATTTGGCTGCTGTTTCTCTCTTTTTGAGACAGGATTTTCCTATGTATCCCTGACAGTCCTGGAACTCACTATATAGACTAGGCTAGCCTTGAATGCCCTGAGATGCACCTGCCTCTTCTTCCCGAGTGTTAGGATTAAAGGCATGTGCCACCACACCTTGCCTACGAATTCTTTTAAAAAGTATTCTCTCTTGGGACTAGAGAGATGGTTTACCAGTGAGGAGCATTTGCTTCTGTTACAAATAACCTGGGTTTGGTTCCCAGCATCCTCATGGCAACTTACAGCTGTCTAACTTCAGTTCGAGGGGACCTTGTGCCCTCTTATATAAAACAAATGCTTATATAATTTGTGTATTTTTTAAAGTGACACCTAACTCTATATTTGAGATATAGAATGGTGTTACAATAGCTGCTTATTTACTTATTTCTTTAAGAAGTTATCTGTTTTCTGCGTGTGGTGACACATGTCTCAAACCAAACCAAAACACACTTGTTTATCTTTACATAAAGCATGTGACTTAATATTTGCCACTCACTTCATGTCTTTAATTTCTTTTATACATTTATTTATTGTGAATACAGTGTTGTGCCTGCATGAATGGCTGCACACCAGAAGAGGGCACCAGATCTCATTACAGATGGGTGTGAGCCACCATGTGGGTGCTGGGAACTGAACTCAGGACCTCTGGAAGACCAGGCAGTGCTCTCAACCTCTGAGCCATCTCTCTAACCCCCGTTCCTCTAATTTTTAAAGAATTTGATGTATGTGTGTGTGTGTCTGAGGGTCGCTGTGTGCGCCGGTGTGTGAGCTCACGGAAGTGACATCGGCCTCTTTGCACTTTGTTTACCTAGCAGTGCACTTGCTGAGCTGATATTCTTTAAGATACACACCAGATGATGCTTTAGCTATTCCAGATACAGGGGTGCCGCTGGGCGCCACACTTGAGTGCTCCAAGAACAACAGTTATGTGATAGGTTCCAACAGGCTAAAGTGGACTAAACGGCGTCTGCCGCCAGGCACGCGGCAGCCATTCTGACTTGTCCCACCATGCATTACAGATGTATTTATGATGGTACCGTTCTATATAAACCTGTGCTGTGAGCCCCATGAGAACAGAACATGTGCAATTATATGTAGTACTTGATAATGGTAATAAAGGACCATCCTACTGTGTTATGTTTTTGCTATATTATCCTGTCTGTCATCTCAGTGTATACCTGCTTAATTAGGTGAGCATGAAAGAGTGTGCCTAACCTCCCAGGCAGCAGCCTCGTCATACATGTTCTGGAGTCAGGAGACTATGCTGATGGGACAAAGAAATGCTAACTGCTCAGCGTGATGAAGGAGTATCACAGTGATCTCATGTTACATATTAAAGTACACAGGTGTGGGCCTGGGTTCAGTTCCCAGCACACACACACACACACACACACACACACACACACACACACACACGGAAGCTCACAAGCATCAAGGTGATTTAACGCCCTCTTCTGGATTATGTACACCATACATGTAGGCAAAAACACTCATACACAAAAATAAATGAACCTTTTTTTTTTTTTCCTTTTTGGACAGCGCTTCCCCATGTAGCCCTGCTGTCCTGAGTTGATGTTTAGATTATTACTAGTGCTGATGGAGGTTTAGGGTAGGTTGCTTCTGAGTGTTTTCTGTTTAGTTTTCGTCATGAGCTTCTTCTTGCACATCTTTTCGAGCCGGTGTTGAGGGTTCTGTGAAGGATGGATTCCTAGACCTTGAAAGGCTGGACTGAAGTTCCGGGAAGGAAGCTGTTGATTCTGCTGGGTTGACTTTTTGTTCCCCTCACCCCCACGGGTCCAGTTGTCTGTCTAACAAAGCCACAACCTGGGCTGTGTTTTCGTTAACGTCCTCTGTCTTGGTTTGCCTCAATATTCAGGGCCCACTGGACCCATAAACACTGAAAGTTCAAGGGGATGATGAGTCCATATGGTTCTGGGGTCACAGAAGCAGCTGGTATGGGGAGAAGCTGTGCAGCGTTCCCCCCATTTCTCTTTTCTAAAACAGCCAGGGGCTTGATTCCAGCACCTCACCTATTCACCCTAATAATGCAAAGCCTTCGGGGGGGGGGAGGGGGAAAGAGATTTGCAATGCTTTCCTGCACTTCTGAAGGCATCATCATTTTCCCCACAAAGCAGTTTGTCTAACGTGTGTGATTTAGAAGCCAGATCGTCCCCAGTGACAGGCCCAGGGTTTCTGAGTCGGGCAACATCGTAAGCAGTTTTGGGGCCCAAGGCCCTAAAGAAAATGAAGAGAGATTGGCCTTGTGTACAGCGGCAGCCAAGTCAGGTTCAAACACAGAAAGCTGCGAGCCAGCACGTCCGGTTAATTATAACTCAGCACTCAAATACTTGACATGAAGGAAGCCCAGGAAGGGCGGGGGGGGGGGGGGGGGGGGGGGGGGGGGGGGGGGGGGGGGGGAGTAGACGGGGCTTGGCATGGTGATCGAGAACAAAGGGGAAATGCTGTGCAACCCCCAAGTTTGTGTCCATGCTGGCTTCTTTTTGTAGGCATGTCGGTTCTACTTTATTTTACACGTGTGTGTGCATGTGCGTGTGCATGTGTATAGGTCAGAGGACAAATTGCAGGCGTCAGTTCTCTTTTGCCCCCCCCCCCCCCGTGTGGATCCCGAACCATCTCCACGATCCTAGATCTACTTTACACATGCATCTGGATCCACCTACTACTCTAGGGTGGTTCCCCACGGGACCAAGGGAGCTTGGTATGACTGACTGGCCACCGTGAGAGTGGGGGTCAGAAGTCAGCCAATACCGTGGAATTGACCTCGTTTGCCTTCCATCCAAGAGAAACAGCGGAACTAAGGTTAGGTTAGCGGCAGAGCACCTTGGTGGGCCTAGACCACGCCATGCTGCCGAGACCGTACCATGCAACAGATCTCACATAAGAGGTTTATTTGGGGAGGGGGAGTGGAAAGGCTGTCGCAGAGTGGGGATGAGAGAGAGAGAGAGAGAGAGAGAGAGAGAGAGAGAGAGAGAAACAGACAGACCAGAAGACCGAATGAGCAAGAGAGAGTCATGATGTCAGGAGGGACCTTTTAAAGGGCACACAAGTCACATAGGGGAAATACACAACTCACAATGACAGTGGGAAGGAATGTGCTGCCCCTGGTGGTGGAGGGTGACAGTGTGTCTGGTGTCTGCCAGGGCTGAGTCCCGAAGGGCAGGCGGGGGTTGGGGGGGGGAAGCCTTCCTCTTGGTTCCTTTCATCATGAGAACAACATGTGGAGATAATGTGGCTGTAGATTTGGGGTTTCCATGGGAACTTGTAGTACACATGGACACATTCACGTGTGCACACAACCCGCAAAACTAATAGCTACAGATGTTGAAGTCTCTTATGTGGACTAGTGTGGTGTTTGCATATACCTGTGCACACGCCTTCTCGAACTTGAACCAATTCTGTGTTGCTTGGGACACCCACTGTGGTACCCTCTGCAGTGCCTACTGCGGTACCCTCTGCGGTGCTCATTGCGGTGCCTCTGTGGTGCCCTCTGCGGTGCCCACTGCAGTGCCCTCTGCAGTGCCCACTGCGGTACCCTCTGCGGTGCCCTCTGCAATACCCACTGCTGTGCTGCCTTGGCGTGCATTCGGTGTAGATGTCTGTGTGCCACATACTCAAGTTCTGCATTGGAAATTTTCTGGAATGCTCTTTGTTCATTAAGAGCATTGTGCATGTGAATAGGTGCTTCCTTCACGATTTGGATGCAAAGGCCAGAAGGTGACTTTTAGGAGCAGATTTCTCTTTACTGGGTCATCCAGGGATGGAATTCAGGTTGTCAGGCCTGCATGGCAACAGCTTTACCCACTGAGCCATCCTGCTGGCCTTCCAAATGCTCTTGATCTGTGTTTAGTTGGTTGACTCTGTGGATATGGAGGGCCACCTGCTTCAGTGTCTGAGGGACATTTCAGCGCAGTCTCTTGGTTTTCTGTTTATGGTGTGTATGTGTGTGTGTGGCATGCATTTGAGTGTGCAGGTGTGTGAACCCCCAGAGTCCCGAGCAGAACGTCAGGTGTCATTTTCTCTTATTGTTCACCGTATTGTCTACAGACAGGGTCTCTCATTGAACCACAAGCTTGCCATTTTGGCTAAGTTGCCCGGCCAGTGAGTCCTTGGGATTTACCTGTCTCTGACCTCTGGTGTTGGGGTTGCAGACATGTGTCACCATGCCTGGCTTCTTATGTGGGTGCTGAGGATTTGAACTCAGATCCTCATGCTTGCGGAGCAAATGTTCTTAATCATTGAGTTGTCTCCCCAAGCCTCGTCTTTCAGCTTTCAATGTGATACGTAACTATGGGATTCTCTAGGGTAAGGTTTTTTGGTGTTAGGATTTGAACCCAGGACCACCTGCATGCTAAGTACATGCTCTGCTACTGAGCTGCACCCTTGGCGTTTCTCACTTTCCTTTGGTTATAACCTTTATTTCCGATGCAGCTCCTCTGTTACTCACGGGGTTCCATTTTTTAGGTCATCAATGCTGTTCTTACAGACGAGTCAACAGAGTCCTTGCTTAGCTAGAGATGCCCGTCTCACAGTATTGTTAAATGTGTGCGAGATCCTGCACTGCCACCCCTCAGTCCCGCCCTTCCCACATGGATCTTGGCTGGAGCCACTGGACCTGTTAGTCCAGAAAGTCAGAGTCCCAGGCTCATCTGGGTGTGTGGCTGTCAACTGGAGAGCAGACGCCAGCCCGTTTGGACCTGGGGGCTAACCGTGTACCCTTTCCAGTTCTGCGTAGAGTAAGGCCGGGAGAGCAGTCCTCTGCAGCAGTGCAGGGGCCAGTGGCACAAATCCAGGCAGAGCACGGCCAGCTGGAACAGAGTGATCAGGAATCAACAGCCGTGCTGGTGGAAAAGCGGGGGTCATGCTGCTTAGGTCACAGTGTCAGGCCAGGCTGGAGGGCGTCAAGCTTGTTGACCCCAGCACTGCCCTGCAGCCCTCAGAGGAAGGAGAAAAGCATCGCATGTGTGCTCCCTTCTGACTTCCCAAGTCTACAGGATTCGAATTATAGCTACCATGGAAACCGTACTTTGGAATTTCTGGAGCCCTTAATTTTAACAGATAAAAGACTTTTGTGCCGATTTTTATAATTATTCATGATGGATGAGAAAGTGACTCAACGTCTTTTTGACAGGGAAGGAAGACAGAATACATTTTTCTTTCTTTCCTTTTCCCCTCTTTCGCAAAGATGCATGCATTTGAAGTAAGTGTATTTTTCTCCCGGGTGTAAATCTTCCATCTTCCACAGATTCCGACACAATAGCCGAATTACGGGAGCTCCAGCCTTCAGTGCGAGACTTTGAAGTCCGAAGTCTTGTGGGCTGTGGTCACTTTGCTGAGGTGCAGGTGGTTAGAGAGAAGGCAACTGGGGACGTCTATGCCATGAAGATCATGAAGAAGAAGGCTTTGCTGGCCCAGGAGCAGGTAGGAACATTTGAATCTCTGCTCCTTCCTCTGTCTGTACCAAATGTTCACCACAGAGACAATAACCTGCTAATTTGATGTCTAGGATCCAGTAAGATGTTAATTACAGGTACACGGACAAAAAGGCCTCTCATGTTCTTAGCTCTCCTCAAACTGGTGTTGATTAATTTTGCAGCCTCAGAAATTTCCATCGGTTTCTTTGTCAGGACTGTGTAGTTGCATTTTCTTTTAGAACCACGTTGGGCTTTTAAATTAAGGATCTCAAGATGATCTGTCAGGGGCCATGAGCTTTGGTCTGAGGGACACGCCTCAGGCTGGGGTACTAGGGCGGTGTCTGCATGTGTGCATGGCTAGGTGTTCCTGCTGCGGGCCCACGTGTTCCATCTCAGAGCGGGCCTCTGCAGGAGTCAAAACACAGCTGTGTTCCCTGCCTGTGAGCTGCTCGTCTGATAACAGGTCACGAAGTTGTCTTTTTAGTTGTGTTTTTTCTCCCTTTGAGGAAAGGCTGCGCTCGCTCTCAGACATATTGATTCATTGGCTGTGTTTTCGAGAGACAGCCGTCACCTTGGAGTTGAGAGAGTCATTCGTTAGTCGCAGGCAGTCTAGTGCACATTGTGTGTCTGATAATGTCCCCGGCTCCGTGGGAAGCCTGCGGAAGGAATTGAAGTCCCATGCCTGTGCCTTGCAGGGTCGGATAGCTGCACCCAGAAGTGGAGGGAAAATGCAAATCTCCGGAGCAGGTGCTTGCCAGCTAACACACCACAGACGGGGAGAGAATTAGCAGGTTCATTAGCGGTGGTGTGAAGGGCGATGTCATGGGTGAGCCAAGGGCAGCCAGTCAGGAAAGTCCTTCGGGTGAGAGGGAATGGAGGCTGTGGGCCGAGGAGTGATGGGATGCGCCAGGTAGACATGTGGCTGAGGGTGACGGCCTGGAGGTGTGAGTCCTGGGGTCCTGCTCAGGGGTGTGTATGTGTGTGTGTGTATGAGTGCGCATGCGTGTGTGTATGTGTGTGCATATGTGTGTATGTACACACCCATGTGTATGTGCGTGTGTGCATGAGTGCATGTGTGCATGAGTGTATGTGTGCGTGAGTGCATGTGTGTGTGTGTGTGCATATGTGTGTATGTGCGCGTGTGTATGTGCGTGTGAGTGCGTGCATGTGTGTGCATGTGTGTGGAGGGGTATTTGGTTTAGAACTAACAAATTAAGACATTTGGGTGGCAGGGGTCTACAGTTGAGGGGAAATCTCAGCAACTGAAGCTTTTCATCGTGTTAAACTCTACATAAGGTAAAATTTCCCACGTTAACCATTTTTACTGTAGAAGTCAGTGGCACTAAGAAGTTCCGCCATGCTACAGCCCACAGTTGCCATCCGTTCCTAGAACGTGGCCACCAGCCCTGTGTTAGACTTCAACCTTGTGACAAAGTACGTGAGAGAAACCGAGTTAGAGGGGAATGGGCCGTTTTCACTGGAGCATCAGGGATTTCTCCCCACGGTCAGCTGACTTCATGGCTTTAGGCCTGTGCTGTGGCAGAAGACCATGGTGGATGGCATGTGACCACTGACGTGAGAGAAAGACCTGGGACAAAATGCTCCTTCCTTGGGCATGCCCAGTGACCTCCAGCTAGACCCTACTAGCTGACATTTCATTTGTATTTTAATAAATAAAGCTTGCCTGAAGATCAGAGACTAAGACAGCCCCACTGGTCAACCTTACAGACCAGGCAGTGGGGGCACACACCTTTAATCCCAGTAGCCATAGAAACCAGGCGGTAGTGGTGCAGGCCTTTAATCCCAGCACTAGAGAGGAATATAACACGGGAGGAGACAGCTCTCACATACAGTCTCGTTCTGAGATTCTTGGAGGCAGGATCGCCATTTCAGACTGAGGTAGAAGTAAGAACCAGTGGCTGGCTGCTTTGCTTTTCTGACCTTCAGTTGAACCCCAATATCTGTCTCTGGGTTTTTATTACTCGTGCTACACCCTCTCTCCTAGCATTTCCTACCATTTTCTGATAGCCCATTAAGTTATTAATACATGAATGGATTAATCCTTTGATGAGGTCACAGAACCCATGAACCAATCCTTTCCCCAGGCCCCGGTCTCTGCACACTGTTCTTAGGAGCCCAGCTTTCAGCACACCAGCTTTTGGAGGACATTTCAGACCCAAATCATCAGAACAGAAACCGAAGATCCCTCTTTTGTTGTTGTTGTTTGTCTCTTGAGATAGAAACTGCAGCAGAGGGTGGGAAGCCGCCTGTCAGAGTCCAGGCATGATGTGGCCTCTGTGTTTCAGAATAAACTGTGAGCAACATTGCAGGGAGGGAGAATGACAAGACGTTGCCTGTGATTAGCAAGAGGGGAGTGGGAGGTGCTCTCTCAGCTCTCCCACCCAGCGAGGTGCTACCGTCATCCCTGCTCACTCGCTGGGCAGCCTTCGTGCTTGGCATGTTTCTAGAGCCTTGGGCAGAGAGAGGCACATGATGTTAGCCAACCTTGCGGTGCTCGTGTGTTGGATGGGAAACAGTGCATGGAAGATGAAGCAAATGCAACACGTCACACGCAGACAGACAGTCGAGATTCAAACAGATGCACTTTATCTGGGCCAAGGACCCGAAGTGGCCATGGTAAAGACATGTGGGTCTGGGTTTTTAAAAACCCTAAGAATACAGGAGCTAATAAAACCAGCTGTCCAGCGAGTCCGGTTTTATCCCATGCTTGTTTCAGACCCAGGCCAGCTGGCCTTGGTGAGTTCCCGATAGAACATCCCCATTGTCTCAGTGTGTGGGTGCACCCCTCGCGGTCCTGAGTTCCTTGCTTGTGCTCTCTCTCCTTCTGCTCCTGATTTGGACCTTGAGATTTCAGTCCGGTGCTCCAATGTGGGTCTCTGTCTCTGTCTCCTTTCATCGCCTGATGAAGGTTAACATTCAGGAGGATGCCTATATGTTTTTCTTTGGGTTCACCTTCTTGTTTAGCTTCTCTAGGATCACGAATTATAGGCTCAATGTCCTTTATTTATGGCTAGAAACCAAATATGAGTGAGTACATCCCATGTTCCTCTTTTTGGGTCTGGCTTACCTCACTCAGGATAGTGTTTTCTATTTCCGTCCATTTGCATGCAAAATTCAAGAAGTCCTTGTTTTTTACTGCTGAGTAGTACTCTGATATGTATATATTCCATACTTTCTTCATCCATTCTTCCGTTGAAGGGCATCTAGGTTTGGATGCTAACCTTACTAGACCTGGATGGAGGTGGGTGGTCCTTGGACTTCCCACAGGGCAGGGAACCCTGATTGCTCTCCAGGCTGACGAGGGAGGGGGACTTGATGGGGAAGGGGGAGGGAAATGGGAGGCGGTGGCGGGGAGGAGGCAGAAATCTTTAATAAATAAATAAATTTAATTAATTAAAAAAAACCAGTTGTCATTGGTAAATGTGTCACTGACTTAGAGGGTCAATATAAAAGAAAAGCAGGGTTCCTAATGGAGTCACCATGAGGATTTGGGATTCAAAGGTATGAAGAGAGAAGGGCAGCCTGGGAAGAGGCGAAGGAGGTGTTAGGGAGGATGTGGAGAAATGGTAGATCTCTAACAGAGCCAGTCACCTGGGAGAGGCCAGCGAGCCTGCACCGAGCTGTGTCAGCCAGAAATGCTCCTCGGAGAGCAGTTGCTTTAATGGAGTCTTCAGGGCTTAGGCAGCATCAGCGGTGAGCACGTGGGGCTGGGGGCTGAGATCCAGCTTTCCCTGTCCCCCCCTCTGTGTCAACAACAGCTTCAGCCCTCCAGCACTGTAAAGCACTGGGTTGGGTTGCTTTATTTCTTAAGTGGCTTAGATTTAGCCCTGAGGTTTCCGGGGTGATCTTAGGAACACGGACAAGCTCTTTAAAGATATTTCAGGGTAAGGGATGTAGTTCCTGGGTAGAATGCTTGCTTAGCATGTGTGAAGTTCAGGGGAGCACTGCATAAATGGGTGTGGTGGCAGAGGAGGACTTGGGTGTCCTTCCCTGTCATTTCCCCCTGTATCCCCTCCAGCCAGGGTCTCTCACTGAACCTGGAGCTAGGCCGTCAGTCAGTAAGCTCCAGTGAGCCTCGCATCTCTCTCCTACAGTATCAGGATTGTAGGAGAACCTGGCTGTGCCCAGCTTTTTCTTTTTCTTTTCTTTCTTTTTTTTTTTTTTTTTTTTTTCTTTTTTTCAAGACAGGGTTTCTCTGTAGCTTTGGAGCCTGCCCTGGCACTTGCTCTGTAGTCCAGGCTGGCCTCGAACTCACAGAGATCCACCTGCCTCTGCCTCCTGAGTGCTGGGATTAAAGGCGTGTGCTACCACTGCCCGGCTGTGCCCAGCTTTTTAATATCTACTTGCTTATCTGATATGTGTGCTAAGATACCAACTCAGGTTCTCATGCTTGGGTAGCTAGCATGCTAACCACTGAACTGTCTCTCCAGCCTACAATAGTCTTGAAGCACCTGCCTTCCCCCCCATTTAGGGAAACTGCAATTTTGTTCTTTTTTTTAATTTTTAATCTTTTTCTCTCTTTTTGGTTTTCCAAGACAGGGTTTCCCTGTGTAGCTTTGGAGCCTGTCCTGGCACCAGCTCTGTAGACCAGGCTGGTCTCGAACTTACAGGGATGTGCTTGCCTCTGCCTCCTCAGTGCTGGGATTAAGGGTGTGCACCACCACAACCTGACAATTTTTAATTTTTTTAAAAAAGATTTATTTGTTTATATTTTTGTTAAAGGTATTTTGTCTGCATGTACATTTGCACACCAGAAGAGGTTCCTGGATCCCGTGGGACTGCAGTTATAGATAGGAGTAAGCCGCCACGTGGGTGCTGGGAATTGAACTCAGGACCTCTGGGAGAACAGCCAGTGTTCTTGACTGCTGTGCCGTCTCTTCAGTCTCCTGTTCTTTTTTTATTTTTTTAAAATATTTATTTATTTATTATGTATACAATATTCTGTCTGCATGTATGCCTGAAGGCCAGAAGAGGGCACCAGACCTCATTACAGTTGGTTGTGAGCCACCATGTGGGTGCTGGGAATTGAACTCAGGACCTTTGGAAGAGCAGGCAGTGCTCTTAACCACTGAGCCATCTCTCCAGCTCCTCCTGTTCTTTTTTTAAATTCCCACTTATTTTATTTGTTTTGGCAGTTTTGAGGACTGACCTTGGGGTCTGGAGCATGCTAGGCAGGCAAGTGCTCAACCACTGAGTTACACCCCCAGCCCTTCAGTTTTGCTCTTGAGGCCTTTCAGCTGATTGGATGAAGCCCACCGAGACTCCTGAGGGTAGTCTCCTAAGCTACTGAGTTCAGATGTCAATCAGCTATAGCTACACAACACCTCTGTAGCAACACCACAAAACCTGGGTTAGTGTTTGGTTGAGTAACTGGTGTTTTGGCCTTTCTTGGTTTCTGCACAAAATTATTTATCAGAAAATCATACCGCCCCATCTCCCTGCCCACCAAATGACTCAAAATTACATCTGTGTATTTGTATATATGTCCTATGACAGGAATATTTTTCCCACGATCCACCACGCAACCAGAAAATTAGCTAGTGCATTCCTCTGGCCCCATTCACGTTTTACCAGCCATCCCAATGACATCGTTAGGATGGGACCTGGGCACTTAGCCCTTCTGTTTCTTTGATCTGAGTCGGTTCCTTCATTTTCCCCCTGAGTCTTTATGACCTCGATGGTTCCAATGAGAGCTGGCCAGTTAGTCCATAAAATTCAGATTTAGCTGCTTTGCTTGTGTTTAACGTCTAGGTTGTAGATTTGGGGTGTATATTTCATGAAGAAGGGGCTCTTTTCCTGTTCCCTGCAGCAGATGGCTCAGTTCCAACTGGCCACTTTCTGGATGCGCTCACACAGCTCGTGGGATGGAGGTGGAGGTGGTGCCTGCCGCTCTTCGTTGCGGAGTTTCCTCTTGGTCCTCACGCATTTTACAGAGACAGAACTCTCTCAAAGGACAGAACTGTTCCATTCCTTATGCAACCCTCAGTGTATTGGTTGGTTTGTACTTTGTGAACTACTGGCCTTTCCTTGTCTTAGCCAATGAGTGTAATCTACCATACCCAGAGTATCTCCAAGGCGGCTCTTCAGCTCGACTTTTGTCTCCTTTTGGCAGGTCCCTGCCATTCTTGAGTTCATTTCTGGTTCTCTAGTGAGAGATGTTCAAGTTTGCCCCGCAGTTACCTTCCCTGCATTGGCGTGTCTCCAGGGATCCCTGGTCAGCAGGAACGATCCTTGGAGGCTGGACCTTGGCGCTGAGAGATGGCTCAGCAGCAGAAAACACATTGCTCTTGCAGAGACCTGGCTTTGGTTCTCTGTACTCCAAGTGGGCAGCTCACAAACACCTGTAAGCTCCAGCTCCACGGGAGCCTCCTCCTGCAGGCACCTGCACACACATGTCACAAGCACACATAGACACACATACACATATATAAATAAAAATAAAAAAAATTAGAGGCCAAGGTATTTATTACTATTATTATTCTTGAGACAGTGGTTTTTTTTTTTTTTTTTTTTTTTGGTGTGTGTGTGTGTGTTGTTTGGCTGTCCAGGAACTCTCTCTGTGGAGCAGGCTAGCTTCGAACTCAGATCTGCCTGCCTCTGCCTCCTGAGCACTGTGGTTAGACATGAGCCACCACTGCCTAGCTAGAGGCCAAGATGCTAACTCTGGGTTTTGAGCTTCTATTGGGCTATCATTGCTCTTAGATCTCTTTCATGAATTGGGCAAGGAATACATGTTTATGTGCACAGTATGTTCCCACACGCACACTCAAAAACACATAAACATGCAGACACATGCATAGATGTACACGTGTTTACTCCCACATGTGTTAATATGGAAAATCATGTTCACACAGTTACCTCTGACTCCAGTCCACCTTTACGTCTCTCGCGAGTCTTTCTCTTCCCTGTGCTTGTGCCTGGTGAGTCAGCGTCCTGTTCCTATCACACGTGTGTGATATAATCAGCTCATAAAGGGACAGTATTTATTTTGGCTCATAATTTGAAAGTTTCAGTGTAGGGCTGTGTGGCTACATTATCTAAAAAAAAAAAAAATAAGACAGTTTCCTATTGTGTAATCCCAGCTGGCCTGAAGCCTCTCTAGCTCTACCTGCCTTTGCCTTCCGCGTGCTGGGGTTAAAGGTTGCACCACCGCATCCAGCTTCACTGCCTTGGGCCTCTGGCGAGCAGTCAGAACTGGTGGGCGTCCATGGGAAACTTCAGAATAGAGAAAGATGAACGTTGGGCTCCATGATCCCTTTCAGGGGTAAGCCCCATCCCCCCAGTGACTGAAAGACGTTCTTATAATGCCATGGACTGAGGAACAAGCCTTTAACCATGAGCCTTTGTGGGGTGGGGGCACTTATCCAAACCATAGTAATTCTTTTCTCTGCCTTTACCATTTTCTTCCTTTAAAATGTTTTTAGGTTTATTTATTTTTTGTGTATTTATTTTTGTTCTGCTTGCACGTTTGTATATGTGTGCACCATGGGTATGTCTTCAGAGTCTAGAAGAGGGTGTTGGATTCCCTGGGAGTTGAACCCAGGTCGTCTGCAAGGGCAGCAAGTTGTCTTAGCTGCCGAGCAGTCTCTCCGGCTTCTCACTGTTTTCTTACACTGACACAGTCCCTTCCATCTTTTTGGCTATAGCCTTGTCTCCTTACCTGCTCTACGCCATCCACCTCCATGTGCAGATACCTTCCTCCTCCTGCATGATCCTCCAGTAGTCCACACTGGCCTGCGGTTACACCTGTTTGCCACTGTCCTCACTCTGTTTGGGCCTGGTCCTGGTGGCTCTCTGACCCTCCAACCTGGCTTGGCTTGACGGCACCTAGTAGAACCATCCAGGAAGCGAAGGTGGGGAGGAAGAGAAAGATGTTTAAGCTTGGAAGAAGTGAATTGATGCCACAGGCATGGCTGGATGGATAACGTGGGCCTGGCAAAGCTGGACCTCACGGGTTCCCAGATTTGCTGAGTGTCATGCTATGTGATTTTTTTTTTAAACCTGGAAACATCAATTTAGACTGTAAGGCAGGACAGAGGCCATCCCCTGCACATTGAGTTCTGTTACAATTATCTAAAGAGTTTCTTTTCCCTCCAGGTTTCATTTTTCGAGGAAGAGCGGAACATATTATCTCGGAGCACGAGCCCTTGGATCCCCCAATTACAGTATGCCTTTCAGGACAAAAATAACCTTTACCTGGTGAGTCTTCACATCTGTCCCCGTGGGACGAGCCGAGGCCCCGATACTCAGATGCCGTGGGTTGAAAGCGCTTCTTGCCGACGTGGTCTGTGACACCGTTCACTCATTCAGTCGATTTTCTGACTGGACGTCTCCCGTTCCTCGTTCCAAAGATTAAGAGCTGACCCACTTAGAAACAGCCCGCTATACCGTGGCCACGAAGGGCAGGAGTGAAAAGTTATTTAATTGGGAATGGTCTCTAACTGCCTTTAATGGAATCTTGCTTTAATTAAATTAAGTCAATTAATTTAGTTTTTGAGACAATATCTCATTATGTAGATCTGACTGGCCTGGAATTTGCTGCATAGACCAGGCTGGCCTGGAATTCGCAGGGAATCAGTCACTCCTGCCTCCCCAGTGCTGAGATTAAAGGCCTCTGCCACTATGCTCATTTCTCACTTTAATTTTTAAAAGCTAAGGTAATAATGCATGGTTAATATAAGAAAAGGCAGCCTGTTCCCTTCTTGTGTATGTGTGGAAGCCGGCTGAGTTTATCTCAAAGAAGCAGAGAATAGGCTAGTGGTTGCCAGGTAACTGGGGTGAGGAGAAGCAGAGGAGGGCTGGCTAACGGGTAGACCAGTTAGACTGCTGTGAGTAGCTAGGTGTAAGGGATAAGCTTTGGTGTCCTGTACGGGTAGAGGGCAACTGTCTCTCATAACTCTTCTGCCCAGAAAAGAGGTTGAATGGTCCCAGGACAAAGCAGATGGACGGTGTTGGAATTTGTTGATTGTTTTGTTTTGCTCATTGCACATTGTATGTATTTATTGAAATATACTGTACCCCATAGTTAAGCACAGTTGTTAAGTATAAATTAAAATGTACACCAGTAATCCCCAACCCCATCCTAAAAATGCATATACTGGGCCAGTGGGATGGCTCGCAGGTTGGGTTGCTTGCTGCCAAGGCTGAAGACCTGAGTTTGGTTCCTGGGGCGCCTACAAGATGGAGAGAGAGAAGTAACTTTTGCAGGCTGTGCCCTCTGCTACACACACACACACACACACACACACACTCTCTCACACATAGACACACACACTCACACACACACGTGTGGTGCTTGTGTCCACTCAGGTACACACACATAAGCACACACACACACAGATAAAGAAATGTAATTTTAAAAGTTTAAAAATGTGTACGCGGAAGAAGCACTAAGTAGAACCATGGTCTTTTGCTTTCTTATCTCTCTGTAGGGAGCAGATGCTAATGGAGATATGTGTCCTTTATGACCTTAACTATGTTTTTTTAAAAATATTTATTTATTTATTATGTATACAATATTCTGTCTGTGTGTATGTCTGCAGGCCAGAAGAGGGCACCAGACCTCATTACAGATGGTTGTGAGCCACCATGTGGTTGCTGGGAATTGAACTCAGGACCTTTGGAAGAGCAGGCAGTGCTCTTAACCACTGAGCCTTCTGTCCAGCCCCCCTTAACTATGTTTTACTGTGGAAAAATTGAATGCATAGATGTATATACAAATGAAAGGTTTTTTTGTTTTGTCTTGTCTTTTCTCTAGTAGTGCCAACACTCGGGACAGAGGCAGGTGGCTCTCTGTGAGTTCCAGGCGAGTCAGTGCCACACAGACATCTTTAATGCTACTACATAGTGCTAGCCTTCATTCCTTTTGGTTTCGGGGATTGAACCGGGCCTTGAGCACGCCAAGCACAGGCTTTTCCACTGAGCTACAACCCTGACCTCCAGTTCAGCATTTGGATGGTGGCATAGTTTTCTCTGGTGTCCGTTTTGGGGCCCGATTTAGGTTTTTAGAGGATTAAGTTCTTAAATGTAGAACGTGTATTCTAGAAACAACCTTTGTTCCTGGAACAGCTCCTGATGCGGGGACTCTCATGTCACCTTGGGTGGGGATAAGGAGGCCTGTGGAAGGGAGCAGGGAGCTGTTTTTTTGTCTTGAATTCCCACAGGGCATTTTTTTTTTCTCTTTTGGTGATGTCACTGCGTTGGTTTCTGATGGGGAAGAATCAGTCTATTTGCTTGGTTTCATATGATTGAATTTCCCCCCTGGCTCCGCCCTGCTCTCTTGGTTTTGCTGGCTTGGCATAAGGTCTGGTTATACACCCAGGTTGGCATACAACTCAAGGGTCTTGTTGCCCTAGCCTTCCCTGTAGAGAGGGTTCCGCTGAGCTTTCTTGTGTGGCTGTGGTGTATGTGCGTGTTCATGTGGGTGTGTACACGTATGCCAGAGGCCAGGGTTGCGTGTCCACCTCAGTCACTTCCCACTTCATGTATTTTTCAAATAGCATCTCACTATATGGTCCTCACTGGCCCGGAGCTCTGCGTGTAGACCAGGCTGGCCTTAAATTTGTAGAGATCCATTTGCTCCTGCCTCCTGAGGGCTGTGTACCACCTAGTTCTACTCTAGTTTTAAGACAGAGTCTCTTGCTGGATCTGGGCTTCAAGGATTCTTTCTTCTCCCTAATGCTAGAGTTAAGCTGTACATGGCTTTCCCCATGAGTTCTGGGAATCTGAATTCAGGTCTTCATGTTTGCACAGCAAGCTCTTTCCTGATAGCCATCTTCCTATCCCCTCCTTAAAAAAAGAGCTCTGTGCATGTGCGCACGTGCATTCTGTGCGCATGCCTGTGGAGGTCAGTGAACAACCTTAGGTTTTATCCACCTCCTTTAGGATAGAATCTCTCATTGACCGGAAGCTCACTAATTAGATTCGGCTAGCTGAACATCAAACCCTGTCTGCCTCCCTAGCTGTGGGATTACAGGCATGTGCTGCTGTGCCCAGCATCCGGCATCCTTTTGTGGGTTCTGGGGATCAAGCTCAGGTCTTTACACTTGCAAGGCAAGTGTTTCTCACCAACTGAGATGTATCCTTCACCCTTATCAGCATCTAAGGTTGTATCCCAGAATACCAACGTGTAACGATACACCAACTGAGCCATGTTCCTAACCCTTACCCACATCTGAGGTTGTGTCCCAGACTACTGAGGTTATATGATATAAAGCGTATGAGTTACTTTATCTTTCCAAAGTCAGAGAGTTTCTAAATCCAGAAATGCATTCTACAGTAACATAAAGGGCTTCCTCACTAAAATAATCCCACTGTGTCAACTGAACACTTCTAGAAGTTTAGGGAACAACATTTTATGGCTTGCTCCTTCTGAAGTTGAACACTAACTTGTAATCCTATGGCAGAATAATTGCAGGTGTAGTTAAATTAGTAAAAAACAAAGCACGATTCTGCCTCTTGTCCTTGGCTTGGCCGTTGTCTCTTCTCTTGGTCCCCACCTTGGTTTTCACTTGCGCTTTTCTGTGTTAACCTCCCTGGCATTCATCGTGTCTTCCCCCAGGTCTTCCACATTGTGCTACAACAACGTCATCCTGCTGTCGGAACCCCATCTCTCCTCCTGATGCCCTCTGGGTAGATTCAGGCTAGCCACATGATTGTTTACCAGGCCTTAAGCCCCGTCCCTCCAAGTGTCTCCTTCATTTTACCTTCATCACAGGACTAACCCTAACTCCCAACCCTAACCCTCTAACCTCTAACCCTATTCTTTCTTCTTCACCTTGCTTCTCATCTCCCTGCTCCTTTTTCTGACCATCCTCTATTTCTCTCTCTGGGCTGGGATCAGATGTTCTTTCCCGAATCTCCTTCTGGGCCTTCTGCCCCTGGGATGGGGGACCAACCATCTGTTATGCAGCCTGTGCCCCCATACCCATGAGTCAGGTGAGTCTCTTGCACTAGTTTCCTTCCTAATGGGTGCAATTATGTGTTGATGCTCCCGATAGATGTTTACTAAGTAAATGCCTAAGGTATATTCACTGGATGAATGATTGATTCCACAGAATTCAGATTTACGTACAGATTTAACCAAATCATTTTATGTTAGCAGTTGGAGTTTAGAATAAAGTATGCAATTCAAGATAAGCCTACGTGAGTGCCCCCCCCCCCCATTTGGAGTACTGTGAGAAGTTGAATTTGAGATGTCTTGAATTTTGATGCTTAAAACATTCTTATTTGAAGTGACACTGATTTCTACAAAATTGTTTCATAATTCACCATTTGCTGTATAGTGTCTGGATTTTTTTTTTGTGAACCTTTCATGCTGAGGGGCTTCTTCAGGCTGTCCTGGCTCTCAGATTGAACTCAAAGCTATGAACCTCTTTTCTGTTTTGTTTACATTTTCATCTCTCTATTCATCCCAAATGATTTTTTCCCCCAGTTGCATATTGAGAGATATTAGTTGTGGTAATAAAGGGAGCCCAACAGTTCGTGCTGGTGGGACTTGCTTGGTTGTATTAGTTTAGAGCCCAGGTTCCTTCTATATTGTGGCTCTTCCGCCTCTTAGGAGGCTGTCTTTCATGGGATTGCTGTTGATATCTTTGTTCCATCTGGATGGTAAGAGAAGAGAGAAATTTAGAGAAGGAAAGTTTCCTCCACACAGAATTATGTGTGAAATTATTTTCTCTTGTGCTCTCTTAGCCAGAATTTAGACTGAATATCCCTGCTGCTCAGGAGGGACAACATGGACACATGCTGTCTAGCTGCTAAAATCTTTACTGACGATTTTTCATTTCTGTAACCAGATTAATGTGGGAAACTACTTAAAGAGAAAGAATTTATTACAGCCCACAGTTTTAGGTTCTCATTCCATCATGGCAGGGAGGGTGTGGTCGAGAAGGGCAGCTTATTATGCCTGCCAGGAAGCAGTGAGAGAGGGAGAGAACACCTGTGCCTCTGGCCTGCCTCCCTCCTTCCTTCCATAGGGCCCTCCCCACACTGTAGGGTACCATCACTCCTCTTCAGCTCTGCTTCTTTAGTTCTCCCTGGAAACACACCCAGACATCCCCAGACATTGTTGGACGTTCTCCCAGATGCTTCTCAGTCCCATCAGTTAGGCAGAAACGTCTGACCGTCGCACTATGGAAGAATGGAAGGGTGGGTCTGGGGAGCAGTCAGCCGTCCTCAGGCTCCTAGCTCCACGTTCTACATTCACTTTCATAGTGCTGTATGCCTGTATCCAGAACGACTCCTGACGGAATTCTGGCTTTGTTGTGCGGTTTCATATTCTCTCAGTTTTCAATCCACACCTGTGCAATTTTGTGGCCAGCATTTCCTTTCTATGTAGGAACTATTTGGAAATGAGCTGTTTGCGCCACTGGCCCCAGGGCCTTTGGGGACGTCAGCATCTGTTTCCACCTTGAGTCAGGAGGGAGTTAATGAAGGCAGCACCATTGTTTACGCTAGTACGACGGCAGCTTACGATAGCTTTGACAGCGAGACATGTGCTGTTTTAATCTCTTGGCTAGGATTATCTGAGTTTCAGGCGTGTGTTTGCATGTTGTTGCTCTGGAAGCCAGGGTTTAGGAGGCTGCTGCCCACCAGAACACATGGTGCTTAGAAGACCCAGTCTCACTTTGATGCTGTTCCTTGTTGGGTCTCTGCAAGTCCTTGTCCTTTTCAGCTTGGGTTTTCTCATTGGTGAATAAGATAGTAATTCCTCCTTTTGGCTCAGATTCAAGTGCCTGCATGTGTTATAGCTGTCGGGTTCTTTGCGTTCGAAATAGTTGTTCTATGTCCAGGTCTTGAGGCCTATTTCAAGAGAGTGCACCCAGAGTTTTGTCCTTTTTGGGAGCCACAAACTGAGCATGGCCCCGGTTTGTCTCCATTGCTGGAGTCTCGGATTCAGGAGGTCCGACTGGGATGCATACCACAGTTTGTATTTCTCACATGACCATGTGCTGCTGCTGGTTAGCAGCATTGCCCTGGGAACTGTCGCCTTACAGCTATAGGCCCTGGTTTCCGTCTGCTTCTTTCTCTGCCTATCCCGTAACATAATGTACTCATGGGACGTCTAGTTCTTGGAGGCCCAGGAGTCGGACCCTCCCCTCTTGGCTGTTGGCCTTGGGGCCTCGGGGGCTCCACAGTTCTGTGTGTTTCCTTTGAACTGACCCCCCCTTTTGTCTTGTTACCTGCTCTAACTCACGTCCCCAGTTACTTGGTCAGATGTACTGTTTCTTGCCCAGTGTGATCAGTGCTCTAAAAGATTTTTTTTTTCCCCCTCTGGGTAGCCCTGGCTGTCCTGGACCTTGCTCTGTAGACTAGGTTGTCCTCAAATTCAGAGATTGGCCTGCCTCTGCCTCCCAAATGCTAGGTGATTTTTTTTTTCTTTTAAAATACATGGCCGAATCAGGCTAGAATCCAGACTCTCAGAGATAAAGGCCTTCTCTCATCTTCTAGATGTTCCCTTGCCCTTTCAGAAAAGTTAAAAAAAAAAAAAAGTCCCTGTCAGGGGTCACCTTGCTTAGAGGACTCCCACCCTCCTCCGGATGACAAAGCTCAGAAACACTGGAAGAGCACACCACCATTACATTCTGTCGTGGTGCACAGTGAGTGTAAGAATTTCAAGGTGACGTTTCCGAGAGGTGGCTTGCACAGTTTCTCTTCTGATGCTTGGTGCATTTGCTAGTGCTATAACAAAGCACCGGAGGCAGGGAAGTCTACAAGGACGCGGTGGTTTTGACTCACGGCTCTCGAGGCTGGGAACTCCAGGAAAGTATCATCGGCATCAGGTTGGCATCTGGCCAGTTTTCTTACACGACAGCATGGTGGAGAGTGTCACATGCTAAGACAGTCTCCATGTGGGTCTGCGTCTCTCCTTATAAAGCCACCAACACTATCATCATACTTACACACAGTCTAATCCTAGTTACCTTCCAAAGGCCCCATCTCCAGATAGCATCATCATATAAATTTGGAGTTAAATAGCCAATGTGTAAACATTTTTTCCCCTATGCATATTTGTGTTTGTGTATGTGTGGGCATACATGCATGTGGTTGTGTGGTCACATGTGCATCAACACAAGGGTGATGTGGGGAATCTTCCTTGATTGAACCACACTTTATTCATTGAGGCAAGGTCGTTCACTTGAATGCAGGGTTTGCCGGCTTGCTCTTGGATCGCTTGTCTCTGCCTTGCAAGTGTTGGAATTACGTAGGCCCTGCCACTCCTACCTAGTATTTCCATGGCTTTTGGGGTATCTAAACTAGTCCTCGTGTGTACCACAAGCGCTTTACCCACTCCCAGTGCTTTATGTCATCTCCCCAGCCCCATCATATGAACTCTGTGTGTGTGTGTGCCGTGTGTACCCGGACATACTTAGAGAGGTCAGGGAGTCAGTTCTCCCCTTCCACCATGTGGACTCCAGGGAATGAACTCAGGTCCTCAGACTAGGTGCCAAGTGCACTATCTCACTAAACCCAACATGTGGACCTTTGAGGACACATTCAGACTTTAAGAATACTAAATAACGAATAGTCGTACCCTCCTACCCATAAGCACACACGTGCACACAGACACGTGTACACACACACACACACACACACACACACACACACACACACACACGTCCTTCCTTTTGACTCAGCACAATGAGTGGAAATTGCCACTGCAGTCCTTGGAGTATAGAAGCAAAACTCAACAGCGAAGCATCCGCGCCTTCCCAACCGAACACGTGTAAGATCTGCCCTTAATTAGCGTTTGCTGCCGCCGCCACAGAAGGGTCTGTCTCTGCTGGCCAGAAAGTCTTTGCTTTGAAAGAGCAAGTCCTTCGTAGCTCCAAGCGGGCTCGTCTTCAGATGCTGTCGTCTCTGCCACCAGGGCCACACTGTTTAGGCCTGTTTTGCCGGAGGGCTCTTTCTCCCTGTCTCATCTCCCTGCTTTTGATGCTGTGTTTTGGTGATTTCCCCTTTTGGATATGCCTATTCTCTGTGTAGGAGATGTCTCTGGTCCATGCAAGGGTAGAAGATCGTTATTTCAATGCCAGTGGTCTGGCTGTTTTCCAGCCCTTTATTGTCTGTGATCTTGTCTTGATACTCAGAAGGCCTTCGTGTTGTCAGTGTAGAAAATGTAAGCAGAAGTGAGGGCTGCATTAAAGCCAAGGTCCATCCAAGGGCACGATGCTGCAGAAACTTTGCGTATGGCTGCGTTAGGAAACTGAATTGGTTGTGCAGCATCTCAGTAATGGACCCAGTGCAGTGCTGGGTGAACAGCATCAGAACCTCTCCTTAAAGATGCACGCCCTTGGTGAGATGGCTCAGCTGGAGAGATGGCTCAGCCGGAGAGAGGACATTCGCCCTGCAGACCTGATGACTTGATTTTGATCCCTGGACACTGTGTAAATTTGGGGTCCTCTTTGGACCGACTACAGTGCTGTCCTCTGACCTTTACATGTACTCCGAGGCAGGAGGATTGCAGGTTTGAGGTTAAGAGTGGCACACTGTCTCAGAACAACGCAGATCCGTGGGGCTTGAAGCACTCATACCTAAAGTTAGTCTCTGGAATTTATATTTTAGCAAACTTCCCGAGTGGTTGGAATGAAAGGGAAAAAATAATTTTTTTTACCCTGATTTTTCTTATTACCATTATAATAATTATTTAATTATTTTTCATTTCACTCGAATGCCATCTCTATGAAGACACAGGGATTTTTTTATTTTTAGTCCTTTTCATCCCTGATATTTAGAGCACTAGCACAGAGTAAGCTTTCAAATATGATGGATGAATGTGTCTTATAAAAACATTTTGTATGTGTGTGCATACTATGACACATACATGGAGGTCAAAGGACAACTTGGAGGCATCCGTTCTCTCTACCGCGTGGTCTCAGGAATCAAACTCAGGTTGTCAAGCGTGGTGGCACATGATTTTACCTGCTGAGCCATCTGTCTGTCACATTTTTACAAAGTGTTCCTCCTAGTGACCCCCATGGGCAAGCAGACTAGGAAAACCCTCCATAGAGGGTTTATAGCCTTCCTGGGCTAGCTGCTGCATTTTGGGAGTGATGGGCAGATCTGAGCATCACCAGCTCTCTCTGAGGAGCAGTCGGGGACAGAGACGCAGGGGCAGCCTGTGGGCTCCAGAACAGCACGGGGACAGAGAATACCGGGACAGAGACGCAGGGGCAGCCTGTGGGCTCTGGAACATCACAGGTGGTGACCTTGTTCTTCATTAGTTTGTAGTGTTCTCTTGTCCTTGTCTCTGGGTCACAGCCAGTCTTGATGAGGACTTTGATAGCGTCTTGGCCTGGCACCATCTTTCACAGTCCCCAGGTGTTTCTGAAAGACCCCAAATCCTGTTTTTTTTTTTTTTAAATTGTCTCTTTAAGTTCAACAGCATGGTGAACCGATTAAACTTAGGTTGCACCCCCATAAACTGCCTCCCCCGTGGGCTCCGCGTAGTCCACATGAGACCTGTACTCCACAGTGTAGGTACGGACTGTGGAGAAGGTCTCGGGCTCCTCAAGGTGACTGAGTGCCCAGAGCAGGTCTGTGTTGTGCAGCTGGAGATTGGTATGTTCACTGGGAGCGTGCTGGTTCCCGGGTTTGATTAGACTCCCTGATAAAGCTCCGTCCTATTCAGATGCTGGCATTTAGGGCATCTATTTTGGCCCTGAGTTGAAGAGCGTACAGGCTAGCAGCTGTTGTAATTTTTGTGGCTTGTTTTCTCAGTCAATCCTGGCTTCTGAAGACATGGGAGGTCGCTTGATTCTCAGAAAAGATGCATCTAGTTTGGGTGGACATCTTGCACAGAGGAGTGAGGAACATGCATCTTGCTCCCTTTGCAAGAAATGCTGATTTTGTGAAACTCTTTGCTGGTCCCTACCGAATAGACTCTTCAGGAGGGGATGCTAAATACTAAGCAGAGTTGACAAGTGAGCTCACCAAAGTTGCCAACAGTTGCTGTAGTTTTGACTTTCTCGGCCTTAAACTTAGAAGCCATTCTGGCTCTCACATAACAGAGCCCGAGGAAGTCTGTAACAGCGGTGTGTCATCATAAATATGCATTCTTCTTATTTTAAACCATCTGCGTTCTGGAAGTATGAGCGCGCCTGCTATTATCTGTGCGTTTCCTCTTGTTGTTTAAGACCCTTTTAATGGCAATATATATTTAAAGCAGACTTACAATTAGCATTCACCCACATCCCCAGGCCTGTAGAGAACCAGGTTGGGATGAGTGGGTGAGCTCTAGCAAGCCAGGTGGCTGCCATGGGCTCCTCTGAGGCTGAGGTGAGTGGCTGACGTCATCGTCAGCAGCTGTGAATTTGGAGGAATGAGTTTTACCCCGTCTAGGTGTTGTATGTGTTGGTGAATCAGTTTGCTTTGAGCAACTGTGGTACAGAATGGCGTCTCGCTCTCCCAGGGCGGTTGTCCGCTGTGTGCATAGCATAAGAAACCATGTGAACGGCTTGGTCTCAGGACTATGAGAGGATGTGCAAGTTCCTTCCCCAGAGCCTGATGCTGGGTGGACTTCTTGTAGTCTTTAGGAGGACCAGCCTGGGGCCTCTGGGGACCTGTGCAGAGGCTCTCCATCTGACTTGTTCTAGTTAGTGCTCAGTTGCTGTGAGAAACACCACAAACCAAAAGCACCTGGGGGAGGAAAAGGTTTATCTCATCCATTGGTTCCAGGTCAGAGTCCACCACTGAAGGGAGCTGAAGCAGCAATGATACTGCTCTCAGGCTGACATCCAGCTGCCTTCCTTCCACAACCCAGGCCTGCTTGCTTAGGGATGGTCCCTCCCACAGTAGCTGCGAATCAAGAAAATGCCCCACTGACATGCCCCCCCCCCGCCCCGCCCTGGGTGAGACGTGATGGAGGTGTGATGGGGTAATCCCTCAGCTGGGGGTCCCTCTTCCCATGGCTAGCCATCACACCTGCCTACAGCTGTTTTCTAAGACTACAGGAACGACAAACAGCATTTGGGGAGGGTAACAGTTTACATCCCAGAACTAGAATCCAGTGTGTGGTAGGTCTATTGCTTTTGTCTTTGCTGTGATTAGATACTTGGCAAAAAGGAACTGGAGGAAGAAAGGCTTTATTTCAGCTTTACTGTCCGTCATGGTGGGGAAGGCAGGGCAGGGGAGGGGTGGGGACCTCATATTCTTATCTTCGGCCAGGAATGGAGAGATGAACCCAGGTGCTCAGCGCATTCTCATTTTCTGCAGTCCAGGACCCCAGCCCATGGGGTGGTGCTGCCCACATTCAAGATGACTCTTCCCTCTTCTGTTAAACCTTTCTGGAAACTCCCTCACAACCCCTCCCCCCACCCCCCAGGTGTGTTTCCATGGTGATCCTAAGTGCAGTCAAGTTGACAGTTAAGATGAACCATCACCGAGGATTTAGTATTTTTTGACAGAATGCATTTGAAAAACATCCTTTCTGGAAAGAATTGGACACAAGCTGGCACTGGTCAACAAAATGGGCAATAGAGCAAAGGGCAGGGGAACCCCCCAGGAGAACAGTTGCCGTCAAGTGGTCCCAGCTTCTCACCAGCCAGAAAGAACCACACAGAGAGGGGAGGGAAGAATGGATCTCAAGTTGGCTCTGGGCACCGAGCCAGGTGCTTTCCTCAGGCAGTGTTGCAAGGGGATTAGTCTTATCTGGGGCGTTCAGGGAAGACCGGAAAAGGTTGAGAAGTGAAGTCACCAGGTGAGTCAGACCAAGGTGACTGGCCTTCAGGCCATTTTTTTCTTTTTTTAGATTTATTTATTTATTTTGTATACAGTGTTCTGCCTGCACGTATGCCTACAGGCCAAGAGGGCACCAGATCTCATTACAGATGGTTGTGAACCATCATGTGGCTGCTGGGAATTGAACTCAGGACCTCTGGAAGAGCAGTCAGTGCTCTTAACCTCTGAGCCATCTCTGCAGTCCATGACTCAGGAATTTTTACATCTGGTTATCATGAGAAAAGATGAAGGGGGTTGGGGACTTAGCAAAGTGGGTAAAATGTGCATTGATGATTTTCACTTCCCTGGGGTGGAATTTTTCTTTCATTTTTAAAAAATTTTTTTGAGACAGGATGTCCCTGTACAGTCCTGGCTGTCCTGGAACTTGCTCTGTAGGCTGGCCTTGAACACAGAGATCCATTTGCTTCTACCTCCCGAGTGCTGAGTGCCGGGATTAAAGGCTTGTGCCACCCTTGCTGACCTCCTTTCTAATCAAGCATTTTAGCTATATATTATGATTTATTTTTTATATACATCAAAAATATATTCTTTCTGATTGAAGAGGTGGGTTTTTCTCTATCCTGTACAGAATGTCGCTTTCTGTGGTATGGACAGCTTTCCCCTGACATGAATAACTGGAATCGTGTGTTTTTAGTATCCAAGTCATAGCCCAGAATTTAGAGGTATCATAATTTAATTGGCCTCTTATGGATGGGCATTTGTATGGTTTTCAAGTGTATTTCCCTTGTTATAAACTACCCAGTAGAGAACCTATTTACTTATCTATCTTTTATCTATGAATTGTAAGTACCAATAAAGTAAATTGTTCGGAGCGGAATAGCTAGGTCAAGGGGTATCTATTCATTGTTAAATTTTTAATAGAGATCATCAGCTGCCTTCCACACTGACTGTAAAGGGGAAGAAAGATTGTATTGCCTTTGCTCCGCAGCTCCTATACTCTGCCGAGTGCTGAGGGAAATGCAAAATGAATGTTAGCACGTTTGCTGCCCTCCAGGAATATCCGTGTATGCGCGGTACCTGATCCTAGGGAATGTCTGGGGTGTCAGCGTGGGCGGGCGTGGGAGGAGGTGGATTTAATTCAACTTCTCAGGCTTGCCTTGCAAGCATCACGCACGGTGTCTGGCTGTTCTTGCATCCTCTCCGCTCTCCTGGGTCACGTATGCCAAAGACCTTACCCTACGTCTTAGGGTACGTGCCACACATCCCCTTCACTTTCCAGAGTCTTCGTGGTTACATCATTGTTAGGTGTTGTTCGAGGGTTCAGTTGAGGTGTTCCCTATGTGGGGTGTGTGAAAAATGAATAACTTTGCCATTCTCTGCAGGTCATGGAATATCAGCCTGGAGGGGATTTATTGTCACTTCTGAATAGATATGAGGACCAATTAGATGAAAATATGATTCAGTTTTACCTTGCTGAGCTGATTTTGGCTGTTCACAGCCTGCATCAGATGGGATATGTGCACCGGTAAGTGGGACCCCTAGGAGCACACTGAGAACTTTTCTGAGTCACACACCAGTCCCTACGGGGTCAGAAGAAATCGTCATTTAGCCAGCCGGGCCTGTGATTGGCTAAAAGCTTTCCAAAATGTCTGGCGTCTTAGCACGCCCATTCAGCCATGGAACAGAGCTAGGCCTGCAATGTGCCTGCTTTGCTAGTAAGATGTGGCTGTCAGATGTAGTCAGTAGCATTAAAAACTCCTTTTTTTTGGATTTATAGCAACCCCCCCCTTTTTTTTTCTGACTGGTAGAGGAACTGGCACATATCCTGGGAACAAAAAACGGTAATTAACAAAAGCTGTTCATCAAAGCCAGGCGGTGGTGGTGCTCACCTGCAATTCAGGTGGTTTTAATTTGAAACTTTACCTTCACGGCTCTTGTGTCTTGGTTGCTTGAAGTGATCTGGTCTCGTGGACTCTTCTTTCACTAATGGATCAATATATTGAGGGAGTCATACTTTGATGGTGTTTTATGGAGGGTCTGGTAACTGGGAGGTGGGGCTGAGTTGCGTTCTTGTTGATGAGGCGTGACCTGATGGTACCCACGGGGTCCCACCTCCTTCAGGTTCCACTGTCTCTCTGCTGTGTCACGCTGAGGTTGCACGCTTTTTACCGCCAGCGTTAGTAAGTTGCAAAGATGTCCTACAGAAGTCTCTGCCCTCAGGAGTCTCTCCACATCCTTACTTCACCTCAGGATGGAGTAGAGATAGAAGATACAGATCATAGATATACAACTGTGGGGATGCAGAATTTGGGATACCATAGGACCTCGGGTTAGGTCTTTAGGTTTTTTGGTCTTTGTTTTTGAAATATAAAAATGTGAGCCTCTAGTAGAAACAACCCATCTTAAGCTTCACGTTTGCTTTTTCTCCCTCCCTTTTAAGAAAATTAAATTTATCTTTCAAGATGGGTGCTAATCATTCCTATCCACCAGTAGGGAAGGTGTGCATAAACTAAGGTTTTTGGCTGAAGTGCGGCCTGAGGTTGGTAACTGCTTGTTGGTTGACACAAAGACAGCGCTAATTAAGGCCTTGACTTTCTTACAGAGACATCAAACCTGAGAACATCCTCATTGACCGCATGGGACACATCAAGCTGGTGGATTTTGGATCAGCTGCTAAAATGAACTCAAATAAGGTGATTAGAAAATGGCAGGAGCTAGCTCGGGGGTCGCACTGAAGAACACTCTGTGGCACTCGAGAACCTGGCAGATGTTAGGGTACAGTGGTGGACAGCATTTTGGGACCTCATCTGTCAATGTTTGACTCTTGTAGGGAGTGGGGGCAGGGGTTGGGGTGCAGAGATGGTTGGTTCCCAGACAGCGATGCCCAAGGTACCTGCTCATACCTTGCCAACTGTCTATATGAGTATTGTTACATTTTCACAAAAAAAAAAAAAGGGAAAAATGTTCATTTTATTTCCCCTTACCTCTTACAGAGACTGTTTTCTGTTACATCACTTTGGTTTACTTTAAAATATGTTGATGATACATGACCTTCTTTTTCTTAAGTGCTCTCCACATGCAGAAAAATTGAAATTAGTCCCTAGAGAATTTGAACTAAACATCCTGTAGTGTCAAGAACTGATGTTCAAAATGACATTTTCAAGTCTTGGACTTTTGGTAAAAATTAAATTGTGTTCCGCACGCTGATTAGGAAGCCAGGAGAGGAGCAGATCCACCCCGAGCCTACTCTGAAGGAAGGTGATAAAGTTACAAAGGAGGATGTAAAATCCTCTAATCCAGTTGACTCTCGCTAACACGTGAATTCCAAGGTCGGCTGTAGAAAGGGTCCTTCTGAGGGAAGCTTCGCCGGCTTAAGCGGTTAGCCTGATTTCACCACTGAACCACTTGGTGACTCGGGCAAATCCTGGGGAGCTCGGCCGTTCATCCTTTCTGTCGAAGACACAGATTCTACTTAAAATGCTAAAGTCGGAGCCTGGAGAAAGCGCGCCTCAGAATGTCTCCCAGGTCTGAGCCTTAAGTCCTTTATATGAAGGACAATATGTAAAATTACTTTTTCATCCCCAGATTCCTCTGGGAAAGGTGGATATTATTAGGTTGATATTAGGAAAAGGCTTAGAGCTGTGTTAGTTCTGTGCACTTTGGAATCTGGCCTGTGTGCTCTGCAGCCCTGAGAACTTCTTGAGGCAACTTACTTGGCATTTAGGCCGTGAGAGGAACAGGATCTCCGTGCAGTCCCAAC
>NW_026067985.1:4966184-4968684 GCF_014885135.2 Alexandromys fortis | reverse complement strand
CCTTCCTCCCTTTTTTCTTTCTTTCCTTTTCTTCCTAAAATACAGCAGACATTCCCACCCCTGTTCTTTGGTCTCTTGCTGCCCCGGTTTTAATTTCTCTGTCAGTAGAATGAGGGCTGCGCTAAAGCTGAGGAGTCTCTGTCAGGCGGCACCCTTTGTGGGCCCCCGGGATGCCTAGGTCACTTTGATTATCTCACCCAGACTGAGTGCTGAGTTTCGGTCAGAGCAGAGTGCAAACGTGTGAGGAGGCTTATGATCACACGTAAGACCCACTGCTTGGAGGCCAGCGACTGATCGAAACCCGGTGATCTTTAAAAACCTTTGTGAATCGCTAATAAGCACGGGGGTTGAAGTCGCGTCCATCGAGAGCACACGAGAGGCAGTTTTGCTTTCGTAGCTTTCCAGCATGGCCACAGATAAGGACAATCTGTAAAGATGTTTATACATTTATACCAGATGAGAATAGTTGCAGGGTTATTATCTGACTCTCTTTGATCACTAGTTGAGAAATAAGGTGTTGACATTTTATACCCTTTGATTTGGTTATCCTAATAAACTAAGCTCGGTCGGGTTTAGCTCATTGGATGTGAACAAGTGACGGGAAACAAAGAGGGCAGAATATTCTAGAACATACCATGTGACAATAAAATAGGCCCTAACTGCAACAAATGATGTTCATCTAACAACTGTGTGCTTCCTGTGCTTGCAAGGGAAGTCGGCGTCCAGTCGGCAAGACCCACACTGATGCCATCAAGGCCTGGATTCAAGGATAGGTCACCTTGTGCCTGTCTAGACTCAGTGTTGGCCTCTGTGCTCCACTGTTGCCTCTGGCACAGGCTGCCTGGGGTTTCTCCTGCGCCGTGACTTCTGAGTATTCTCAGTGTCAGGAGTGCCAGCACCATGCTGTTCTGGGTTCTGGGCCTGCGGAGAAGAAGTGGGGGTTTACAGGGATGGTTTCAGTATTTCTGTACTGTATGTACATGTATGTATGTGTGTCTGTAAATACATGAGAGAAAGAACATGAAAGCTATAGGAATATTCTGATATTCTTTATATATACATGGGGGAAAGAGGAATGGAATCAATATAGGAATATCTTATATGTTCTATATATACACATGTACATACTTAAGTCAAGAATAAAAACTAGGGAATGGGAGAATTACTGGAAAATCTCATTTCTTGGGTAGGAGGAGGGACAAGCTTTAAGTCATAGCTGAAAGGGCTTCATCTGACCCCATCACTGTGGAGGGCGGCCTTGTAGTGCCCGGCTCAAAGCAGCCCCCTTCCTCTCAAATCAAAGCAAACTTGCCATCCCTCTCCTCCTGCTTGCCCCCTCGGTCCTCCTCTTCAGTGGAAAATGGAACCCTTATACCACCACGCCCAGCCTAAATCTGCTTCCTTGATAAAAAGTCCAGCCTAAAGGGGGTGTGTCCATGTCTTCCTGGTTTTTGGGTTTCGTTGGGGGCATCTTTTGATTCTTTAACGATGAGGTTTTTTGTTTTTCCCTGCACCATCTAACCGCTGACCACGAGAAGGCCGTAGATGCTGTCTGAAGTCAGGCCTCTCTGCTTTGCCGGGCAGGAGCATAGACATGACTCTTCACACATTCACTTTTCGTGCTCAGGAAAACTTGAAAACCAGTTTTGAAGATCAAACGGGTTGCTGACTTGCTGAGCCCCCTAGTAAGTAAGGGTCAGGAAGTCCAATTCTTTGATCAGCATCATTCCAAGAAACAAAGGCATTAAATCCTAAAACAGGAATCCTTAGGCGACAGGCCGGTCCCTGGAACAGAATGTGTTTGGCTCTGTTGGAAGGCTTCCTGCAGTGTCCTGCTCTGCCTTTGCCAAGGGCAGTGCTCGGGCGGGCACTGGCGGGCTGGAGGGACCTGGTTTCCGAGCGGTGAGGGGGCCATAGGAGCAAATGAGAAAGGTGAACTTATTAACATGCAGCCTGTTTGGGACCTGCTCCTCACACTGCCCTGCAGGTGGGCTGAAGGAGGAGATGGATCTTACGGCCATTTTCCATTTTTTCCAGACTTGAGATGTAGCTGGCTTCATGCTGTTCCTGTGTTGCCATGTAGCCTCCAGTTTCTCATTAAGAGATTGATCTTATATCATAGATCCATGTTTAGATTGTTCTTCCTCTCTCTCTGCATGTGTGATGTATGTGAGTGTGCTTGCCTAGGTGTGTGCTTGGATATGGGGGTCAGAGGTCAAAACGGGGCCTCCCTCTACTTCCCTCCACTTTATAGTTTGAAGCAGGGTCTCTCACTGAACCTGGGGCTCACCAACTTGACTAGCCTGGCTAGCGGCAAGCCCTTAGGGTCCCCCAGATGAGCCTTTCCATTGCTGGGTTTATAGTTGTTTATGTGGGTTTGGGGATTTGAACTGGGGTCTTCATGCTTGCTCAGCAGGGACTTCACTGACTGAGTCTTTTCCCCAGCCCAACTTTGCCATTTGTGTGTGTGTGTGTGTATGTATGTATACACACACACACA
>NW_026067985.1:4821528-4965802 GCF_014885135.2 Alexandromys fortis | reverse complement strand
TCCATCCAGGTCTAGTAAGGTGAGCATCCACGAAACTGCCTAGGCTCCCACGAAACCAATAGGTCCAGTAGAATCAAAAACCCGTTGCCATTGTTCTTGAGGTCTCAGTAGTCCTCCTTGTCCGCTATGTTCAGCGAGACCAGTTTTGACCCAGGCTTTTTCAGACCCAGGCCAGCTGGCCTTGGTGAGTTCCCGATAGAACATCCCCATTGTCTCAGTGTGTGGGTGCACCCCTCGCGGTCCTGAGTTCTTTGCTTGTGCTCTCTCTCCTTCTGCTCCTGATTTGGACCTTGAGATTTCAGTCATCCCGGCCCTTTTTAAAAGCATTGGCATTTCCTGATAGCGTGCCTCTTGGCAGAAGGTTTTAAGTGCCTGAGTGGATAGCAATCGGGCAAATCGGCTGGCGACTAACGCAGGTGTTGGCACCTACGGGCGGGCAATTGAGAGTGCTGTGTTCTCTTCATTTCCGGGTTTCTAGGTGAATGCCAAACTCCCCATTGGGACCCCAGACTACATGGCTCCCGAAGTACTGACCGTGATGAATGAGGACCGGAGAGGCACCTACGGCCTGGAATGTGACTGGTGGTCGGTGGGAGTGGTCGCCTATGAGATGGTTTACGGGAGAACCCCATTCACAGAGGGAACCTCTGCCCGCACCTTCAGCAACATCATGAACTTCCAGGTGAAGGCTCGTTAGAATCACGTGTAGACAGCGCAGCTCCGATTTTGTGCTGAACCGTCCACTGGGCTCGCTCTTCACAGCAGCTTTCGGAGTCAATCATCGTAAGGGCACCTCAGCATTTTCGGTAGCACTAAAAATAGAAGATGGCTGCCGTTTTAATTCCATCTTTTTATTGGTCATGAAATACATCTTGAGTTCACTGTTGTTCAGTGTGCCTGAGTGTGGCTCAACGAGCGAGCTTTTTAGCGCCCTTCTTTTTCAAACAACCCTGGGAGGTAGGCATTACCACCTCACACACTGACGAAGAACCCAAACAGGACAGGCTGAGCACAACGCCGGCTGTTCTGCTCGGGAGCTCATGATTCTCAAGTGGGGAAGAAGTGAGCGGATAAGTTAGAATTGAAGTAACGCACTTGTGTGTATACACACACACACACACACACACATGCATAATGTAGAATTCAAACCACGTCCTAATACGTATACTTAGATTCCATTATAAGCCCATTTCTAAAGGACATGATGAACCCAATTTTTCAGTTTCAGCTTCAAGGAGAAAAGAGGCCTCATTCCTTTGGATTTTGTTTCTCATCTAATTTTCGTTTTCCTGGAATGGTTGATGCATATCCTTTTTTTAATGTACGAACGCTGTTGCTGAGGCTTCTCTTGAGCTGAAATTCCCCTCTAGATAACTCCTGGAGCTCATTTCCGTCAGTCCTTTCGGTTTGCTTGCTCGGGAATGCAGGCTTTGACAGGACCGTACTCAGTTCTGTGGGGTACCAGGTCAGCCGTGATGAGCAGGGCACCATATTCACCTTCTCTCCCCATCGTCCCTCAGAAACCAAAGCAGACCACACGCTGGCTGGGTGGAGGCAGGTAGATCCTTGATGCCCGTCTGGACTTAGTGATAACCCTGTTTCAAAAAACCAAAAGCGAGCAAGAAAGGGTGGAGTCTAGAGGGAGCATGCCGAAGGAGAGTAGCCAGGGAGAGCTGGGGGCGGTGCTGGCAGAGGGAGCTCTAGGCCGAGAGAACAACGTGAGTGAGATGGTACAGGAAGCCTGAAATAGCTCGTCACTGTTGGACAGCAGAGAGAGAGATGGGTCTGTGAGACTGCACACGGGAGAGGGAAGCTACAGGTCAAGCCACGAAGGACATTGAACCCCAACAAAAGAACTAGGCCTATTGATGTGTGTAGGCCACTTATTTCAGGAACGTGCCTTTGGTCTAAAGTTATGAGGGCACAAAACTTTATTTTAAAAGAGAATGAAAAGAACTTCTGTATGAGAAATTCTCTCTTCGCTTCAGGACATAAACTGAATCACTGCTAAGGAAATATTTTTTTTTTTTTTTTTGAACAGCGGTTTTTGAAGTTTCCAGAAGACCCAAAAGTTAGCAGTGAGTTTCTGGATCTGATTCAGAGTTTGCTGTGTGGCCAGAAGGAGAGACTGACGTTTGAGGGTCTCTGCTGCCACCCCTTCTTTGCCAGCACCGACTGGAATAACATTCGTAACTGTAAGTAGAGCATGCTCCTTCAGCTTGGGTTTGGGGTAGAGAAATTGACGGAAAGGCTCGAATTATTTACAGCCATAGAAAGAGCTATTGGCGCGACTGTCTTTGCGCAATAATTGTCTGTCTTCACGGAAGTGGTCGCTTACCAAGCTCTGTCTCTCCGTGGCCTTCAGAAAATTCCTAGTTAGAGGTGCAAATGGTGGCATTCAAAGGTTGTCCCTTGGTTTGACAATTTCTTCCCAGAGAAAATAGACATCCAGTTATTTCATCCTCAGAATAGGAAATGGACGCGGAGTTCGTGCAGCTGGGACTCTGTAAAGGGCCAAGCCTGGTATGGAACCATAAACAGCTGGCTTCCCTCTGTGCTCACAAGCGTGTAAAATCTGTACTGCACACATCCAGGGACTCAGCCACACCTCACTGTACAATCAGAGTATACACTGAATCAATTCATTAAGAGCAAGGATCCGATTTACCAGCAACAGCACCAAGAAGCATGTTTGTTTATTTATCTGTGTGTGTCATTGATTGAAGGTGACCCCATGACCTGGCCCAGGGATAGCATAGATTAGAGTGGCAGCATTGGCTGTGTTTATTTTGGTGCTGATGGGAGGTGGGGAATGGGGAGCTGTTTTTAGGTATCGAGTCTGAGCTTCTAATTGGAGCTGTGCTGATTACAGGTTGAACATCCCTAATCAAAAACAAAAACAAAGAAAAAAGACCAAAACCAACAAAACCAAAAACCAAAATACTCCAAAATCTGAAACTTTTTGAGCACCAATATGATATCCCAAATGGAAATTCCATGTGCGCCTTCATGAGGGTTTGCATTAAATATGTAAAATTCCCTCCGGCTATGTATGTAGGTCATACATGAGATCTACTCTTGGACATGGGCCCCAACCTCGTGGCATCTCCGTGCGGTCTAGATGTTAACATTCTAAGCTCAGAGCAGTCTGTTCTAGTGTAGGAACAGGGGTGTGTGAGCCCTTACTCTGGGGTGGAGGAGTAGGGTTGTGTGCGCCCTTACTCTGGGGTGGAGGAACAGGGATGTGTGCGCCCTTACTCTGAGGTGGAGGAGTGGTCGGCATGTCGACTTTTTTCCATTGCTGTGATAAAATACTCAACTTCAAGGAGAAAGGGTTTATTCTGCTCACCATTCAAGGGTGCAGACCAGCTTGGTGGCAAAATCAGAGGACAAGAGCTTGGAGCAGCGGGTCGTGGTCATTTCACATTCCTCCCTGCACCCATATGGCCCAGGCTCCCACCCAGGGAGTAGTGCTGCCCACGGTCGGCAGGTCTTGACACTCCGGTTAACACTAACTAGGTAACTCCCACAGGTGTGCCGAGGGTCCCTTCTCTCAAGTGAGTTAGATTCTGTTAAGTTGACCGTTAGAACTATCACTGTTGGGATCCAGCATGTGAATCAAAAGCCATGGTGATTGTTTCTCTAACCGCCTGCTGAGGTATTTTTGGAGACTGTATTTCTTTGAGACAGGGTTCTTCTGTGCAACCCTGACTGTCCTGAAACTCACTCTGTAGACCGGGCTGGCCTTGAACTCACAAAGATCCACCTGCCTCTGCCTCACAAGTGCTGGAACTGAAACTAAAGGCATGTGTCACCACTGCCAGGCCTAGAATGCGTTTTTTCTTCTAATTTTAGTTTTTCAAGACAGGTTTCTCTGGGTGGCTTTGGAGCCGGTCCTGGAACTAGCTCTGTAGACCAGGCTGGCCTTGAACTCACAGAGATCCGCCTGCCTCTGCCTCCCCGAGTGCTGGGATTAAAGATGTGAGCCTGAGCCGCCACTGCCTGGCTTCTAATTTTTTTTTAGTTTTTCAAGACAGGGTTTCTCTGTGTAGCCATGGCCGTCTTGGAACCCAGCATGCACCACCACACCTGGTGATACACTGTATCTCTGTAAATCCTTCCTGACAGGTTTTCTTTCGGGTGTTAGCCTTCGGTTGTAGTGATGAAAGCTAAGAAAGTGGGAAGGAGTTTATGGTCTTCAGAGGTTTCAGCCCATGGTCTCTTGCTCTGCTGCTTTGAGCCTGTGGTGGGAGGTGTCACGTCAAGGTGGGTGGGAATGAAGAAGAGGAGGGAAGGAAGGACCTGTGTCTGTACAGCCCCTTCAGGGTCATGTGACCTCACTTCCACCCACGAGGCCCTACTATAAAGGTGCTACCACCTCCCCGGAGTGCCACAGTGTGATGACCAACCTTTCAACACATGGCCTTTAAAAAGGGGCATTTACGGCCCAAACCATAGCATTCTGGTAGTCACACCTGTTTGTTTTTCTGGTATCCAGTCAATTCCCACCAAATTTCCAAAGGTGAGACTTTTTAATCAGTAATATATTTTCATTCTTTCCATGAATAGTTTTAGAAAGATTTGATAGAGTATCCTTTAGATGCTATTCAAGCACTTAATCTTTTCTTGTCTTGCCTTTTTATCTCATCTTCTCGAACAAGCAGTTAATGTTTTATGCATGCGCTTGCTAATCATGCCCAACAACGCATTTCCACTTAGGTGAGTTGGTGAATGGCGCTTAATTATCTGAGTAACTTTATTTTGTGTTTTGGTGGGGCTTGAGGTTGTTTTGGCTGTGAGAGTTTGCCCTCTCTGCTGCGGGGGTGGGGTGGGGTAGGCGGTGACTCCAGGGACAGTCCCCCTCCCTCTTGGATGCCCAAATCTGAGACTGCCCAATCTCATCTTTATATAAGTTGACGCGTCATTTGCATATACTGGCTTAGCACCCTCTTGTGTCTCAAGTCATACTTGGATGACCTCTAACACCTGACAGGAAATGCCCCGAATAGTTCCTGTGCTGTGTTGTTCAGGGCATCAGTGACCAGAAGCAGCAGTAAGGTGTGCTCAGCATAGCCACGTTTTCCCTCCAGGACTTTTCAAAAACGGTTTTGTTTTCCTTTTAATTATGTATGTATGTCAGCCCATGCTCTCGCTGGTGTCCGTGGTCACTCGCGCTTGCTCACGTGTGCGCTCGCACATGTGTGTACACGCACACGTGTGCACAGACACAGTACAAAACAATATAAACCTTAATGCTTTTATTTACTGCCAGCTCCCAGTGTAGTAAATGGCTCCAAAAACTCACAAAATAAGTTTGCTTAAATAAAGAAATCCTTTTCGTTTCGATCAACCTGTGTTTTGTGCTCTCAGACTTTCAGAAAAGTTGCAGAGTTGGTACGGTGACTCCGGCCCTTTCACCTCCTTGTCCCTGATGCAGAGAGCTCTTCCAGAACAGCGGCTCACTTGTCAGAACCCAGACTAAATTCTTCTTATGATATCATTACTTCAGCTTGAGACTTTTCACAGATTTCACCAGTTTTTTCCGAGGCGGGTCCCTCTTCTGTTACGGCCCGTGCACAGGACGGTGTTTGGATGTTACTAGTCAGTTTAGGTAGCTCAGCTGCTGCCGGAATCCTCATTCTGTTCGAGGTTTGGTAGTGCCTGGGGGTCCTGACCATGCGGAGAGGCACGGTCTTCATCCAGTGTCGGCTGGAGGTTTTTCTCTTTTTTCTCTGTGTGTTTGCAATCAGCTCAAGGCCTTGTGAATCAGAACATTGCTGTGCTCCAAGTGATTTGAGCTGTTTTCTAACATGAATTATGCTTTTGTCCAATTCTGTTTCTCACAAACACACGCGGGATGACTCTCATCAGCCCAGAACCCTGGCTGTCATCAGGCTTCCCAAGTTCACAGTCACCACTTCAATGCCTTATGATTCCCGGCTGTTGAACACTTCCGCTCCCACAACATGATATTGTCCCCTGATGAAGGCGACATTAGCCTCTCTGCTGCTTCGCCCCTAATTCTTCTTTTTCTTGTTGTAACCAATGGAAGAAAGTACTGCTTAACACAGCAGGTAATAATCGTCGAAAACGCATTATCTCGAGAGGTGGTCCTGGCAGGATACAGAAATGCGATTTAAGAAGGGTCCCGGCAGCTGATGACGGACAGAACAGGGAGTGGCAGCGAGGGAAGCCGGGACTCTCTTCTGCCTTGCCTCAGAGGCCGGACGGAGTATCCTTGCCCTCCCAGGTCCTGCCCCTTGCAGTTGTCGTGGGCAATAACACGTGACTTGAAAATCTGACCTAGTTCAGGGGTTTTTATTCTCCCAGCAAATGACGACCCTGTGAGGCGTTTTAACTGCCACACTGCTGGGTGTCCAGGCTCCCATTACTCCGCTCTTCCCTTCCCAGCCTTCTTGCAGGGTTGTATTTTCCACTGCTTATTATTATCATTACTTCAGGGCCGCACTCCAGGGGCTCCTGAACCCTAACAGCTGCCCCGGGCAGAGAGGAGGTCCAATTTTTCAGATTCAGTCTTAACCCGACTTGATTTTTCTAGAGTCCTGGGAGCCAGTCAGAGCTCTCCACTTCCACGCTGCTGGTGTTCCCTGACATCTCTCTTCCTAGTGTTGGGAAGGGTTTGTTGCCTGGCATTTTCTCAGCGCACATCTTTTAAAATGTTTTTCCCCAGCGGAACTGGCACCCTGACACCTTCCACCCAAGGCCTTGTGTCTCAAGGACGGCGTAAATGCGAGAGATGAGCGTGAGCTCTCTCCTGAGTGTTTCCGGCTAACGTCCTGGAGAAGCAGCATTGTTGGTTATCACTCCTGACACGGGCCTTTCTCTCCAGTCATCTTCTCTCACTGTCTGCAACAGGAAGCGAACTGCCAAGTTCTGGTTTTCCAGGTCCGCAGCATTTGTTAGCAGAGAATGCACTTTGTTTTGATCCAGCAGTGACGCCGCGGTGAGCCCATGCTGGTGGCACACTGAGATCTTCCCTTTCCAAATAGATGTCTCTTGCCCTGCCCTCCCTGGTCCTGGGCAGCTGGTAGTTAGACTATAAGCATTTGGTCGCATGACTGTAAGCCGGTGGGATGGGTGGGTGCATCTGGTTGAGCAGGAGGGATTCGGTGCTTGCTCATGGCTAAGTGACGGTATCGAAAAGTCTTGTGTATAAAGCGAATGGTACCATATCGCGTCTTCTGTTTAAAACTGCAGTCCGTTAGCAGTGTTGCCTGCATTTATTCTATCTCAGCATAAGGGATTCTAACATATGACACAGTATTGTTTCAAAACCCTTCGGTTTTAGATCCATCTTAGAGATGTGGATAATACCGTAACTTATTCAAGATCATGGGATGACTGTGGATTTGTGTCAAAATCCATGTGATTCAAAACCAGTGCCCTTTCTGCAATGCTACGCTTGCCCTCAGGTGAGCCATTTCAGTAATCAGTAATGGTTGCGTTAGTGATGGCAGCAAATGGCAAATCATGCTGCATTCAAGAGTGGGCCGCTTAGCCTTTGGGTGCATTTGGGAATGTTTGGAGTTGAAGTGATTTTAGAAGTTGCGAGATTCAGTTTGGCATCTGAGCATCTGCAGTGTGCAAGGTGCTGTATCAGGTCCTCAGCCCTGCATGAGCAAATCTGAATGTAGTCCTGCCTGCATGGAGCTTGGAATCTTGGATAAGCTTGAATAGAACTGTGGTCCTGAAGAGCTGTTAGCCCTAAGGTTAACTGCTCTGCCGGTTCCCTCACTGGGTTACTGAACCACCTATGCCTGACCTTAGACAAAACACAGACCTGGAGACCCTGCTTCACTTACAGTGATCCGTCAAGTCTCAGAGCTAACCTGGGAAAGGACATTGGGCTGATGCATTGCTTTTAAAATTAGCATTTGTAGTCTCAGGAGCATTATGTTTCTTTAGAGCAGGCTCTCCCAACTTTGGCACGGCTGACAACTTGGGGCCAGATGTTTTTTTGTTGTGGGTCTGCTATGTGAGTTACAGCGTGCCTCTCATTGTCCCTGTTCTTCGACACACTGTCATTTAGCATCTCCCTTCTGCAGCTGTGATACTTAAAAAGCATCTTCAGACATTGCTCATGGTACCTTGGGAGAAAACTGCAGGGACACAGTTGCCCCAGTTGAGAATATCTTTCAGGAGGAAGAACAACATTCCACTAATGTTAATTCCCCAAGACTGATACTGCTAATAAGGCCGGAGCTGTTGTTGTCAGAGGTCTGTAGGACTTTTCTTCCTGGGTGTGGTCCATGGACCGATAGCATTGTCATCGCCTGGGAGCTTGTTAGAGATGCGGAGACTCGGTCCTAAGTCAGAAGCTGCTTTTTAATAAGATCCCTCGGTGATTCCTGTGCATGTTAGTTTATGAAGCTATGGAGGAGGAGAAAAATTAGATGCGTCAGGCTTAGCATTTCTTGCTCAACTTTGTGAGTCTTCCTTGTTTTGACTTCTGGTCTCAGGATGAGATGAGACTGTTTTCTGGTTAAAGAGAATCGTTGGCTTAATTAAAAAAAAATAATTACATTTGTTTATTTACATAAGTGGGGGGTTAGGAAGGGGATGAGAGGACATCTGGTAGGAGCCGGTGCCTTGCTTTCGCCTCGTGGATCCTGGGATTCAAGCTCAGGTCACCAGGCTTGGCAGTAAGCAGCAAGCGTTTTTGCCTGCGAAACCATCTCACCGGCCTAGTATTGTTGGATTCTATGCTATACCTTTGAGGAATGAACGTTTTCTCTCAGATAGACTTTGCATCCTTGAAGATGATGCTGTACCTTTTCTTCATCTCCAGCAAAAGGAAATTTGCTTCTTTCTCCCATTTAGTAAAGGAGGCTATGTTCCCTTCGTTAGTGCTTCTTAGGCAAGCGTTCTATTGGAATGCTAGGGACCCACTATGTTCCAGGGTTCTACAAAGCACACTGTGTATCTTACTGCCCCTTTTGCTCCTCCTTCGACCCCCAAAGAGTCATTTAATTCCTAGGATTAATTCCACAGTACACATGACGACACAGGATCTTGAAGACATGAGATCTTAGTGAAGGTCACGGATTGTGTAGCTGTCAGTGGTAGGTGTTGAATTCAGGTCCTTCCAATTCTAGCCTTTTTACTTTTATTTTCTTTTTTTTAAAAAATATTTATTTATTTATTATGAATACAATATTCTGTTTGTGTGTATGCTAGCAGACCAGAAGAGGGCACCAGGCCCCATTACAGATGGTTGTGAGCCACCATGTGGTTGCTGGGAATTGAACTCAGGACCTTTGGAAGAGCAGGCAATGCTCTTAACCTCTGAGCCATCTCTCCAGCCCTTACTTTTATTTTCTATTGTTAATGAGGGCTGTTTATTGTTGTTGTTGCTGCTGTTGTTTTTAAGATAGGGTCTTACTGTGCAGTCTATGCTCTCCTCAAATTTATGATCCTCCTACCTCAGTCTTCCAGGTCCTGGGATTGTAATTATATACATACCGTCATTCTATCTAAAATGCTACCAAATAAAACATATCTCTTTAGCTTTTATTTATTTTGAGAATGCTGGAATGGTGGAAGTTTTGAGCAGTATGGGGTGGGGGACTGAAAATGTGGCTAAGTAGTTAGGAGTACTTGTTGCTCTTGCAGCGAACCTGGGTTAGGTTCCAAGTGCCCATATGGTAGCTCAGAATGGTCTTTAACTTAACTCAAGTTCCAGGAGGTCTGACCCCCTCTTCCTATGTCCTTGGACACCAGGCATGCATGTGATATACATACATACATGCAGGCAAAACACTCATACACGTAAGATAAAAATAAATCTAAGAAAAAAAAATCTCGGGCCTGGAGAGATGGCTCAGAGGTTAAAAGCACTGACTGCTCTTCAAAGGTCCTGAGTTTAATTCCCAGCACCCACATGGTGGCTCACAACCATCTATAATGAGATTTGGTGCCCTCTTTTGATGTGCTGGCATACATGCAGGCAAAACACTGTACACATAATAAATAAATAAATTTTAAAAAATCTCAAAAAACTAATTGATACAGACGGTCGTAGGGTCAATAATGCCTCCTATCTCATGTCTAGTCGCTCCTTTGTGAGTTTCTCATGTAACTTTCTGGAGCATGCTGTGATGTGATATAAAATATCATCACCTCCTGGACTTCAGGTGGCATCTTTGTTCTCCTTCCTAATAATTTAGGTGTTCAGTTGGATGGTGATGGTGCACACCTTCACCTGGCACTCCAGGGGCTGAGGCAGGAGATCTCTGTATTAGACCAGTCTGGTTTACAGAGTGAGATCCAGGATAGCCAGGGCCACATGCTGAAACCCTGTCTTGAAACAAAACAAAGCAAAACCAGAAACAACCGACCAAACCAACAAAATTTAGGCGTTCTTCATGGCAGGCTATTTTCATGTATCATTGAAAAGAAGGAAGCCAAGCCTTTATAAGACCACTTCTCTGCCACCGATTTCTTGTCTTCCTCTCAAATAAAATTCCCTTATAGTTTTAACACTTGTCTTCCATGTCTGTGCTTCTGCATTTTGCCTGTAGGATAGCATTGTCTCTATGTTGTGATGTGATCAGTCTTGTGGTTTCAGCCTCTTTAAAAACTACTGGGTTCTGAGTTCCCATTGCCTGAGCCAGGTATCTGGCAATGTTTTGTTTTGCCGCTACTAGGAGGAGGACAGTGGTGGACTTCTTTGTGAGGCATGGTTAATGCTGAAATGTGACCCTTGCCAGTCTTCTAGTTTGTGCAGGGACAAGAGGAAGGAGGGAAGAAAGGAAGAGGAACTGAGGCCCCCTGGGTATCAGCAGCTGGGAGGGGGAGGGCTGCTGTGAGCAGAAGGTGGAGAAGGAGTGAAGAGATGCAGACTAGCCTCTTAGGGACTATGCGGGAATGTTTATGCGTCTCTTGGGGGCTGTTATGTTTTTAGAGGGTAAGTGGTTAAGAGAAAAAATAGGCTAAAGGGAGCTAAATGCTTATGAATTAAGATTATAGGTCTTTTCTCCTCTAGCGTGAGCTTGGAGGCCGCATCCAGAGATATTAAAAGTATATATCCTACGTTATAAATGGAGACAACTTATTCTAGAGACAACTGCAGTATTAAGATGGAGTGGGTGCAGCGATCTGGGTGAAGGGGGTGTCTGGTTGGGAAATAATAGCACTGGTTCGGATTGAAAGAAAGGAATTCTCGGTGTGTTGCTGAGGATGATCAGGGAGTCTTAGCTTTCAGGTGACCTACGCAAGAAGAGTTACATGAACCAGTAGGAGAGTCCTACTTCATGAAGAGTACAAGCCTAGAGTGGTTTGTTCTTCAACAACTTGGTTTTCCAAATATTGACCTTTGGGGGTTTCCCCCCTTGGATTTCCTATAAAGACCCTGTGATAAGATGGACCGCATCCCTCCAAAGGGCGCCCCTTCGTCTGTCTGCCTTTGACTGTGCCTCTCATCCCGAGCTAGTGATATAGCGCCAGATTTCAACGTGACCAGTTCTAAAGGAGATAAAGATAATGCTTTTCCATGGAGAAGATGGGAGGTGGGAATAGGTTTGTCAGGGAACCCAGAAGTTGGAGGCCCCCACCATTCAGCTCTCGCTTGCTGCAGGCCTTTCATAAACAAGCGAGCATGGAAATGATTTGGCTAACGATTCAAAATTATATTAAACATCTGGGACTCTGTTCAGCAGCCAACTTCCCAATCAATTCTATGAAGTGTGCTGATTGCATTTACGCTCAGTTTCTGAGGGTGAGGGTTGGATGGAACTCAAGGGGACTGTTGGCGGGAGTCACATGAGATGACAGCGTGAGGACAAAGTAAAAGGCACAGGTGGCCCATGACTGAGGGTTTGGGAATGGTTTCCAGCATGTTACTTCAGAGAAAATAAATGCGGCCAGTTCTAGGCACCCTGGTAGTGGATCCTCAACTGCAGCCCCTATAGTTTGGGACCAGAGACAGCCCTTCCTGACTCCCAAAGGAACATAGGCAAAAGACTGACCCTCGGAGATGTTAGTGTTCAGTGGCCTTTGATGCTGATGGATTTACCCGTCCTACAGAAGACTGGTAAACTTTGCTTCATAAGCGGGTTGGCCTTGCTGCAGAGGCGTCTGGGAGCAAGGACAAGAATGCCCAATGGATCGAGTGCCTGCCAAGTCTGGATGCAGGTATGGAGAAGAAGCAGGTGCTGAACTGGGATCTTGCGGGGCACATAGCCCTACCTCCGAGCGAAACATGGAGGGAGGGGTGAGTGAGAAGGAGACTGGTGTGTTTGTCTAATACTTCCACCTTGCAGGAAGAAATGGGCGGAGTCGGAGCTCCCTGGCCGGGGCGGGATAGAGAATAAAAGATCTCCCAGGGGCTGGACACAGCTTTGTTGAGCAGTAATAAACGTACGTGTTCAGTTTAAACTTTGTTATGCATTTAGACCTGTGAAGTCACTACCAGGTTTGAGAAAACAAACACGCCTGTCATTCCAAAACTTTATGTGCGCTGTGACTCTCCCTTCCATCCTCCCCATCCCTTCCTTTGTCCCCAGAAACAACATAACCAATCCCAAGCCTGGGTAGTTTAGTTTGTATTTTCTTTCTATTTCTTTTTTGAGACAAAGTTCTCTGTAGCCCAGACTGTCTTGGAACCCCCTCTGAAGACCAGGCTGGCCTGGAACTCACTGAGATCCACCTACCTCTGCCTCCTAAGTGCTGGAATTAAAGGCATGAGCCATCACCACCTGGTTTGTTTGTATTTTCTAGAGTTCGTGTGCACTGAATCACGCAGTGTGCACTGTCAGCACTCTCTCATCCCTCTTCTCCGAAGGTCCTCCCTGCTGAATGACGCAGGAGTCATAGTTCACGGCTTCTTATTGTCACCGAGGGTCTGTTGGTTACCTCACCACCTGCCGGTGAGCCATTGGGTTGTCTCCAGTTTTTGGCCCCTTGAAATCAGATTGCTCTTATCACATGGGCACCAGCCTGAAGACGCATGCATTCATTTCTCTGGACCAAAGTAGGTATGGAACAGCAATACGGTCGTATGGTAGGCACATTTAACTTTGAAAGAGGACACCCACCTTTTCCACAGTGGTTACCCATTTTCCATCCTCGGCAACAGTGCCTGTGAGACTCCCTGATATTCTGAACGGCCAGACCCAGAGTCATTTGTATCTTGGGAAGTAGCCAGCTGTGGAGTTTAGATAGGCTTAAGTAGTCTCCCCCATACCCCTGACTTAAAATGTTTGTAAGATCTGGGGAGCTGGCTCACCTGGTAAAGTGCAGGTAGGAGAACCTGAGTTTGGATCTCAGCTGGTTGTAAAGAGCCAGACTTGGCATGCTGCAGCAGTCCCAATGCTGGAAGGTGGAGACAGGAGGGTCTGTTTCAAAACCTAAGGTATAGATTGATCAAGGAAGACGCATGACATTGACCTTTGGTTGTGCACATGCACACATATGCACACACACACACAACACACATGAGATCTTCTGAGTATTCATATGTATATATATTCGTGATATTGGCTTGGCAAAGAAGCTGTGTCACTGTCCTTTGGATATGCCCACAGTCTGGATTTGACTCCCTCACCTCAGTAGGGGGTGAGGTTTGGTACTTACTCTTCTGGTTCCTGTAAACTGGAACACTAACTTGGCCGGCCTAGCCTAGAACAATCAACAAGACCGCAATATCTCAAAACACACCAAATGCATAAAACTTTGAGTGCACAATGATGCCGAGGCCTCAGCGTTACTACCCTGATGTCATTAAGTACAGAGAGCCAAGCGTCCACCTTATTCGAGCATGTGACAGGGCACCTGAACTGTTGATGTGCTAATCCCCATGGACTGAGGGAGGGAGTCTGAAAGCCTCCTTTTGGCAGCCACTTAGGAAGTAACGGCTCAGAGACACCGATCGTCATGGCTGCTGAATCCATGAGGTGAACGATGAAGAGAACATTCTGGTGGGGGAATCAGGGTGATATCATCAAATTCAGGGATCGGTTTTTACATCACAAGAAGTGAGGTCAGGTGATAGCCAGTTGACACCCCATCGTGGGTGATGCTCATAAAAAAAAAAAAAAAAGCACACAAACATCCAGAAGGCCCTGGGTTTCTCTGCCAACCTACCAGAAACACAGGGTAACAGAGAATAGACATGTTACATGGTGCTCCAAGGAAAGTGTCAGTCAAGTCCAGAATGTGAGAAATTCTGCAAAGTTCCTTAATCAAATAATGGCCTTAATGGCCGGCCGGCCTGCCTGCCTGCCTTCCTTCCTTCCTTCCTTCCTTCCTTCCTTCCTTCCTTCCTTCCTTCCCTCCCTCCCTCCCTCCCTCCCTCCCTCCCTCCCTTTCTTTCTTGGAAGAAGAATGTTCAGGTAAAAAGAGACATCTGCTTGCTGGTTTCTGATTTAAACAAAGAGGCATCTTTTGGGACATGAGGGAAAATTGAGCATAGGCGTGGGTGTAGAGGGGACAATTGTCTCAGTGAGTGTGGTGATGACCCTGTGGTTATTGTCTTTTTTTAATCTTTAAACTTTTTTTTTACATTTGTGTGTGTATATGCATGCACGTGCACGTGTGTGTGTGTGTGTGTGTGTGTGTCCCACAGTGCACATGTAAAGGTCAAAGGATAGCTTTTGAGAGTTGGCTCTCTTGCTCCACCACGAGGGTTCTGGTTGTTGGCCCCCATGGCGTGTGCCTCACCTGCTACCACTGCACGGGCCCAGGTTATGTTTCTTCTAAGGTCTTATCTAGGACTGGTGAAGGGGTCAGCAGGGAAGAATACCCTCTGGAGTGCACATGGTGGAAGGAGACCGACTCCTGAGAGTTGTCCTCTGACCTCCACACCTGTCTCTTGTGCGCTCACATACATGCCCACATGTCTGGAATAACCACAGCATTCTTTAAAAGTCCTGATCTGTAGAACAGAAGTTTCCGATTGGTAGTGGACATGGCAGTATTCGAGACATTCTTGATGAGCTGGGGGTGCTGTGGTGGGCAGAGACCAAGGATGTTATCGCTGGACACTATAACTGTGCCGACCCCATCAACAGGTGCTGTCTGGGGTCAGCAGACAGGCCAGGTGAGGCTGTGGGGGATGCCTGACAGTGGGAGCTGCGGAGGGTGGACATGTGAGGGGTTCGTTTACTTCTTACCCTAGGGTGTGAAAACGTTGGTTTATAATAAACATTTAAGAATAAAAACTTTAGCCATGTATGGTGGTGCATGCCTTTAATCCTAGCACTCAGGAGGGCAATGAGGCAGGCATTGAGTTCAGGCCAGCCGGGGCTACGGAGTGAAACCCTATAAAAACAAACAAACAAACAAAAACCCTCAAGTGTTGGGCAAGCAGGTACCGAGGCAAAGAGGACAGCAAATCCTGAAGCCCATCTGTGCTTGTGAATGTGGGTGACTCAGGGGAAAGTGTTGGAAGTGGAGATTGCTGGGGTCTGAGGTCGCAGACCCCAGGGCATGGAAGCTGTGAAAGCCCTCCCTCCCTCTTCTGAAGTGTGTCCCGATGGGCATCACCTGATGGAAACACTCCAAACCCAGACCTGCAGAGAAGCGCAGTCATGGCTCTTTTAACTGGAATGTTCCTCTCTTGAGTATTTCTAGCCTAATGTAGGTGGCTCACAGATTGCTGAATACCTAGCCAAGGGGGAGGGAGGAAAAGTCAATCTATAGAGAAGAAATCCAGTTCAATTTCACCCTGGGGGAGGGGGGACGCATCTCTAACTGTATAAGCCTTTGGGAAAATGTAAGTCAATCACAAAATACTTAACATTTTAAAAGATTTATATATTTTTACAACACTTTATGTATATGGGTGTTTTTCTTGCATGGGTGTCTCTGCACTGCATGCTTATCTGGTGCCCTGGGCATTGCATCTCCTGGAACTGGAGTTACAGGTATGAGCTGCCATGGGTGATGGGAATTGAACCTGGGTTCTCTGGAAGAGCAGCCAGTGCTCTTAACTGCTGAGCCATCTCTCCAGTCTGCTTTATTTTACTTTTACTGATCTATTTCTGGTTATGGGTATATTTATTTGTGTGGGTGTGTGTGCACATGTATGTGCCTGTAGAGGCCAGCGGAAGGTGTCAGACCCTCTGGAGCCAGAGTTGCAGGTAGTTGTGAGCCACCAGCTGTGGATGCTTGAAACTGAACTTTGGAAGAGCCAGGTGTTCTTAACCACCGTGCCATCTGTCTAGCCCCCAAGCACTTGATACTAAGCAGACTTGGAGGAGAAGCATGGCCTTGGGATAGGGTAGATCAGAACACACAGATCCCGAGATCCATCGCCGTCACCAGCTGGGGGATATTGACTTAGCTAGCCATTAGCCGACCCGTGCCGGCATTACTTAGATTGGTTAATTGATTGAAGCACATTTTCCTATGCTAAGTTCCTTATTTATCTTGAAGATACCATGAAAAAAAATTGATTGGCAAATCGGTGTTACCTTAAAAAATCTTTTTCTGTCTCTTTGACGATTCAAAGAGACGAAGTCATTTTTTACTTAAGGCTGTGTAAAGCGACCTGCGCTGCGAGAGTCTGGAGTTTCTTGTATAACATATTGTTGGGTGGCCATATCACCCTCATCCTCACTACTCTCCAGGGGGTGGGTCCGAGCCCCCCACCCGGTAAAGTTGTCTCTTCTCACAGGTTGAATTACACTTGTCTATTTGTGAGCCAGCTTTGTTTGTCCAGCCCATGACTTAAGTCACTGCCTCCATTATTCCTGTGAGACCCCAGACGCCGGCCATCTTCCTCCTCTCCTCAGCACGGCCCTTTTCCCATAGTAAGAACTCATCACTGGGTATTTCTACGCTCTCAGACCTTACAGCAGTTTTCCTGGTCACATCTTCCCTCTCTGTGTTATCACTCTCTTCCCGAGAGTGGAATTTGTCACATCGACTGTCACAGACCTGTCTATTATAGACAGAACTGTAGCACTGACCACTTCCTACCATGACTACGGAAAGGTTGCATCTGTCTGGTCCGCTAAGACCTTCTCTGATATTATCTTCAATCTAGCTCAATCCAGGACTCCCTCTTCAAGGTCAGCTCCTTACCCGTAGCTTTCTTGGGCTACTGCTCCAATTACCACTCTTTAAAGATACCTCATTTTCCCCACTCTGGCTCATGAAGATACCTTTTAGCCAGCTCTTGAGATTCTGTCCCCTCCGTGCTCCTGGCTTTGCAGAACCTGCCGGAAACCACGGCTAACTCATCAGCCAAACTCGCTACCCCTCTGCTTGTGAATCCTCTGCTTTTCAAACCCACGGCCCAACCCTAAGTCATGCATCAGCCCTTTCCCCAGTGTCAAAGCTTCCTTCATTACGTAGGTAAGATAGCTCTTATTGTTATTATTATTTTGTAATTTTTCCTTCGTTTCTGAGTGTAGGATCTTCTTGTCTGTTGAAGGGCAGGACATCATGTAGTTGGGATGAACTGAAGGAGGCTTTGTAGTGCATTAGTTGAACATTACTAAGCACGGTGCAGACACAGTCCTGATTCAGGGCATTATCATACACTCTCCCCCTACACGCCTTTGTCCTTGTGACACGGTGCTTGCTAGCTGCCCTTCATCTTGTAGTTTGGTACAACAATCTGTCAGTCGCTTGAATTGATGGCTTAGAGTTTAGGGGTAGGCTTAGCCTCCTCTTTTCTCCTCCCTTCCTTTATTTTTTTTTCTATTCTCTCTCTCTCTCTCTCTCTCTCTCTCTCTCTCTCTCTCTCTCTCTCTCTCTCTCTCTCTCTGGATCAATGGAATTCCAGGGCCTTGATTAGCCTTGTAACTCTTGGTCCTGTTGCCTCAGCCTCCCAGGCTGTGGGATACAGGCATGTGGCCCTATGCCTGGCCGTTTCCTTTCCATCCTTTCTTTAAATGTGTCCGTTCTTTATGACCAGCTGAGTACTCTGAATTGTGTCTTGAACTGAGTTCCATGAAGTGCTGTGCTGCCCGGAGTAATATACAAAGGCTGAGAAACTAGCCGACCCTGTCACGGGTGGCTCCTCCAGAACCTCTCTATTCCACACCGACTGAGGGCGGCCGCCACGGGATGCCCTGAGAGCTGTTGCAGCAAGATTGCACCTCTGCTGCTGCAGAACTTAGATTCCAGTGCAGAAAGCTCGAAAGACGAGGCCGAAACCAGACAATCACAGCGTTCATCTGTTATGTTGAGAAACCAGAAGCGGGTATGGAAGAGCTCAGTGGGGAATGCTGGGAAGTGGCTGAGCAGGACGAGGGTGCATGCTTCTTACTTCGCTGCTGCTGAAGAGTAAACAGTTTTGAAGACAATGAATTTTCCTCCTAAAGCTTTTAATGAATGTCAGGATTAGAGAAGGAGAGGGAGGGAGGGAGGAAGAGAGGGAAAGGGGATTTATGAAGGGAAGTTAACTACAGTTCTTAAAATAGCTTTTGTTTCTGAGAGCCTTAATCTGCTGTCTGTCTTATAACCGGGGGTGGGGCTCCCCTCAAAGTTACCTCCGCCACTAAGGAGAATGAGCTCTGCTGTCACCTCATGCATGTTGACTAATTTTAAAAATATGGGGAAACACTCCCCACCCCGTTTTTCTCCTTGTCTTTTACAGTGAACAAGGAGCTTAGTCTGTGACTTCATATGCATTTGCCATCAGTGTGGTAGGCATGTGGCGTGAGGGGACCGATGATGTCACGACACTGTATAGGAAAATATTAATATAGGTACTCATTAACATTTTTCAGACAGAGCAATCTTGGCTTTAAAGCTTTCTCATTCGATCCACACGTCGAGTGCCTTTTTCGAGTCCAGTGCTGGTCTTCTCTTTGCAAGGTCCGTGCTCAAGTCTTTCCGCCATGTAGTTGCTTGTTAAACATTCGTTGTATACCTACTATGTGCCTGGCAGCGTTGCTGCCTGCTGGGTCGGCATAAACTTATGACCTACTTAAAATCAAGAAGATTTCCATGACCTACTAATTCTTTTTAAGCCAAAGGAACAACACAATCTTACTTTCAACAGTGTTAAGTGTGGGTCCTACATGTGTCACAGCGCCACAGCACACACGTGGAACTCAGAGGCCACTTTAAGCGGTCAGTCCTTGCTGCTTCCCACTCTCTCTTGCTTTTCTGTCCTGCTGCGTTCTCCAGACCACCTCACCTGTAAGCGTCTAGACAGTTCTCCCGTCTCAATCTCTCATTCCCTCCTAGTGCTGAGACTATGTGGGTGTTCCTGGAGTCTGAGCTCAGGTCGCTAGGCTTCTGTGGCTAGCGATTTTTACCCACTGAGCTTTCTCCAGCCTCATCCTCCCCTCTCAGTGTATGAAAACAATTCCACGTGGCATAAGAAGTCTGAGAATTATTCCCTGCTTCCTGCCTCCTTCACTCCTTCTCATACATGGTGGGTTGACTTTTTCGTTTGTTTTGTAGGTAGGAGAAGTGAAGTAGATCATTGAGGGGGAGGTGCAGAGGAGACTAAGGCCTGTCTCACCTCTCCTTTGGCTCGCCCCAAGAGGTCCCCAGTGACCCTCGTGAGAGCATGCTGTCTTGGCTGAGTGAAGCTTTGGGAGACAGCTGGCCTTTCCCTGTGTGACCTTCCATATGCTAACCTCTGGGATTTCGCCCTCACTGTTAGTCTGTTGTAATTGGGCCACTAGTTAGTTCCCGGCCACTTAGCCCCGAAATAATCACACAGAAACTGTATTAATTAAATCATTGCCTGGCCCGTTAGCTCTAGCTTCTTATTGGCTAACTCTTATATATTAATTTAACCCATTTCTATTAATCTGTGTATTGCCATGTGGCTGTGGCTAACCAGCTAAAGTTATGTCCGGTGTCTGTCTCCAGTGGGAGCTACATGGCTTCTTCCTAACTCCTCCTTCTTTCTCCCAGCATTCAATTTAGTTCCCCCTTCCCCCGCCTACCTAAGTTCTGCCCTATCAACAGGCCTATCAAACATTATTTGTCAATGGTTTTCATAGCATACAGAGGGGAATTCCACATCATTAGTTCCTGTTCCCACTGAGAATTGTGGTCCACTGTGCTGGGGAGTGAGGCTCAGTCATTCTTCTATGCTGATGGTGGGCATGGTCCCCATCTAGAGGGACCACCAGACTCTCCCCGTTTCATCTAATGGACTTGGCCAGGCCCTACAGGGTCATTTTATGATGTGGCATCCAGGTGTTTAGGTTTTTCGCGCTGTGTCTCAGAGTTCCAGTGACTCCCATCTCTGGGACTGTGGACTATGGGCACACACCAGTGTACCTGGCTTAGACTGTTCTTTTTTTCAGGCCCTGGAGAGCTAATTTTCTCACCTGTCCCAATGGGCTTTGTGTGGAAGAAGGGTAGTCCTTCTGCGTGTGCTGGTCATGTGTGTTCATGCAGCCTTTTCCCCCTTCCCCCCTCGTATGGAGTAAGGGTAGTCCTTCTGCGTGTGCTGGTCATGTGTGTTCATGCAGCCTTTTCCCCCTTCCCCCCTCGTATGGAGTAAGGGTAGTCCTTCTGCGTGTGCTGGTCTTGTGTGTTCAGCCCGCCTTTTCCCCCTTCCCCCCTCGTATGGAGTAAGGGTAGTCCTTCTGCGTGTGCTGGTCATGTGTGTTCAGGCAGCCTTTCCCCACTCATGTCTGCCAGTGTTCATGTTCACTTCCAAGTCATGGTTCCCACTCGTGGGACACGACAGATGCAGACAGGCTGGCCCAGCTGCAGTTTCTTAGTAGCTGCCACATCTCTTCCCTACTAAAGGGCCTAGACAAGGGGCAGCCTCATCCTTGCTGGAGAGTCGGCTCATTGCTGGGCCACTTCTCTTTAGCTTTGAGGCCGCGTGGATGATGCCCCCCAAACCCTTGTTCCCAGAAGATCCTGTTGCTCTGAACTACCTGTCTAGAGGTTGACATCTCTAGCTTCTAATCTGTACTGTGAGTTTTCCAGCCTCTCAACTCGAAACTTGTCTGACCTTTTTATATTCTCTTTTTCTCTTTCTTTGTGGGATTGAACCCAGGGTCTTGCCCATGCTAGGCAATATTCTACCACTGAACTATATTCTCAGACTCCTTTGTGTGTATGTGTGTGTGTTTGTGTATCTATGGATACGTGTGTGTGTATGTACATGTGTGCTTATGCGTGTGAAGGCCAGGGGACAAACCTGTGCCATTCATTAGGTACCATTCATCTTTTAAAAAAATGAAAAGAAATATGTGTATGGTTTTATGTGCACATATGCCTGTGTACCAGGTGTGTGCATATATGCCTGTGTACCACATGTGTGCACATATGCCTGTGTACCACGTATGTGCATATATGCCTGTGTACCACGTGCGTGCCTGATGCTGGTGGAAACCAGAAGAGGGTGCCAGTTCTTCTGGAGCTGGAGTTACAGATGGTTATGAGCTGCCATGTGGATGCTGGGAACTGCACCCCAGTTCTGGAAGAGTAGGGAATGCTCCCATCTCTTTAGCCTTTCTTCTTTTTCTTTTGGAGATATGATCTCTCACTGGCCTTGAACTTACAAGTAGGCGAGGCCGGCTGACCACGGAGCATCAGAGAGCCTCCAGTCCGCCACCCGGAACTGATATTTAATGCCATCCTGCTTGACTTTTATTATTATTATTTTTTTTAACATATGGGGATTGAACTCAGCTTCTCATGTTTCCAATGCAAACATTTTACCAACTGATTTATCTCCCTGCCTTGAGCTCATCTGTCGCCCAGGCAGGTCCAGGCAGTCCTCCTCCTGCACTCCTCCTGCTTCAGGTCTGTGCTGTCAGCCCTAGCCCTTTTTAATCTTGACCGCATGAAGCTGGCTTTGAGCTTGACAGAGTCTTACAGATGGATCTTATTTTATAGTACAGAAATTCAGAAATCATAATTACCTCACTGAGGGTGGCTCCTAGCCCTCTCTATTAGTCATCCCCTTCACGCAGAAATGGGATTCTATTTTAGTCTCCTACAGATAAATTAGTATATAGTGGAAAGGGAATTCGACTTCTGCGAGGAGTTAATCGCGGTGATGGAGTTAACACAAACAGTCACCGTGATGTGTCTGTGCCTCGTACAGCGGAGACGTCAATGCAGATGCATGTGTGTCTCACTTCAGCAACTGGAAGATCTGCCGTAAACGCGCACTGTACACCAGCAGTAACGGTAGTGACCACAGGTCCCTTTCATGCGTGTTTACTGTATGTAAAGAGCCATAATAAGCACCTTATATAGATTAATAAACAAACAAACAGAAGGAAGCCATTCAACAGATGGGGTGGGGATGCCCCTGTCATCCCAATGCCCAGCGAGCAGAGACAAGAGGGTCACAACTTTGAGGCCAGCCGCACTTCTTAGGGAGACTCTTTCAAAACCGGAAATAACCTCGTCGTAACCTGTGATGCCTAGAGAGGTCCAGTGACTTTGCCTGGGTCACACGACTTGCGAGCGGGTGAAACTGGGACTTGGTTCTGATTGCAAGCCGTGAGCCATTAGCCCACCACACGTGTGTGTTGGTACCACCTACGTGTCTCTGTCAGTATGTTTCCAGTCTTTATCTGGGTTTCCTTATTTTGGGATGGAAACCATTTCTTTTTGATCCTTACACATGATAATTTCTGTTGTTTTAATTTAATTTTATTTTACTTCTGAGGAAGTCACTGGGTGACTGCAGTCTTGTTGGTTTTGCTCCGGGGCTGTTGGACGTGCCAAGCGGATGTGAGCTGATGCTGTCAATCTCGGTTTTCTTCCTGTAAGCTAACGTTTATAGCGTTAGAGCTTGTAGCTCCTGACTCCGGCGGGGAAGATGCTCCCGAGAGCCTGGAGGTGTTAAACCATTTTCTGCTGGTGCACATCTTTGATCGTCTCTTTTCCACCTCACCTCGGTGCACCTGAAGCTCTGGGAATGTTCTTTTGCATTTCCCAGAAGCAGCCAGCCCTCTGCGTTCATCGCTCTCTGCTCTCTCCTCCGCACCCTTCCGTCGTTCCCGTCACTTCTCTGTGCTGCTTTGGCCATTGTCCTTGGGGAAGCCTCGGAAACAACCGGATTCTTAGGAGTCTGTAGGCTGAAGACATGCTCGCTGCTCATTTTCCCAGCACAGAGCTTGGTCCGGAAAATAAGAGGTTAAAAAAGAAGTCTGGACCGTGAAGGGCTGTGACAGCTGTCCTAGGGGGAGCTCTAGCGAGCCCTGGTGGGCAGTGACTCAGGCTGCTCTGTCACTCAGATCAGCTTTGGCCCCTGCCACGCAGGCGGCCAGGTAGGGTTACCGCCAGAGCAGGCACTAAGGAGTGGGGAGCATGCAGCCTGCACTGCAGGGGATGTGATGCCGGCTTGCCAACTTCCCCCTGCCTGGTCCACTGCGGACGCTCTAGCCTGCAACCATGGTAACACTTCTGGCTGGAAATGCCCCCGGGAGCCCCCTACGATGGGCAGCCGCTCACATCCCTGAGTGAGAGAGCCTAGTAGGTCGGCAGGCAGCAGCGAGGCTGTGATGCCCCCCCTAGCTGGAGTCATGCCGTAAGGAGGTAGGAGCCTTGCCGCAGATGTGCATCTGTGGGTCTCTGTGTGCCCCCATTGGCTCTGGCTGCTGCAAATCACTGCAACTTTATTTGGCTGTTTTTGATTATATGGATTGAACTGCGGTGGATTCAGTGGGCAGGATTGTGCTGGGGAGGAGAGATAATGAACTAAAAAAAAAAAGTGGTTAATAAGATCTCCAAGTAGATTCATCTGGCTATGAATGAAGCCGACTGCAGTGGTAACCCAGTGGCAGTTCACAGCCTCCCAAGCCCCCGGCCTCTTCTCGCCTCTCATTCTGGCTCGGTCATGAGACATACATACATACCTTCTTCCTGACAGCGACGGATGTCGCTAACTAGTGCTCATTTAGACCTGTCTGGAAGAGGGGCTCAATGGGTTTAGGTCATCGGGAACCCTGGCATTAGCCAGCTGGCATGGAGTGGAAGCCTTCTGGAAATATCAGGCAGGAGCCATCTGCTCAGGTGAGTTGCCCAAGTGCTTCCATAGGAACCCAGTGGCCTGTTTGACTTCTATCTTTCACTTTACCCCCTGCCCTGAAAGGCAAGCTGTCTGCGGGTTGGTGGCCATGTTGGCAGCGAAGGGGTTAATCTCTTGTTGCTGTAGGAGCCGAGGCTGGGTCTGCCTGCGCTAGGAGCTGGGTTGAAAGCAGGCGCTGCAGTGCTGCCTCCAATGCTGAAGGAGTAAGGCGCTTTTTTTTCCCCTCTCCGCAACAGTGTGGAATTCATCTGAATTTTTCTCTCCCCCCCCCTCCCGCCTTCTTGTTTTTCTTTTAACCAGCTCCTCCCCCCTTCGTTCCCACCCTCAAGTCTGATGATGACACCTCCAATTTCGATGAACCAGAGAAGAATTCGTGGGTTTCACCCTCTCCGTGCCAGCTGAGCCCCTCGGGTTTCTCTGGCGAAGAACTGCCGTTTGTGGGCTTCTCATACAGCAAGGCACTAGGACTTCTTGGTAGATCTGAGTAAGTGCCGGTGTGACTTTCTGGGGGACTTGCATGGATGCCTGGCACACATAGCCAAAGGTGGTGGTGCTGGTGACTGTGGGAGGGTGGGGGGAGTGCGGCGGAGGGAAGCCTCCGAGCTGCCTGCGTTTGGAAAGCGGTCTACCTGTTTGGGGCTTGTGGGGCCAGACTGTTGATGCTCAGCTCCGCACGGTGTGTTCGGTGCCTGTTCCTGCCTGTGGCGTTCTCATGGTCAAGTGGGTACTTTAGGTTAGTTCTTTCCGTCTTTGGTCTTCCTTAGAGGGAGGAGAGAGTGGAGGTTTCCAGCCGTGCAGCTCCTTGGTCAGAGGGGAACCTTGTCTGAGTTAAACTGAGCCCGTCCATCCATCTGTGCATCCATCTCAAGAGGGAGGCTGGCTGGTATCTTGGCTGTACTGAAAGGATCCTAAACACCGAATCTCACAAGCTAAAGGTTTCCCGATGGGTTTAACTGAGCTGCAAGTGGCTGAACCAGAGCTCTAGCTGAGAGATGATGCTCGGCTCCTGTCCAAGTATGCTGCAAGATCAGAGATCTGGCAGCTGAGCCATTCTGAGCAGGGAGAGCACCCGTGGCCAGAGGAAGCCCCATTCCCGGGAGCCCCCAGGAGGGAGTGTGATGCAGCCACCACTGATTCACAGAAATTGGGCTTCACAAAAGGGGGGGGGGAGAAAACCCTAAGCAAACGAAGCAACTAGAATTAGAGATAGCCAGGAACCCTCTTGACCTGGGAGTCTTTCTCTGTCTTTATAGGAAGCGTTTAGATGAGGCAACCCAGGGATGGTTTGGAGGGTCCTGTTTCCAGACTTAGAATTAAAATGCACTCTCCTGGGATGTGGGAGCTTGATGACATTCTGTTTTCAGGGGAGCGAGTTCCCCTAGGAAGGTGTCAGGCCAGCTGCGCTGTTCCCCCAGCGTCCCACCCTCATGCTGAGGTTCTTAGGGCTATGTCGGGTTACTAGTTGCTGCCCACTTAGGAGAAGAACGCATTTTTATTTTTTTTTTAAAAAAGTCTCTCCTTGGTAGATTCATTCATACATGTTTGTTGTATTTGACGCTCAGATGTTGATTTGAGGTATGGATATAGTCTTGGTTCCTGGATGGTGTCACCCCACAGGTGCAATTTTGAGGTTCTTAAAAAGCTGTCAGATTGTTTTTTTTTAAACAGGAAATTGAACATTTGATATAAGCTAGGAGAGTGTGGGCTGTTCTTGATTTTTGACAGGGGCTTTTACAACGAAAGATGCCAAGTTGGGCTTCCTTTATTACCTTGCCTGAGGTCTGGGCTTAGAATCCAGGCGATGTCAGTATTATTAGATGTGGCTTTCCTGCTGATGTGTTCCACCACCCAAAGCATCCCAGAGGATGTAGGAGAGGCAAAAACCTCACTAGCTGTTGAATGTGGCAGAAGACAGATTTGCAATGGCCCAAGCAGGGCTGGGAGGTTTGGCGTTGGTGTCAAGGATCCAGGAAGGAGTGGAGGCCCAGTGGTGAAGGATGTATAGTTAGTGGGCAGAGTAACCTTGACACAGGCAGCACACTGAAGGTCACAGATCCCAACTGGGAGCTGTGTGGGGAGTTTCTGGTCTGGATAGTAATGGGCTGGATGTGTCGAGAGAAAGCTGTCTCAAGGTGCAGATCAGTGATCTGAAAAAACCTGGGAGGCCTTGGGGGAGTCAGGTTTTGGGGTCAAAAAGGGGGGGATGATGGGAGGGAGCCCGGGCATCGCGGTTAACCTGAAGCAGAGTGAGATTAATTGCTTGTTGCTCAGGAAGACTCTAATTGCTTCTTTCTGCTTCTCAGAGCACCGAGTAAAGGGACATCTTACATCTTAGCATTAGGGCCCAGGCACCAGATAAACGTTGACTGAATTTACTCATGAGCCTTACCCCCGGAATGTGTTTGTGTTGCTTTCTGAATTTGAAGGTTTGCGATTTCACTTTTGGCTGTCCAAAAGTCTCTCTCTAATGCATCAACTGAACTTCCATTTATACCCCAAAAGAACATTTAATAAGATTCTCATAAAAATAAAATTCCTTTTGACAAAGTCGTGCATTTGTTATCCGGAAGATGTAAGTGGAGGCGTCTTATCTTTGGGGAACTTGGTGCTTTTTCCATGGCAATTTGGGGCTGGAATTAGCAGCTTTTCTTCTGTCTCGAGTCTCACTCTGTGGTACTGTTGTTGGACCTGGCTACTTTGCCAGATGAGACTCAGTGGGTGAAACCCATAGCCTCATTTTCAAACTCCTATCCACCTGTTGGTTGTAGGTGACCCCGGGCATGTTACTTGTAGGTGACCCTGGGCATGTTATTTGTAGGTGACCCCGGGCATGTTGGGTCAGAGTTAATTGGGCAGCCAATCAAAGAGCCTCGGAGATGAAGCTGCTCAGCAGCTCTCCTGCAGCTTCATAGACGTGCAGTCGCAGGACTCATTGCAGGCGGTGGCATTGTCTCCGGGTACCATCTTTGCCCTGCAGTGACCTCAACTTCCTCCCTGTGTTTCTCTCCTCCCACTTGTCGTTTTCAGCATCACAGGAATGTGTTTACGCCGCGGTTACTCGGTCCTTACACCATTGAGGGAACCGCAGAGGCTAGCTCGCGCTGCACTGGGGAAACTGACCCCAGATTTGTCACCAGTGAACTGAATGGAACGTTCAGAGGTGGGGCTGAATGAGCGAGGACTTTTCACAGGGACTGTGGCTGCGGGAGCGACTCATGTTGTCTTGTTGTGGTCTCTCCTCACATTTTAGGATCTTTCTCTTTCTGCAGGGGACCCCAGGCTATTTTTAAGCCAGTCATTGCGCGCATCGTTAATTTTAGGTTTAGCAAGAAGCTCGGGCTCAGCGTGTTGATGAATGAGGTATGGGGAAGTTCCTGCTGCCCAAGTTGAGAGCAGGGGAGCTTGGTGAGAGCCAGATTTATTTGGTTAGGTGTATTTGGTGAAGTTAGCTTTGAAGAGCATCCGCACCCCACCCCAGTCCCCTTGTGGTGCTGGCCATTGAACCAGGGACCTTGTCTGTGTTAAGCACGCCGCACTCTACTGCAGTGACCACTGAGCTACACGGCCGACCCAACTCTTTTCTTTTTTCTCAACAAGAACCCAGACCCAATTCCCATGCCTTGAGCCCCTGTTTGCTTGAGCTTTACAGTAGTGGGGTGGAAACAAAAATTAGTTAAGCGGAAGGTTTAAAAACACCATGGCTCCCAGCATCCTTGCTCTATTGACAGTGTGGGGCGAGTTTCTTCACGTCCTTCTTCCTGGACTGAAGCTCTGCCTCGTTATTTCTGGCCGAGTTGACATTTCTGCAAGGTGATGTGATCTTGATGAGGCTAGATTTGTGCGTTTGTGGGTTCTGGGTGAGCTGTCTTAGGAAGGGTGCTCTTTCTTTCCTTTGTCCTGGGCACTTCTTCTTTCCTTCCTGTGGATCTGGCAGTGCAAGGGTCGAACCATCCCTTCAGACACGATGAGGAGTGGAGCTGTCTGACGCTATTTGTCCTCCTAGATTTCAAATGGCCGTTTTCAGTGCCTCCTCCTTTTGTGGTTGGGAGTTCTTTGCACGATATTTTCCTCAGTGGTGACAGGGTAACCAGGACATCTTCCCAAAGGGCTTCTGGGAGAACCAAAAAAAAAAAAAAAAAAAAAAAAAAAAAAAAAAAAACACCAAAAAACATATAAAGCATTTACTCTAATACCCGGCACATGAAAAGACGTCAGTCAATAGCTGCTGCTGCCCTGTTTCTTGCTTTTTCTAACACACCAGTCTATATCGATGTAGAACTTTCCGTATATGCCAAGAGGCCATGGAACTAGGACTAGGGAGTTCCAAGTCTGGCCAGACTCTCCAACCCTCGGGAGTTTTTCTCCTGGGGGTGCTTAGATGTTCAAGCCAACTCCAAGAGTAACATCTAGTTAACAAGAGGTGCTCCTTGTGGAGGAGTAGGCCGGAGGACAGAAGGACAGGATGAAGTCCAGACAGGTGCTTTCCCGTCAGGTTCACTAATCAAAGCAGATTTGCAGGAACGTATTAGAACTGAGCAGGTGCCCTAGCCGAGGAACCTTGGGGTGAAGGAGTAACAGTCTCGAGAGCACTGAAGGAGTGAAGCCGACTCGTGCTCTCCTGCTGAGCCAGCGGTGATGATCCTTCTTGCAATGCCTGTCCATTTCCCTGTGCAGGCTGGAGTCTGCAGGGCAGGATAGGTCTCATTGATCCTCATTGTCCCGGACACAGGAAGACATGGCAGGCCCTCAGTGAATATGCGTGCTGGAATGATCTCACCCATATGCTGTGCTGATGGAGGATGAGGGTTAAAGGTCAGCTCTGTAAAAGGCAGTGTATTTGGGTCAGTGGAGAGGAAGGTGGAGAGAGCTTCCTGGGCAAAGGGCTAACCGGAGCCTATTCTCACAGGGTGACCAGTGCTCAGGCTCAGTCCTAAGCCCCTCACACAGACCAAATCACTCCAGCAACACAGCAGCCCAGGAGGAAGGACTCTGCATGTAAGGAAGCTAAGGCATGGAGAGTGTGAACTTGTCCACTGGGCTATGGTGCTGCACCACATAAATGCCCTGGGCGGGAGAAGTTAGGAAATGCTCGTGGGGTGCCCAAGAAGTAGATGCCATTCTGGAGAACGAAGAGCCGTGAGGTTGGGGTAGGTGTGGAGAGAGTCGACAAGCTGGTCATAACACTGCTTTTGTATTTGGCCTTTATGCGTTTATTGAGTATGTGGGTTAGTATATAGGTCTCAGGTATCTTCTCATTGAGAGACACTGACTTGGGGTGTATGTGCGCGCACATGTGTATGTGTGCATGCATGCATGAATGTATGTGTGTGAATGCGTGCAAGCATACACATCTGTGTATATATGTGTATGTGTGCCTTGTATATGTGTGCATGTATTTGTGTGTGTGTCCGTGTATGTGTGTGCACATGTATGTGTATGTGTATTGTGCATGTGTGTCTGTGTGTGCATGTGTGTATGTCTGTGTATATATGCGTGTGTGCACATGTGCACGTATGTGCATGCGTGCCATGCATGTATCTCTGTGTGTATACATGTGTGTGCACATGTGCGTGCATGTATTGTGCATGTGTGTCTCTGTGTGCATGTATGTATCTCTGTATATATGTGTGTGTGCACATGTGCGTGTATGTGTATTGTGCATGTATATCTCTGTGTGTGCATGTATGTAACTCTGTGTATGTATGTGTATGTGCATGCACATAGACACTTGTAACCACTCACATTCTGACTTGCTAGAGAGAACTTCCTTGAGGACAGGGAATGGCACTGACCCTGGCCTTCAGGCTGCACAATAAACATCCCAGAGGGTGATCCCAGTCACCCCCTTCTGTAATTGTGTGCTCAGCTTCCTGTAGGTGGGCACCACTGTGCCCAGTCAGTCACCTTCATGGCTGCCAGTGAAGATGCTGTGTTTCTTCAGATTGGTTTTGGTATTCCAGGTGTCTCCAATCTCACCTCCCTACTCCAGAGAGGGAATGGGAGGGAGGATTTACCCATCAGTCTTACTTTGTTTTGAGCTACTTAGGAGTGAGGGGAATCTTCTTTTAAAAACTGTTTTCCCCAGAATGCATGTACAGGTAGGCCTGGAAGCATTGTCTGTCATCCGGTGCTGCTGTGGTCACAGTGCTGCTGAGACAGGAGGGAGGCCGAGATGGAAAGTCTCTGTAGGCTCTCAGAGTCTCGGTGACAGGTGTCATCTGACCTCCATATACATGCTGTGACATGTGTGCACAAACCAACGCACACACACACACAGAGGCAGGGAGAGACAGAGACAATCAGACAGAAGGAGAAAGAGAGACACAGACAGGGAGAGAGAGGAGAGAGACAGAAACAGAGACAGAAAGACATACAGGAAGGCAGGGGGAAACAAAAACAGAGAGACACACACAGGGGTAAGGGGGGGTGGGAGGAAATAGTTTTCCTTCTGTATCCAGCCAGAAACTCCTTGGTATTGTGCTTCCTACCCATATCCCTCTTGGAAGTAGTCTCATCTGTGACTTGGGCTTTTAAATAGTCAACAGCAACAGCAGCTTCTTCTACCGTCCCCAAGGGCACCCATCTACTATATTCAAGTGACTTAATAGCAGCTGCCCTCAAGTGCCTGGCGCTGCTTGTCTCTTGCCATTGAATGAGCTGCTCGCTCCCCTCTGGCCTTTGTCTTGGATTTTCTCTTCTCTTGCTCATTCAGGTTTTCTTCTCTCTAGTCAAGCACACCTTGTCCTCCAGCTGTCTCACCCTGTTCTCTGTTTAGACTTGGTGTGTGCGTGCCTCTCAGCCCTGGCGGGACCATTCCGCCACCTTCTAATTGTCTTAGAGACGCCTTTAGGAGCTCAGGTCCAAACAGTCCCACCCTAACCTTAAGGTCAGGCTCTAGAAGATCTGTCGAGTGTGCTCTAGAGCCCCCACAGGCTAGTCCTGTGGTGGTCTTGGGCCCCTAAGAAGGTGATCATTGACTAAGCGTGCTTCATGGTCCCAAGTGTGGCCTCAGGTTGGCAACTCTGAATTGGTTCCTCTGCCTTTTGTCTCCTGGCCTCTCTCCAATGACCTTCTGAAGGAATCGTTTGTGCTCAGCACCTCTTTTTCTCCACTCCCACAGTTCGAGGGCCATCTCAGAAGCTATTGACTACCCTCAACCAACAAAGCGAGCCACCGGACAGTGTTAGTCATCCTGTCTCTGCACAGCTTTCTGCTTTGTCCTCTGGGTCCTGGACACTCGGTTACCCCCACCTCTGACTACTCCTTCGCCATTGTGTAACTTTCTGTGTCTGGGCCCTTGGAACACGCACGTACCACCCACTGTCCCGTGAGCCATCCATTCAGTTCTCGACTTTACCTCCTGTTTCCGCTGCCCCTGCTCTTCCTCAGTCTAGAAGCTACCACTCCCCCACCCTTCTAGACAAGACAACGGTGTCACCCTAAGCACTCTTCTGCCTCTTGCCCCTCCCCTCACTGGCAAGGCCTCTAAGCTTTTCCTCTGGTGGCACTCACATCTGTGCCCATTGTCCTGTCCTCACCGTCACCCCAATGGACATTTGCTTGGGCTGGTGCAGGCGCATTCCAAACGAGCCCTCTGCCTCTGGTGTTCCTGGCTGCAGGCCATTCTCCACAGAGAGTGGAATTCCTCCAAAGCCTAGGAATGATGTCATTCTCTTGTGGGCACCTTCAGCAGCATCTTGGTGTGACATTCAAGCTCACTGTGCCAAGACCCTAGCTTGTGCTCCCAGTCCTACCTTCTATTGTCCCTATGTCTGGCCAAATTGCCCAGGGCTCACTGAGGACAGACAGGGCCTTGTCTTCCTTTTGCCCCAAACAGGGCTTCGCCTCAGCAGGTCAGACTTTAAATTGACTTTAAATTGAGTTAGACTAAAGTGGTCAGGGTTGTACTGATTCCTTCTGCTCAGAGTACACAGCGTCTGCTGAGTACTTTCGGTGGGCCTAGAACTTTTTATCCTAAGGACTTTCCATGCATTGTCTCACAGCCTCACCATAGTACACATGATAGACACCGAGACTCAAGGAAGTTGCTTTGAAGTCTGACACAGATCTAAGACCTGTCCCATGTCTGGGGACCTGAGGACCTCCGTACTTGAACCTCTAATGGTCATGGCTGCTAGTTCATGTAAGAATGATGCATTTGTCTAAACAGTCAGGGTTAAGGAACAACTTTTTGGAGGGGTAACCCACACAGTCTCAAGGGTCACCTAGCTCAGTACTCTCCGTCCTGTTTAGATAGTAAAGCTGGGGATTACCGAGCCTGCGTCCCCCTCTCCCCCAGGCTTACACAGCCCACCCTTAGCTTTAGAGCTCATGAGAAGATTCCTTATTGGGGAGACTAGCTATAGCACCCCCGTGAAAAGTCCAGACTTGAGGACCAGACAGGCAGGGGTTTGTATCCAGGATCCACCCCTTGGCAGTTTTATAAACGGGGCATTTAACTTCTTTCAGATTCCGCTTGCTCTGTCTGCTAGGTGCGAGTCTCACCGTTCCTGCCTGCAGCAGAGCAGGTGTTCTTGCCTGTTGTTAGTGAGGTGTGCAGATGGAGCCAGCTGCTCTTGCTTCTCCCCTCTCCCCAGTTTCCTCCTCATAAAGACTTTTCACTGGTTTCTGTCCATTGAGAGAATCCAGTCGCGTGTGGGGTGCCTGCTGGGTGCTCTAATATCTGCATCCAGTTTTTTTTTTTTACCCTTAACAGTCTGTGGCACATCAGTTAAGCCTGAATTTCCCATAAAGCACTCTTGCCAAGATGCAGTTATGGTGAGCCTGGGCCTCATGCTCTGTCCCCAGCAAAGGTGTCATCTGTTCCCTCCTCCTCTTGGACACTTGCATGTCCCCCAGATGGGTGTGTGTTATGGTAGATGCTGCTGCCCCAGGACCGAGCATGTCATCTCTGATGTGGGGGCCGGAAAGCTTTCTGCACAACCCTGACCCTGCATGGAAGTTCTCACTTTGGATTCTTTTCTCCATGGTGATCTATATATTGTACCTGCCTGATGCCCACACACCATTCATTCATTCACTAACCCAACAGAGCCACAGTTCTAGGTTTACAGACATAAATGTGAATAGAGCAGATAGCATCCCTGTCCCCAGGAAGTCACCATACACAAGAGACAGATTCAGATGGTGGCAAAGGCTCTCTAGAAATCAGACCAAAATGGGGACCAAAGTGGCATGGCCAATTTAGACACCCCAGGAGGGGTCTCCCTAACATGAGCACTAGGAGTTTGCTGGAGAAGGTTGAGTCACCTGAGGTGACACTTCCGACCTCCCGTGAGCTGGTCTGTGAGTCTACTCTGAGGTCCTGTGAGGCACTGAGCTCCGCTCTAGGCTGGGCGTGGCAGTGGGGCTCTCTTCACTAGAGTCGTGTCCTGGCGGTACAGGTGGACACGCCGTCATTCCGTCATCCACTCAGCAAAGTCTTGCTAGCCTACTGTGTGTCACGTACTTTCCAGACAGCGAGGCTTCAACAGTGAGAATGAGGAGGCACAAATCCCTACTACAGGAGTAGGATCTGTCAGAGAGTTAGTTCTCAGTGGCACGTGGAAGGTTATTTCTGGTAGAGAGAAAGAAGACTTTGAAGCCAGGACCACACTCCTGAGGGCCCAGCCATCAGCAAACCTATCAGAGCCTTGGAGAGCTGGAGCTCCCAGCTCCTTGGGCGGTGTGGTCTTGGTTGAGGTCAAGAGCCTGGACTTAAAGCATGGGATTACATTGAGTAGGAAGGTTTGGTAGGATTTTGAGTAGGAGCGTGGTAAATCTCTCTGCCTCTTGTTGGAGGGTAGATGGTAGAGGGGATGAGAGGTAAATTCAGGAGGGATTAATTAGGCGGTTGTGGTCACTCAGAGAAGTGGTGGGGATATGTCAACAAAGTTCTCAAAACGAGGCACTCACAGAGCCCGGGAATGGTATTGAAGAAATCGCGTGCCTGGCTATGTTTTTATGACTAGTGAGAGCTTTGATAAATGATTTTTGAGCTTCCTATTAATCATTCTAGAGCAATCGTTTCCCACTCATCTGGAACCCATTGGCGATATTTGTGTGTGTGTGTGTGTGTGTGTGTGTGTGTGTGTGTATCACTCCAAAGCCAGGCAAGAGTCTGCAGCTCTCCAGGACAGTGGCATTTTTCACATTTCCAAGGGCTTGCTATGGACACCACTGTCTATCTTAAAATGGGCTTATAAAGTTAGTTCATAAATTTCAGAATGTACAATCTTAAAAGCCAGCGTATTTTTGGAAGCAGAAGGCTGCTGGGTTTTAAATTCTCTTGCACCACGCCGCAGCTTGTGGTTACATGTATTTCTAGTGCTGTTGGCCACGATTAAGGTGAGGCTCTCGGCTGAACTAATTTCCACGAATCCGGCTTCAACACTGAGTCTCCACACTTGCCTGTCCCTGAAGCACATGCGACCTGGTCAGTGATGGGGTGATGGGTTCTTCAGGCAGGGGACGGCTTCCTAGTGAAGCAGGCGGATGGCTTGATTCTCACGCAAGAGTCTAGGCCTGGAGGTTAGCGTTGACCTAGTCCACGGTCTGCTTTGTGGGGTAGAAGTACTGTATTCTCATTAGATATGGAATATTCTGTTAATAGCTCTACTGGATTTTTCTAAGTTATATGGGTTATTTATAGGCATGTCATTGGTAAAACTGAATTTTATTATTTTTTCTTAAATGTAGAGGTTCCATGTAAAACAGTTTTGGGGTCAAATGTAATATGTTAAGCAAACGTTCTCTCGACTGTAGAGGTGCTGGCAGTTCCCACTTTCTCTGTCTTGTGCCATCCTCTCTCTCGATACTCCTTGGGTCTCTGTAATTATAAAGCAGATGTATATATCAGGAAGAGATGTTGATTTCAGAGTAAAATTTTCTAGAAAAATAGAAGCTGGGGGAAAAAAAGGAAAACCCAAACTTGGCTCTGCGCTGGAAGAGACAGCAGTGCTGTGTGTGGGCGGGCGACTGCATGCACCCGCTGCTCAGAGGAGCCGCTCCTCTCCATGGGGGCAACTGGCTGTGCATCCAAGACGTGGCCGGGAGAGTAGGCAAGAGCTGCGTGGGCAGGCTGCGTGGCCTTTTATTAGTGTCTTCATTGTGCTGCGTCCCAGCTAATCCAGAGCACCAACTGCCTGGACTTCCGACATCGTTCCTGTTTCTCGTTTAACGGTCCCCTGCCCCCCAGCCATCGAGCACTGGAAGGAGAGTTGCTTTTGTGTGTGTGGGCTGAACTGTGTCTGGGGGTGGCTGTGGACCAACATGGCTCATGGACGCTTTTGGGTTCCTAGACTGTTTTGAGCTCACGCTCAGCATCACATGGATAGATAGAGGTCACCTTATTCTGTACAGCCCACTCCTCTCTTTCCTCTATGGCTTTGCCCCTCCGAACATCCTCAGTCCTGTCTGGGTTCATCTATTGCTGTCCAGCCCTGAAGAAGTTGAGTTGATATTTGAACTCACAACCATCGATTGTAGACCCCTCTACTTTTAACTGGCTGGCCCTCTCACACATAGGATCAGTATGTGTAGGGACTGTAAGATCAGTTCTTGATGACTCCAGTGCCGTGAGGATAGAATGCCCAGCTCACAGGTCTGTGGTCTGTGGGGAGTCAGGTCTGCAAGGGGCCTGCACCAAGAACACGCTACTCAGGACATTTCCTCCTGGATGGTTCCTGAGGTGCGGAATGGAGACTTTCCTTCCCTTACAGCCTCCACACAAGGGTTTCTCAGCTCGGCGCTGTGCTGTTGGCTGAGTAACTCCTCCAGGTCCCTCCTGTATGCTATAGATTGTTGAGCGGTGTCTCTAGCTTCCTCGTGCGGAATGTTAATAAGGCACACACACACATACACACACTTCCTCTCCTGTCCCCCCCCAGCCCTCCCTGACCCCCACCCTGTCCCCAACATGCCCCCACCTTCAACATGCCCCCCATCCCAACTTCTCCTTCAATGCACCTTCTACCCCCACCCCACCCCCGCCATTAAGATGAAAGAACATTCTAAATATCACCAAATGTATCCTGGAATATACATGGGAAGGCCGTTGGGCTTGAGAGGATTAACTTTCTTTAAAAATGAAATTTACTCTATGTTGAGTGTTTTATTGCATATATGTCTGATTTCCTCCCTTCTTCCTGCGGTTCTGGGCCACAGGCATATACTATGGCCTCAGAATTTTGATAAAGAACTTTGTAGAGGCGTGATCTCATTTCGTTTTTAACTTTCCTTCAACAATATAACCTTTAGATATTGCCACGCATGAATTTTGGGAAGACCTTAGACCCATGACCTGTTTGAACAACAGAGCTGTGTGAATGGTTTGATTGCTCTCAGGTGAGCTTGGATGAGGCCTCTCGAGCTAAGGTTCGTTCACATTATGGTCAGTTTCAGGAAACAGCATTCGCTGCAAGTCAGAAAGGTGGCTAGTGGCGTCTTAGAGACAATGGATTGTGCTGATGTTTCGGAATGGCTGCTGGGGCATGTGGATCTGCTGCGTTGAGAAATGCATATTTGGGGGCTGGGGAGTGGGCTCCATGACTAAGAACACTTGCTGCTTTTGCAGAGGACCCAGGTTTGGTCCCCAGCACCCACATGGTGTTTACAACTGCTTCTCACCCCAGCTCCGTGAGACCTGATGCTCGCTCTCTCCTGGCCTCTTTCTGCTTCTGCGTGTTCTTGGTACACATAGACTCTCTCAGGCAAAACACTCACACACACAAATTTAAAAAACTCTTTAAACAGTTTCTGTTGGAGCTTGTCACGGGGACTGTGAGCTGAATTACCTTAGTTGCATGTAAGGGTTTTGAGCTATACCTGGCTCTACTTTTTTCCCCTTAGAAACCCATGGAGGCCGGGCGGTGGTGGTGCATGCCTTTAATCCCAGCACTCGGGAGGCAGAGGCAGGCGGATCTCTGTGAATTCGAGGCCAGCCTGGTCTAGAAGAGCTAGTTCCAGGACAGGAACCAAAAAAGATACGGAGAAATCCTGTCTCGAAAAAAAAAAAAAAAAAAAAACCATGGAGATGCTGTAATTAAATGAATGTGCAAAGTTGGGCATCTTATAATCCCACCCTTTGCGGGCTGAAATAGAAGGATCATGAGTTCGAGGCCAGCCTATGCTACACAGGGAGACTCTGTCTTAAAGAAGCAAGCTCAGCTGGTAGATAAGCATGACTTCAGTTGTGGGAACCCACGTGGTGGAAGGAAAATGCCAATTCCCTCAAGTTGTCTCTGTTCTACACATGTGCCTCATGGTGCACACATGTACACATGCTACATACCTAAAGCAACGGGCACATTAAATGATACGGAATGCTGTTTTTTGATTTTTTTTTTTTTAATTTTTCAGAGACAGGGTTTCTCTGTAGCTTTGGAGCCTGCCCTGGAACCCGCTCTTTAGACCAGGCTGGCCTCGAACTCACAGAGATCCGCCTGCCCCTGCCTCCCAAGTGCTGGGATTAAAGGCTGCGCCACCACCGCCCGGCTGGAATGCTGTTCTTAATCATTGTCTAACACTTGCACTTGTCCTGAGTTGAGAGCTGAGTTCCCACTCAGGGAGGAACACACGGTGCTGTCCTCACATAACCAAAGTGCCACAGGGGAGTAGACGCCCAGGCTGGCCGTACTGGGAAGCCTCGACTTGAAGCCACGCACGCTCTTCTCCTTAGCTTCCAATCCTGACTGTCCTTCCAAGTCATCATGGGATTTAACGAAGATGACACTGTCAGGCCGAGCCCTTAGTTCCTGCCCAGATTGAACTGGCCTTGCCCCCCCCCCCCCAGCCTTGGCTACAAGCATGCCACCTCCGGGTGATGGGTCAGGGTACAGGAAGCTGCCCAAAGCTTCCCTGACCCTTGCCCTCCATCCGCAGATGTTGCCATAGGCTGAGTTTAGTTGCAGCATTCCTACAGGAGTTTTTTCTTTTTTTTTTTAGATGTGATTTTTATTTATTCTTTAAAAAAGAGGCTTCTTTAGCATATTTATTCTGAAGAGCTCTTAATTGCCGTACTTAGAACTCTTAAATGTGAGCGTTTGTCAGGCATCAAAATAGCAGAGTGGGCGAGTGGACCTGGGGTGACGGCTGCATTGTCTCCCGTGAGCGCTCCTCTTCTCCTCCCGGACCCATTAACCAGCGGCCTAGAAGCGCCTTTTCTTTCTTTCGTTTTTGGTGAATAAGCAATCTGTTTTGTACCCACAGCAGCGAATGTTCCACATCAAGCTACACTGGAGCCCGCCCTCCATGTGTCGTTGAGTTTTGTGAGCCACATCCCACTCCGTATCAGAAAACCCATGCAGTAGTTTGTCTAAGGGGTGCCAGTAAGAACTGTGGCCTGTGTGTCGTCCCTGATATACATCCTGTGTGTGTCCCTTTGTGATGTGTGGGTGACCCTCGATTACTACAGGACCAGGGGCCGTCTCTGCCTGCTCAGGTGGCCTGGGACTTGTCTCAAACCTGCCCACCAAAGTACAGTCAGGGATGAGGGAAATCAAGGCCATCCCAAGCAATCCCTGTGAAGACAGGAAGAAAGTGCGTGCGTGCGTGCGTGTGTGCGCAAGTGTGTGTGTGTGTCTGTGTGTATTTTGGCTAGTATATAGGCTTGTGAGAAGTGTTAAAATTTCTAGCTCAATGTGAGAGTTTTAAAAAGATTTATTTCTGGGTTTTAATCCTTGTTGCCCATTTCTATGAATAATCCTTGTTTGTCTTGATGTGAACAATAGCGCACAGCACGCTCAGCCCCCTGAGTGTTACCATTTCAAGCAACTGTTTTAGGCCTGTGAGGCACGAGCTATTTCCAGAGTTGTAGGGATCATAATAAAAATGGCACCAGTCATAGTAATGGTTGGCATTTGTGTGTGCCAGGGCTGTGCTTGGGGCTCAACGTGCGCTACCTCATTTGATTGCTGTGCTGACTCTGGGGTGATTTGAGAATTACCCATTTTACAGGTGCGGCAGCTGAGGTTAGGGAGGCCACACAGCTTGGAAGTGATGGGTCAGATTGTACCCAGTGCGGCCTGACTCCTGTTGTTGCATCCAGAGAGCTGTCTCACACCCTGTCACTAGGTTGGCAGCTGTAGCAGAGAGGTGTTCCACATTGCTGCAGGGGGCTGATCTCTTTTAGGCCGAGAAGTAGTCTGGGGCACCAGAAAACAGAACTTGCGCCTGCTGGGAAGACCCCGAGTGCTCATCAGTAAGCAGCTCCTGCAGTCCTGTTACCAAGGCAACAAAGAGGGACTGTGGGCAGCAGTGGGCACCACCATGTCCCTCTATGCATAAGAACGGTTGCTTGCTATGGCCTTGACTTTTTTCCTTCACCCAGTGTTTAAACCCCCACCAAGATACTCATTCTCATGCCCATCCCTAGTTAGCCCCAGGACACCCGCACATGTGTGAGAGAGCCCTTCTAGTCCACTCCCTACATAGCTTGTCATGCAATTTTTATAATGTTTCCTAAGCGCGACATCAGGGGTAGCCAGCCTTTCAGTCTCTCGCTTCCTGTAGACTAACAGAAACCATTTATCAACAACCAGCAGGTTCTTTAATCTCTGTGTGCTTCACTTTCTTCATGTGTAACATGAGGATAATAGGTTGTGTCTTCCTCAGTGAGTTGTGGGGAATAAAGAATTAAAACATGTCTAGCTTTCAGAGAGCACCAGGTACGTCCCAGCTGGGTGAGTGTATGAGTTTCACACTGGTGCTGTAACAAGTCAGCACAGGCCCAGAGGCGTGGAAGAACACACAGTCACTATCTCACAGTTCTGGGAGTTCGAAGTTCCATGTGAGTTTCTTTTGGCTCAAGACAGCCTAAATGAGGTTGTACTCTGCCTGTGGGCTTTGAGGAAAATTAGCCTTCTTATCTTATCCAGCTGCTAGGGTCTGCCCATTTGTGATTTGGTGGCTCCCTATCTTTATGTTTGTGTATGGTGTGTGTGTGTGTGTGTGTGTGTGTGTGTGTGTGTGTGCGCGCGCACGCGCGCACGCACTTGTGCATCATGACACCTGTGTGGAGGACAGGGTACAACTTTGGTTGTTGGTCCTTGCTTTTTACCTAGTTTGAGATAGGCCGCTTACTTTGCTCTCCATAGACCTGGGAACTTCCAAGGAGTTTCTTGGCTCTGTCCCCTACCTTGCTGTAGAACACTGAGTTACCCATACACACTTCTGTGCTGCGCTTTATGTGGGCCCTGGGGATTCTAAGTCCTAGCCTGCCTCTGCATCTTGTAAGCCAGTTGTGTAGCGTGTTCAGATCTCTGGCCCTGCGCCCTGCCTCTGTGCTTGGCTTTCTGTCCCCCACACCTCTGTTTCTATCTTATGAGGACTTCTGTGGGGAGGATATTGAACTTTTCGGGTAATCCAGGATAATCTCTGCATTTCAAGATCATTAACTTAATCGCAGCTACTGAGTGTTCATGTGTGGTCTTTGTAGCTTCTGGATTGGACGACGGCATTTGGGGGAAGGGAGTGAGCACGCCATTTGGCTCATCATCATAAGCATGGGCTGTTCACAGCAAACACAACAGAATGGAACTGGCTAGCTTGTGGGGGAACAGACAGACTTCATAGTGTGTTGTTACAACACACCGCTCGGTCATGTCTGTCCTGCCTCAGGGCCAGCCTGGCTGCCATCCCCTGTCTCCGCTGCTTCCTTCCTGTTAGATCCTTTTGTATCTAGAACCTTCTTATCCTTCAGGTCTCAAATGCCACCTTCTCTAAGAAGCCCTCCTGGGTCACACTTCCTCTCGTCCCCAGCCTCTCTCATTCTACTGTGTCATCAGACCACATCCTTGTTCCTCCTCTCAAGTCTCTCTCAGCCGTAAGCCTTTTGTTTCTGAACCTTCCCGGTGCATTCTGTCTGCTCTCCCTGGAGCATCAGCTTTGGGAGGAGCGGGGACCCCGTGTGTCATGTGCACTCTACTATGTGCCGGTGGCACAGTGAGTGTTGAAGCTGTACCTGTCGAGTGTGTCAGTGAAGGGAGTAACACAGGCCTAAGGCTGTGCGGTGAATGCTCACACTTTCATGTGTGACAAGTTCTGTTCTCATCATTCCACTGGACAGCTGCGCAAACCAGGGCTCCCAGAAGCCAGTTTTGGCTCCAGGTTCCCTTGACTCTGCACCAAGTCTACCTGCCACAGCCCTTGCTTCCTTCTACTTCCTTGCCCAGTGCGTGGTTTTAATGCTGCTAGAAAATGCTTGAGCCAGCTCCGCTGCAGAATGCGGGCACGTCTGCCATTTCTGATGCAGTGTCTGAACACAGCTCCCGGGCTGACGGGCATACCATTTGACTTTTTTTTTTTTTTTAATTATTATGTTTATATTTAGGTCTGTTGTGTCGGGTCTGGACTCCCCTGCCAAGACTAGCTCCATGGAAAAGAAACTTCTCATCAAAAGCAAAGAGCTGCAAGACTCACAGGACAAGTGTCACAAGGTATTTATCTCCGCAGCCGGCCTCCGTCCTTGCTCCAGGATCCTCCCGCCAATATATGCCAAGGGACCCGCCGGGGGCCACGGCTGGCACTGAGCCTCCTGATCCCTCGCTGAAGCCGCACCTCCAGCAGCTCAGAGGGAGATGAATTCGGGCCTAGACTTTGCCATAAATCCTTTAAATCTTAACCAGAGGAGACCCTGGATTTAAAACAGCCTGTGTCTCAGCATGACCCAGCCCGATGTCTGCTTCTTCCAGCAGGTGGCCTGGGTCCTCACCTGTGGCTGAGATGCATCCCATCTGCTCGGATTGAGGCGAAGTCTCTCTTCCTAGTCTTTTAAACTCCTGCCTGTGTCACGGCGGCCACTGTGTTGATTATGCTCAACGTCTCTTAATACTCACTGTTCCTGCCCAGAGGCAACTCTCTGAAAACTTAATAAAAACCACTGCTTGTGTGGGACTCCTAAGAGTGCAGACGAATAATTATCCCTCAGCCTTGTTCTGGATCTTTCCTCTAGACCTTTGCAAGGAGATGGGGGGGATCAAGATGGATTTAGGATAAAATATAAAATTAAAGTGACATCTGTGTAAGCCAAACCAATACCAAAAAAAAAAAAGGTGAAAATGATGGTGGCTCTTTTGCTAAGTGGGTTAGAGAAGTGATCGTGCGAAGCGGGACTTGGATGACAGGCGTGACCTAGCGTTTGGTGACTGTCTTTTTGAAGAACTGTGTGCTCCTGGGCGAAGAAGCAATGGTATTTCCATCCCAGCTCTTGGCGAATTAGCGGTAACCCCTCCCCCCGACCCCAGACCACCAGGTGGCCTAGGGGCCTGCTTGAGATGTGCTTGCTCCCACGAAACCTCCTTGGGCCCTTTTAACCCATCCGTGTGTTTATTTCAGATGGAGCAGGAAATGACCCGGTTACATCGGAGAGTGTCAGAGGTGGAGGCTGTGCTTAGTCAGAAGGAGGTGGAACTGAAGGCCTCTGAGACTCAGAGATCCCTCCTGGAGCAGGACCTTGCCACCTACATCACAGAATGCAGTGTGAGCCTTCCCCAAAGCCCCCCTTCCCTCGGAGGCGGCACTTCCTGTTGTGTGTGTCTCATCCTGTTTCATGACAGCTCCATGAGGCACATCACAGCCAATGGCAGAGCGTAGAGTCAGACAGGGTAGCAAAGATTGCAGGAGTGAGGTGCGAGGTCCCTAGGAAGGAACCGGTTTTCAACAAAAAGCCCGTGCTGGCTGCTGGGCACCACAGGTCCTGGAGATGGGAGTCAGCTGTCACTAAAGCCTTCTGCAGAGACTTCTGACATCTCCTGCCCCAACCTCTCTGGTCTACGCTGTGTCAACGTGATCAGCTCTGAGGACTAAACTCCCAAATCTGTACCAGAAAACATAATTTGAATCTGTTGGAAATCAATTTTTTTATTCAATTAGAAGCACGGTAGTGCCGGGGAAATTCAGCCCTTGAGATCCAGACCCTCTGTCATTATTTCTCATACAGCTCCATTTTTTTCCCTTTCCTTCACAAGCGTAGACTGTCTTCTCCATTGTCTCGTGGAATTTTTCATTCAGGTGTTTCTCTGATGTGCCCAGTTCAACCATCTTAAGAGGTTGAATCACACATTTATAAAGTCTTTGATTTTTCACACATGGGAGAGGAAATCTATGGGCATGTGGCTGATTACAAATAACTGCGATGTTTGTGTTCCAGACTTGGCTACCTCTCAGTGGTGGGTGAAGTTCTCCATCTGTCTCTCAGATGTCTCTGTCAGTGCCACTGGAGCACAGAGGGGAGCGGATGGGTGATAGGCATCTCGGAGGCTAGTCAGGAGACAGACAGTCTACTGGACTCTGAAATGGCAGCCGCATAGGCCATGTACGGTTGCTTCTTTGAAACAGACGTATGCCCTTGAGAGTCTGGAATACACTAGATAGTCATGGAGGTGGTGGTTGTAAGAGACACAGGATCTTACTGGTTTTCAGTCCTGACTATACACGTAAGTATCTGCCAGGATAGGTAGATGACGCCAGGCTACTAGCTGGTAGAGTTTCAGGCTCGGCCCGTAAGGTTGTGAGCTTTCGATGACGTTTCTTCCACCAAGTGGCTTTTACAGGGCGGAAAAATGGAATCAGCAACCACTTGGAGGTGTCGGCTCTGGTCTGTCGCTCGAAACCATGCCGGTGTCGTCGGAGCAGCTTGCAGCTGTCCTGATGAAGCTCTTCAGCCAGAGCACGACCCACGGGCATCCCTATTAAAACCTTTGCTTTCTGCAGAGCTTAAAGCGAAGTCTGGAGCAAGCACGGATGGAGGTGTCCCAGGAGGATGACAAAGCCCTGCAGCTTCTCCATGACATCAGAGAGCAGAGCCGGAAGCTCCAAGAGATCAAGGAGCAGGTATGACCGCTCCCTCAGAGCCCAGTGGCCCTGCAGTTGACAGCAGCATGCCTGAGAGGCAGAGGTTGCCAGAATAAAGGGTGGAAGCATAGAGAAAGGCAGGCGACCACGTGGAGTCTTTAGCTTCTCCGAAGGCCTCAACCCATAATAGCTACCGCTTCTAATAAAGAATACAGTGAGCAGACAGGTCTGGCCTCCTACATACTTTCTGTGGCTCTTAGACCAAAAGTGACTTTTGTGTCCTTAAATGACCAGGCAAAAGAGAAAAAGAATATTTTGTGGCATGTAATTTTGAAAAATTCATCAAATTTCAGTTTGCCTAAAGATTTACTGGGACACAACCGTGCTCATTTTATTTATCGTGACTTTGATACCACAGAGGCAAAAGCGAGGGATTTTCAGAGTGTGTTTCTATAAAGCCAAAACTTCTTACTCTGACTTTTTACCAGAAGTTTACCAACCTCTTCTTTGGATGGTCCCAAAAGAATTCGGTATTTTTTATAGCTTTTCAGAAGTACTTTCCATTGTCAAGAGACCATGATCATTCAGTTACACATTCACACACTCGTGGACACACCCCAGTCAGAATTAACATAACAAATCTGGGTACACAATCCCACTCCCCCGAGTTTCCAGAAGAGAACAGAACGGAGACCTTTAAACAGCCCCCCGCCTTACTAACAGGGCTTGCTCTTGAGAGGCTCATTTTTGTATCGCCTCATTGTTTTCTTTATAGCTTGGATTTTTTTCTGTCTTCTGAAGACACTGTAAATAGAAGCTTTAATGAAGAGAGGGAAAGGAGTGATTGGAGAGCTGAATTATCAGCTGCCAGGCAACTCCCATTCACTCCAGGAAACCTAGTGGGAACACTGATAGAAGTGAGCATTCTCATCGCTGGGTGGCGCGGACGTGGCCGTCTGGATGGCTCCAATGAGAGAGATTCCTGCAGATAGCTCAACTTGTTAGCTATTCTTTAAATCAGTGGATTATCTCATATTCTCCTTGTCACCTCAAGTTGGGTTTTTTTTTTGTTGTTGTTTTTTGTGGTTTTTTTTTGTTGTTGTTGTTGTTTTTGAGAGGGTCTCTGTGTAACTGTCCTGGAACTCTCTCTGTAGACCAGGCTGTCCTCGAACTCATAGAGATCCGCCTGCCTCTGCCTCCTGAGTGCTGGGATAAAAGGCGTGCGCCACCACAGCCCGGCTTCAATATTTCTTAAATGGCAGGTTGACACCCTCTTGCTGTGTAAGAGCATCATAAGTGAATATGCACTGGGAACTTTGCAGATGGGTCATAAGATCTCTGCACGGCACCCTTGGGAGGCTCTAAAGGGCACACGCGTGCCCTGAGACTTGTGCTTTGACAGGTGACTCACACCCCTTTATCAGCATGGGTTTTCTTTTTTTCATCCTGAAGGCTGCAGGAGGTAGGGTTCTTTATCTCCCGTCAGTTCATTGTGCTTGGAAATTAATTTTGGGGACATCCTGGGGAAATGAAAGCTGTCTCTGGCCACCAGAGGGAGCAGCTGGTGTCCATGCGTTCCACAGAAAGAGAATTAATCAGGACATTTTGAAAACCTTGGTGCTGTTGGTTGAGTTCAGAGCCATCTTTTGTGATTCACTTCACAACTGGCGTGCATGTGGAGTTTCAGATGACTGGCAAAAGTTCCGATGGGGGCAGAGAAAACTTTTCGGTTTCTGGATTTTACTTCTCATTAAAGAAGGATATGTTTAAAAAGGCTTTTTTTTTTTGGTAGGCAAGGGATGTTTGTAGACAAAGGATGCCTTTTTTTTTTTTTTTTTTTTTTNTTTTTTTTTTTTTTTTTTTGGTTTTTCGAGACAGGGTTTCTCTGTGGTTTTGGAGCCTGTCCTGGAACTAGCTCTTGTAGACCAGGCTGGGATCCGCCTGCCTCTGCCTCCCAAGTGCTGGGATTAAAGGCGTGCGCCATCACCGCCCGGCTCAAAGGATGCCTTTAAGGCCTACGCAAACACTAGTTTTTGGCACACTGGTTTCTCATGGGTTTCGGATGAGTTTCTGCTCATTTTTGTTTTAACCTTCTCTTTTTAGCCAGTTATTTCTTCTGGAGTATGCCTAGCAGGCCCCTCTCGTACTTTGCCTCCAATACCACAAAACAGTGACAGTTCTCAGAAGTCATTTGTGCCCTCCAGACTTTTAGGGAACAGGACCATGCGGGCCTCTTCCTACACAGTCCCAAGGCTCCCTCTGGAAGGCTTGCTGAAGATGGACAGTTGTTTCTGTTTGTCTGTTCTGACCCATTCAACTCAGTGCCTGAGAGTCATTCCATGCTGAGCTACAGCGGCTTTCTCTGCTGCTCCTGCACACAGACCCCATGGTCTATGCTCAGCACCCTCCTGCAATGTCGTGGTGGCTGGCCAGGACTTCAGGGCCAGAGAGGGGCAGGAAATGGAGGAGGCAGGGTGGGGACAGGGAATGGAAAAACATCTTCTTCACAAGTTCGAGAACAAAAAGGGAGTTTGAGGGCTGGCGAGATGGCCCTGGGGGATAAGGGTGCTTGCCTCTGAGTATAGAGACCTGGTACAAAGATCAAGTCTGATCCTGAGCCCTGCTACCTCACAGTGGAAGGAAAGACGGGTCTCCTCCGTGCTTCCTCTGACTTCCACCATAGTGCCCACGCGCACGCACACATATGTCATATCATACTTTTTTTTTTTTTTAAGGAAAAGTTTGAGTACAAAATATGCCAAAGACCTTCTAGAACTTTGCTGTCTTCACACCTTGAAGGGTCTTATCTGCTGGCAGGCTCCTTTTTACATTCGGGCTTGGGGACAGGGGACCCCTGTACTTTTAAGGTGGCACAGTGATGTATCAGACATGGGAAAATAACTTGGAATAATAAATATCATATAATATTCAAATATTTTAATCTCCTATTATTTGTAGCCCAGACTGGCCTTCAACTTAGGATCTTCCTGCCTCTGTCTCCCAAGTGCTCAGATTATAGCAGTGTGCCGTCACACCTGGCTCAATTTCTCCTTTTTTATTTAAATTTTAAAAATTGAGCTGTTAGGTCTTAAGTATTGCTTTTATGGATCATATTAACATTCAAATAATATATGAATGTGGTCTTAAAGTCTAGTAATATAAAATATGACTTGAGTGTATATGTGTAATGTATATTTATGTGTATGTATGTGTATTTACATGTATGTAAAATATGGTATTTGGGTTGGGCTTTTTTTGGTGTTTCTGTGACAGGGTCCCATGTAGCCCAGACTGGCGTCTAACTTGCTGTGTATCTGAGGATGATCTTGAACTCCTGATTCCCCTGCTTCTAGCTCCTAAAAGTAGTGGCATTACAGACATGTGTCATGTGTCACTTTTTTTTTCTGATGGATGGAAGGGTCAAGAGTCATGAAAGTCATAAATTATCCCCAGATAAAGAGGATCTCAAGGAAACCTGAGTAAAGGCTCTGCCCTTTCACCCATGACCTGTGTCCCAGGTCAGATGTCTGAAGCTCTCTACACAGCACACCCATGTGCCCATGATCCCAAGGTTGGCCTTCAGACACAATGCACTGCTGGCTGAGAGGAAGGGTTGTGCTCCCTGTTCTGGCTCGTGCTCCCCCTACATTGCTAGCTGAACTCTGCAGAGTTTGCAATACCTCCCCGGTGTCTGCTACAGTGAGCTCAAGCGGGCACCTCACACCCTGCTGTTACCAAAGGCTAAACTGGACCAGGCCAGATGGCTCAGTAGTTAGACAATGCTGCCTCTCAAGTATGATGCCTTCAGTTTGAAACCAGCACCCGTGTGATGTGAGGGAGAACGGACAGACGGAAAGTTGCTTTCTGACCTCCAGAGTCGCGCGCATCACACAGGCATGCACACACACACACACACACACACGCACGCACGCACGCACGCACGCACGCACGCACGCACAGAGGGAAGGAGAGAGACCAGAAGTGGCTGGTACTGTAGTTCTGTGGTCGAGCACTTACCCAGCACATACAAAGGTAGAGTCCCGTCTCCAACGAAACAAAATCATCAAAGATTAAGTTGTAATCTGCCGAATTAAAACGCAGCAGCCAGCACCCTGTCGTGGTTGATGCCTCACCTCGCAGCTGTCACTGGAGTTTATGAATGCCACAGTGCTGGCTCAATTTCTTGTTCTCATGTTTTACCTACCACCTCCTATCCCTGGTCCTATTAGACAGGGCATCATACTTTAGCCTTGGTTTTGCTATTGAAGAGCCTTGCTATACTTGGCTCCTAAGTTTTCAAGGCTGTTGCCTGTTTCTTCTGGTAAATCTCAATGTGTGTGGGTGGGGAGGTGGTGGGAAGCCTTGATTCAAATGTTCTGGTTTGGTTTTAAAATTCATTTTGGAAAACATTGGACTGTTTGGATCATTTTAAGGCTTTTGCTTCAGGGAAGAAGATAATTTTTTCTTGCAGGGAAAAGATCTCTTTTCCCCGGCAAGTTATTTTGTCTCGGTCCGGTGTTTTTGACTCCTCAGATTTCAGGGTGACTTGCGTTGCAGGAGCAATGCTAAGCTCAACCTTCCGTTTTGAGCCCAGAAAAATTAATGGTGAGAAACTGGCAATGATGAGTTTCACCTTCCCAGATGATTTCCTCCGAGGTTTCCAATTACCCTCTGGTGCTGTCTGAAAGGTTAATCTCAAAGCTAGTACCATATCTAATTGTGTTAGGACCACGTGGCGTCCGAAGGACAAATCTATAGAAACAAGCACCTTGGAGGAGACGCACACAGGCAGTTCATCTTCGTTCAGAGGACAGCTCTCTCCGCGCGCGTCTGCTCATCCCTGGGGGTTCTCTGAATCTGAGCGGTTGTTTGCTCGGCATTCTCCGATTCAGCACGTGTGTTCCTGCTGGGGTTACTCTAGACACGTGTCCTGCATTAAAACAATTTAATATTCTTTCCCTCTTCCCCGCCCCGCAACACCCCCAGTTTTTCCTGTCTCTAGATCATTCCACTCACGTCTTTCTCCGTCTGCCCATCTGTCCTTTGACACGTTCCTTCCAACGTACACCTTCCCCTGTGGTTGATCTGCATCCGTCTCACTGCCCGCCCTCTGCTGTGGAGCGCCAGGCTTCACCTTCCGTCCTCTGCCCGCTCTTTAGGAGTATCAGGCTCAGGTGGAAGAGATGAGGCTGATGATGAGTCAATTGGAAGAGGACCTCGTGTCCGCCCGGAGACGCAGCGATCTCTACGAATCCGAGCTGAGAGAGTCTCGGCTTGCCGCTGAGGAATTCAAGCGGAAGGCCACTGAATGTCAGCACAAACTGATGAAGGTAGTCAGCCACCCTCCAAGAGGGGACTTTGGGGGCACGGCCCTGGATGATCTTCACAAGATGCAAGGCCACGCTGGCTTAATGAGTGTAGGTTGGAGACACAATGAGTTCTTTTTTTTTTTTTTTTTTTTTTTTAGAAAACTCCCCTTTATTTGTAGATAACATTATTATTGTTTGTTGTAATGTTATCACAGAGACCTAGGAAGTACAACAGGTGATGTGCGTGGGTTGTTGAGATTCCCAATATGTTGTATCTTTTTACTTACAGGCTAAGGACCAAGGGAAGCCTGAAGTGGGAGAGTACTCCAAACTTGAGAAGGTGTGTCTTCTGGGATTGGGTTTACTATTTGGGGCAAATGGTTTTGTAATATTACCAGTGACTGCTTACCACATAAGAATACTTTTGTAGAGACTTGATGAATCTATCATATTTTATTTGTTTATTTATTTTTTTGGTGAGGGGGATTGAATGCAGACATGTACCATTACTGATACACTATGCTTCGTGCCTCTGTTTTAATGGTTTTTTGTTTTTGTTTTTTTTTTCCTTTTATAAAGTCATTGGGATTTTCTTTTTTTCTTTTTCTTTTATTTGCATTTGTGTTTTGCTACATGTATGCCTGTGTGAGGATGTCAGATCTTGGAGTTACAGACAGTTGTCAGCTGGCATGTGGGTGCTAGGACTTGAACCCAGGTCCTCTGGAAGAGCAGTCAGTGCTCTTAACCACTGAGCCATCTCTCCAGCCCCTGGTTTTTTTTTTTTTTTTTTTTTTAAGAGAGTTTTATGCAGTCATGGCTAGTCCCACGCCCGCTGTGTAGCTGAGGATGCCCCAAATTCCTGGCCCTCCTGACTCCATCTCTCAAGTTCTGGGGTTTCAGGCACATGCCACCATCCCTGGCTAAAGCAGCCTCCCCTTTCTCTCTCTCTCTCTCTCTCTCTCTCTCTCTCTCTCTCTCTCTCTCTCTCTCTCTCTTTTTGGGGGTGGGGGTGGGGGTGGGGGGGTCATACTTCACCACGGTAACATCTACCCAGGCAGTTGGTAAATTTCTTTGTGTTAAGGCACTGGGCCATGTTGTCTTCATATATGTTGCTAGTCCAACAGAAATCAATAGTCCACCCCGCAGTTCATGTTGGGACACACCCACGCTTCTCTGACAGGCCAGTGTTCTATGCTAGTAAGTTCTAGAAAACAAACCCCAGAGGCGCCACAGAACCCTGGAGGAAATAGGACCACGCTGCAGGTAGCAAGAGCAGGCTCTGATCGCTCTGTTCTTTCCCCGGCTTTAATTGTAGATCAATGCTGAACAGCAGCTCAAAATCCAGGAGCTCCAGGAGAAGCTGGAAAAGGTAAGTTCCACTGAGGGGCCCGTGAGGGGGCTCCCCCATTCCTGAGTCCTTGTCCGCCTCACCCCAGAATGGTAAAGAAGAGAGACGCTGTCAGTCACCAGCACTAAAGATGATGAAGGGCGTGTGTACTGTCACCTAGATATCAGGCTTCTGGATTTCAGTTTTCCTTTTGGGATGTTAAAAACCAAACTTGTGTGAGACTCTGGGAACAGAAACCCAAAAGTGGCTTCTAGTGCCTTGGGAGGGGAGGTCTCTCGTTTTGCACGTTTGCAGGGACAGCTTGGCTCCTCCTCCACCAGGATTGTGGCAGATGCGCTCTCTGGGGACTGTGATGGCTCCCTGGTGTCGTGGTGTGGTTGTGTGTGCTGGGTGTGGGGAGATGTTGGCACAGTTTGTGCTAATGGCGCTGCTTCAATTGTGCTTTAGCTTGTTAGGGAATAATTGATAAATGCCGGAAGTGCACACAATGGTGCTCTGATGCTGTGTCCACTTGTGATGTGACGGGGTGATTAGCATCTTCCTTACGGCTCTCCATTTTCCGGGATGGGGACCGGGAAGGAAGGTTCGCTCTCCACTTTTCAAAGCCTCTCTAGCTGAACGCAGAAGTGCCCAGCAGACGGACAGAGGGACTGTGGTTTGGGACATGGTTTCTGCATCAGATTGTCTATGCACATGCTTGGTGGTTGGTTTAATAAGGACAGTTCCTCCTTCTTTAAAAAAACGTACTGTGCAAACCACAGCAATCGCATCGCATTTCCGTTTTAGCCTTTTCCAGGTCACTAAGCACTTCGATGTAGCCGGACGACACATCTGTCTTCCAGCTGTTCTGTCCAATGAGTCTCTTGTTATTTGACTGAAATAATTAAAATTAGCTTTAAAAAAATAAAAAGAATGTTCTTGTTCATTTCAGAACTCAGCAGCCCTTGTGGCCACTGGCTCCCATTTGGCATATTACAGGTCTTAGAATTGGTGTTTTCTTATAGTTTCCACTTTTAAAATTTTTACCAGAGCTTTGCTATGCAGTCCAGGCTGGCACTGAACTCATTTATCCTCCTTCCAGATGTTGGGATCACAGGCCCGTACCAGCTGACTGGCTGCACTTGTTAAAATTACAGTTGAAGCGATACATATGAGGATGCTTTACACACACGCACGCACACACACCCATGCACATGCATCCTATGTATGTGTAAATATTATATATACATTTACATTTTAATTTGTCTCCTAAATTCAGATGTCACCCACAATGCTGTAAAAGCTGTAGTGCAGGTTAGATCCAAATCAAAGTTAATAAATGACAAAATTAAGAGGCTCGGCCTTCTTTCTTTTTACCTTGCCGATTATCACAGACCCAAGACTATTATCAGTCCTTGAAAGGTCATAACTCGGCTAGCATTGTCCTTGTTTTCCTGTTGAAATCGTTTCCTACAGGCAGAGTAGTCAGAAGGAACCAGATTAATCCTGGGTACCTCTTTGTTTGGTTCTTTGTATTGCATTGAATTGGAGAAACAAAAGATTGTCAGTCATCCCAAGAAAAAGAAGTACATCAATTTTAACTATGAGACTTGTTCCAAACTCAGCGATATTAAAAAAGAGTGTACCTAATTTACACAAGATATGCAGTAAGTGAATGCTCTGGTTTTGAAGACTGGCCCTGATGTGCTCACTATCACCTGCTTTTTCTGTTTTCGTTTTTTTGCCCCCACACAAGTCCATGTAGACATCAGTGCCCTGTCCCCCTTTCTCCTGCCAGGCTGTAAAAGCGAGCACAGAGGCCACTGAGCTCCTGCAGAATATCCGCCAGGCCAAGGAGCGAGCCGAGAGGGAGCTGGAGAAGCTGCACAACCGAGAAGATTCTTCCGAAGGCATCAAAAAGAAGCTGGTTGAAGCCGAGGTGAGCAGGGCCCTTTCCTCAGCCCGAGCTATTTGTCCCCAGCTGACCTTGCCTTTGATCCTGGTTGTGCTGAGGCAAAGAAACTGAAACATCACTGTTCCTGTTTGACCAAACTTTTTCTCCTCTGAAGAACCCTTCCACGCCTACCTCAGCAGCTCTGAGGTGAGCGATGCCTGGACAGGTGGTCCTGCTGCTCCCCCCTGGCCTCTCGACTGCTCTGGGTTCTGTTTTCTCTAGGCTCACTGGCTGCTGCTCTGTGGTTTTCTTTTTCTTTCCCGTGTTTTGCTGTTTCTAACACAATGCAGATCTAACAGACTGTTCTCCACGGCTTCGCCAGTTACCCTCGTCGGCGACTCCAGGCCTGTGTTTTGGGCCCTTTACCCATCAGATTCTTTGTTGTTGTTGTTGTTGAAATCATTTATATAATTATACTGAAAATCTGAGTGGCTTTTCACTGTCAAAACTTAAACAGTGCAGACAAATAGAGAGTACAAAGTGAGGCCCCTTTGCCCGTCTCTGCCTCTCTGCCGCCCTCCCTCATTGTCTCAGAGTTGATTGTAACACAGTCAGTGTCTCTGTCCTGTCTGTCCCCTGGTCTTTCCTCTTCCCCACCACAATCTTCATGTGACACGGCTGTCTGGGGTCTGTCCTCACCTGCATTCCTTGCTGCCTCCCACTGTTGTCCTGAAACCCAAGCGTGTGTGTGAACAGTGCCTCAAGTCCAGAGTGACCCCAGTGCTGCAGCGAGTCCCTGACCCCTGTGTGAAATACACACAAGCTTCCTCTCCTCTTTGCCCTCCCTGTACCCTTCCTCATGGTCCAGAGCTAGTTGAGCGGATGGAACAGTTTCCGGATCTCCAGCTTCAGGTCTTTCCTTCTCCCCTCCTAACTCACACAAGATAATATTCGTGGACCCCCAAGTACTCCTGCCTCATCCCCAGTGTTTGAGGGTCTCTGTATACTTTTTTTTTTTTTTTTTTTTTTTTTTTTTTTTTTTTTTTTTTTTTTTTTTTTTTTTTTTTTTTTTTTTTTTTTTTTTTTTTTTTTGTGGGGAGGCGGTTTAAGGACAGGGTTTCTTTGTAACTTTGGAGCCTGTCCTGGAACTAGCTCTTGTAGACCAGGTTGGCCTCGAACTCACAGAGATCCGCCTGACTCTGCCTTTCGAGTGCCATCACTACCCGACTTAGGGTCTCTATATATCTTAGGTGTACCCCTTGAGGCTGGGTGCACCTGAGACCTATGAAATAGCCATGTGACCCACAAATGCTGGCTCCTTTTCACTCGCACGTCCCCAGCCTTTGCAGTGGTGGTCAGTCTGGGCTTGCCTTGGAACTCCCATTGCCTTTTGACTACCTCTGTGTTTCCCCCAAGCTTTCTCTTTCATAATATTGTCGTGTGTCAGTGGCCTGCTCCCCCGCCCTGTCTTCTTCTGCCCTCCTCACTCCAAGCTGCCCTGCAGTGTCTCCAGAGCTCATGCCTCTTTATCCCATACTTCAACTGTGCGTTCAGATGTCCCCTTCCTGCCTTTGTGTCTGCTCTGTGATTCTCCCCCTCTTAACCCACATCGTATTTGTTTGTTTGTCCTTTGTTTTCCAAGGGCAGAGTGACATCGCCTTCCTCTCTGTATTTCACATGATGCTTAGTGTGGTACTTTGCAGATAGTAGGTGCTTGGTAAATATTTGAATGAATGAATGCACTCTTATAATCCACACTGCTGAGTACCCAGATTCTAGAGTTGTCGTCTTCGCCGTTGCTTCAGGTGCCCAAGATTTTTTTCTTCCAGACTTGCGTGCCTGCCTCTCGAGGGCTCTTTCCCTCGGTGCAGGTGGTATGCCCACAGCAGTTGCTCCATTAAAACTCTCTGATTGATTCACGACCTACAGGAACGCCGGCACTCTCTGGAGAACAAGGTAAAGAGACTAGAGACCATGGAGCGTAGAGAGAACAGACTGAAGGACGACATCCAGACAAAGTCCCAACAGATCCAGCAGATGGCTGATAAAATTCTGGTGAGCAGGAGTGGAAGTCGCAAAGTTCAAAGATAAGAGGCTAGAGGTCTCAAAGGGAAGGGGGCAAGAAGGCTCAAATGCCATCCCATGGGAGCCTGGACAAGCCGGCACGGGACATTTCAGCCCGGTGACAGACCTGTCCTTGCCGTTGCCGTCATTTTTCTGTGTGCTCTCACCTGGCGTTTTACAGAATGAAATCGTGCATTTATCTCCCGCCTCCCCCACCCGCTGTTCTCCTCTTTAGCAGAGTTTTGTTTGGCCATTAATGTGGCAAAACCAGTGCAAAAATCTACTGGGTTTTCGACTTCTAAGACCAAAGCCCCAATTCTTGTTTTTAGAAGCGAAAGAAGTGAGTCACAGGGACTGTTTTCTCGGAGTAGTAGCTGCCACAGCTCGCTCTTCACCCACGCACTGGCTCTGCCGGGTTGGCTCTTACGAGTACTTTACCCCATGGCCTCCGCTGGAGCATCCTTTTTTAAGTGTGTCATCATTCGGAGTCTGCCTTCAGCACTGATGACCAAATTAACTTAATCAGGGAATGTGCGCTTGGGCGGCTGAGACTAGATATGATGGTGCACCTCCCAGGCCAGGCCCTGGCAGTGGGGGCGGCAGCACCTTCAAATCTCGCTCCCAAGGGCAGAAGTTGGATGTCAATATTTAAGAGGCTTAGGGATGACTTGGGGTTCATGCACAATCCCCTTTTGCCCCTAGAAGGAGGTGGGGATGTAAATGGGCCACTTCATCTCTCTCTTCCTCATTCGTGGGAGCCGAGGTGCCCGCAGCTGTATGAACTCAAGGCTGGCTGGCTTACGGGCTTGTGTAGCACTTGATACAAACTCTTCAATACCCGAAAGATTTCTCTGGGTATAGCCGCAATGTAAGGATGTTCTTGAACAAAAGGATGAAAGGGGGATCGGTTAAATTGTTTGGCTTTGCCTCCCAGTCTTTCTATTTATGTGTGTATGTGTGTGTGTCTGCACACAATACAGATGTGGTTGTCTACTCCCTCCCGATCTCCTGTTCTGTCATCAGAATCTCTCTCGACTCTCGTCCAGCATGTGAGTTTTACTGTGAGTAAGGGTAGGTCCCGCCACTGCTACCCCTTCCCTGATTAACAAAACAGTTAACGAAGGGCTAAGCTCTTGTGGTTCCGAAGTGTTTCTCTCTTTAATGGTGATGTGTTCATTCATTCATTCAACAAATATTTAATGAGCTTCTACTATGTGCCAGGCACTGTTCCGGGGGCTGGAATGCAGCAGCGAACCACAGTAGCTGCGTGCCATAAGGAAGAGTTGCTCTGATGTGTGTAGTAAAAGACACGTTTTCAAAAATGACAACAACAACAAAAAATGCAAACCGCCCAAGCAGCGAGGTGTCATTCGGACGCTGGACTGTAAATTACTACTTACGTAGCCGACAGGCTCAGCTGTCTGAGTGCTGGGTTTTCTTTTAACCGATTTTTAGATTTCTGTTCCCACTTCTGTGCCATCTTATGAGGACTGAACCCGAGGAAAGATGACTGTCAAGTGCCTTGTAACCAAAGAGTAAAGTTTCTTGATCTGAATGTATCTTGTCACCTGCCCAAGTGCCTTTGTGTGTGACCGTCTGTGCCTTCATTTTAGCCGAACGTGCCTCTTGCTCAAGAACCCTGTGCTCAGGCTGCAGGGTATATGGGACATGGGCCAAGAACGACCCATCGAGCTGTCATATAGAGATGATGCTGGCAAGCAGGTCCCAAAATGTCCTTGCTTTAAAATGCTCGCCATTGTGAGGAGAAGTTTCCAAGGGGGTGATCAGGGCCTCATTACAGCACCATCTCTGCTTCAGTCAAAGGCCTGCAGTCCTGTCGTGAACATGCGCAAAGCCCGCGAAATGTTTTTATTAATTGGACCCCTGTTTACACTCAGCTTCCCAGGGGTGCATCTGGCACATTGCAGTGGGTTTTGTGCACCTGGTCTGGAGCCTGAGCATTTCAACGGCCCTCAAAGCAAAGCCTGTAGCTGCAGACTTGCGAGCCGTTGTGTGCCTGTGACTCCCCAAAGTACCCCCCCCCACACACACACCTTCGGTTTTCTGGGCATATCCCATATAATTTCCTCATTCTTCGAAATTCTTTATCATTGCTTTGACTTCATAGAGAATTTCACAGGAGTATGAAGAGAAGAGAACTTGGGAGTAATGACTTCTGATGTCAGTAGTTAACTAATGGGGTCAGACTCCAGGTTCCGATGCAACAACGGTGCCCGTGTTTAGCGTGTCTGTTAGCGAGTGAACGGGATGCTGTGCTTCCTAAGAGGTCGGTTTAAAATACACAGGCAAATAAGTTGGTGTAATTTTCAAATGAATCACAATTTTGTTTAAAGGCAGAAAAAGCAATGAAAGAAGCAAGAGAACCTTCAGCTTGGTCTGTTTGCTGGCTCCAGCTTCTCTTCTCGCTCCTGTGTTGTGTGCGCATGCGTCTTCGTTCTCATCGCCTTTCCCATTAGCACTGCTTCGTGTAAGCATAGTTTCACGCAGTGGTCACTCCAAACGCCACGGTTATTTTTATACTTACGCTGATAGTGACGTTAGCGCGGGTTCTTGAGCAATGCTTTTATGAATGAGGAAGACCCAAAGTATTGTTTATCTTCATAATAAGTTAAAATCCCTTTTCTTATTTAAGGCTGATGAACATTAACAATGAAAATAGCCCAAGTCTCAAGACAGTGGTCAGGGTCTCTGTGCCATGCTGAACTCTTGACTCTTGCCTTGTTGCCTTTATTTCTCTGTGTAAAGTGGAGCCGCTGCCCCTGTCTGACCTGTCACACCAACTGATCCGGCCTCACAGCCCACCAGCTGTTGTGTGTACGTGTGTGTGTGTGTCTAGAGCCTCAGTCTAGTGTTGGAGGGAGCAGTGTCTGCAGTGACCTGCAGTGCCGTGACAGTCGTGTTGCCTGTGATTGTCTCGTGTGCATTGGCTCCCTTCCCCGAGCATGCCTGACTGACTGTTCTTTTGTGTCCAGGAGCTGGAGGAGAAACACCGGGAGGCTCAGGTCTCAGCACAGCACCTAGAAGTACACTTGAAGCAGAAGGAACAGCACTACGAGGAAAAGATTAAAGTAAAGCCACCCTGCCGGTCCTGCCGAAACCTTCCCGAGCACGCGGGTGGCTTCCCTGCATCCGTTAGAGCAAAGGGTGGTGTAGGCTAAACCCTGTCCTTACTGCATGACGGGAGAACTTTCAAGTCTGGAGCTTAATATATTCTTCATTCCATATTGTGGTTCCATCTTTATTTATTCATTTTTAACCCACGGCGGATTGGGCTCCAGCTCCTTAGTTTCATTTTTTAGAAATGGCATGTATTATAGTACAAAATAATCCATTTAATTCATTATGACATTTTTTACATGTCTAATCAGTTGCTTTTTTCACATCTCTTCGGTTACCCTCTCTTGTGTCCCCACCCCTCACCTTCACTTTTGTGTTATTTATGTTCTCGAATGTGCATTTTAAGTTGGTGTATTTGTTGGATGTAACAGTGTCCATCCCATTCTTTTTTTAAAGAAAAAAATGCTTTTTATATTTGATAATATTATTTATAATTTGATATTTGCATATAATCATGCATGCATTTTGGTCATTTTCACTCATACCTTCCTCAGCTCCGCTGTACTGCCCCCAGCCACTTCCAAGTTCAGTTTGTGCTGCCGATGTACACATCAGCCTCGTTCTTAGAGTGCCGTGTTCTCTGTAGCTGCAACAGTGCTCTTTGGCCACTCAACCCCACTCTTACTGTTACCTTCTTGAAAATGAAGCTAAGCTTGTGTGTCTGTGTCTGTCTGTGTGTCTGTGTGTGTGTGTGTGTGTCCTTCTGTCTTTAATTCTGTAGTCTTGCTGTGAGTTGTTGGGACATTAATTTCTTTTATTTATCCTGCTGGAAATTTTTTTTTTTTTTCGAGACAGGGTTTCTCTGAGGCTTTGGTTCCTGTCCTGGAACTAGCTCTGTAGACCAGGCTGGCCTCGAACTCCCAGAGATCCTCCTGCCTCTGCCTCCCGAGTGCTGGGATTAAAGGCGTGCGCCACCACCGCCCGGCTCTCCTGCTGGAAATTTTGAGTAGATTGATACATTTTTACTCAATACCAAGAAAATCAGTGTTTAATATATTTCAAGTATTATTTTTGCTCTCTTTTGTCTTTGCTGCCATCTTGAGAACTTAAGTAGACATGGGCTAGGTCTCCTGGAATCCACTCTTTTCCATGTTTCCGTTTCTTTGTCCCTCTGTGCTGTATCCTAGGTGAGTTCTACTGCCTTGCTTTCCACTCTGCTAAGCCTCTCTTAACTGTGTCTAAACTGCTGACAAACCTGTCTATTGAGGTTTTAATTTCAGGAATATGTTTTATTTCTAGGCAGATATGCTATGTGTTTTATTCCCAAATTTGCTAGATTATGAAAGATAATTTTTGATCCTATGTATTCATTTTCAGGTCTGTCATTTTTTGAGCATTTGTATCTGGTGACTGGTGTGTTGAAGATTGGCTTTTCACCCCTCTCTTTTTCTCCCTCACGATGATGGCTGTTCCCTTTTGCCCGTTTTCTTTGGTGCATCATTAAAGGAAACTTTGACTTCAGTCTTCTCTCATACGTGAGGCTATGAGACAGGAGCTCCAGTTCACGTGGGTCAGCAAATGCCTTCAGATAGAAACAACTTTGTTTTAGTCATTCTTTCTTTGTCTGCTGTTGCTTAGCTTTTGGTCTGAAATACTTTCTCTTGTCAGCACCCCTACCCCCACTCCTGAGAACTGAGCCCCAGCCACATGACTTTGGTCATTCTATCGTATGTGATTGTTTCTTTGCTCAGTCATTGAAAGAGGCTGTTGGTGTCTGTGGTGACCCTGTTCTGGGTTTGCTTGCATCCTTAGCATTAAGAGATCCTCTCTTGGCAAGTCCAACATGTCCGTCCTCATGCAGACACACTGCCATCACCGCCTGCCACTCTCTCTTAGCTGTGGCAATTTTCAGTTACTTTTTATTAAATGACTGTAGAAAAATGTCCAGATGCGGCCTCTTAAATTTATCGAGCTCACCTTTTAGTTTAGAATTTGTAGTGGTTTCCAGACGTTAGTGTTCAGAATGCCTGCGTAACGACAGTAACCTCCTTATGGAATCCGCTGTGTGGCTTGAATGATGAAACTGAAAGCCCATCAAAAGCCACGTCTGTCTTACATTTCTGTCCCCTGCCAGTCAAACCCTGTCAAAGCCAAGATGCTTTCATTTTGGGTGACGGCATGTCCCTTTTGATCAACGTGCAGGTTGTATCAGGACCCATTGCTGCCAAGGTCGAGATCTGATTTAGAACAGACATCTTCCTTTGCCTTAGCACCCTGGAGAAGGGGGCTTCCTTAGCCTGGGCATCCTAGGTGTTGCGCAATCTCTGGTCCCTTCTCGCTAGACAGAACTCTATCTTATAGACCCCAGGGAATGTTCCAGAAAAGCTGTTTTCTTCTACCTTCTCTCCTGGGATCCAGACAAGCTGTTCCCTCTGAACTCTTATGTATTGTATTGTTGGTCCCAGCTTCTGTAAGGCCATTTTGGTCATAGCTCTGATCATACCCCAGATCCACTGTGTTCTTGCTCATAATTTTAGAACCATGCTCAGACATCCAACAGAACGGTCACTTTATTACCCCACTGAGTGCTCCGAACCCTCATGACTCTGCTTGCCACCTTCCGGGCCTCTCCACTAACTTTCTTTTTTTTTTTTTTTTTCCTTCCTCATTGAATTTTAGTTGAAAGCCCTCTTTGATATTTGTTCTTTCCTTTATCTTGTGGACCCCTTCCCCGCTGACTAGTTCTTTTTTAGGGACAATGTCCCCAGAAGCCATGGAGGGCCCCTCATAATAGACATTGTGGGAAAGGCGTTTTTCAGGTCCCATCTGTGACCCCAATTCTAACAGCTTTATTTCCAGTCTTCTGGCGGATGTTGGATGGCAGTGTTGTTGTTCACAAAAGCAAAGCGAACTCTTTGTGGTCAGGAGCATAGGTTCTTGCTCGGTCAAAGGCTCGGGGAGTTCAGTATCTTTCCTCTCTGTCCCCGGGGTTTTGGTGATTTGGAGGGTCAAGTGCCTTGCAGAACACTGGATCAAGCTGGTGGTTGGTGACAGCGTTGCTGTTCTATTTTTCCTCTTTGGGACCAGGTGCTCACGGTAACAGCCTGAGCCCCGAGAACACAGCAGTTCTCTCTTCCTGAGCACAGTGTCTTTTTCCAGGGACTTTTAATCCTGGTTATATCAGAGGAGAAAAGGCTCTTTCCCCCTGTCTTTTATATTATCTGTCCCACCCACACACTGGTGGGCAACATTGTCTTGTTGCTGGCTGTATCAGAACATCAGCCCTAGTCACCCAGACTCTGTGGCCCTACATCTTCTTTCCTTCTGAGATGCATGGCTTGGGAGTATTCAGAATTCATTTTGTACAGATTAGGAGCAAGGCATATTTTGAAAACCACCGCTAAGAGACCCCCCCGCCCCCCGCCCCCCAGGTAATGCTCTCAAATGCTAGGCGCTTCCCTGTCTAGGGCTAGGCACTGAGCGCTCCCTCTTCCCACATGCTGGAATCAGCCTTCTTGGTTTGGGCACAGCTCTCCGGTCTTTGGAGCTGCCCGACTTCCCAGCAGACTTCTCATCCACGTCCACCTGGTTTTGGGCATTTGGTGGCGATGGTCTCTTCTTCAGGTCGTCTTGGTGAATGAATTGACTCTGCTTGGGTTTCACCTTTTTTTTGCCCTGGAGTCCGGAGGCCTGGGCCTCTGCTGCCTCTCTTCCCCTCCTCCCCCAGTTTAGCTTCCTGGGATATTCACATCTTGTGTCTCCGTAGGTACTGGACAATCAGATAAAGAAAGACCTGGCCGACAAGGAGAGCCTGGAGAACATGATGCAGAGACATGAAGAGGAGGCCCACGAGAAGGGCAAAATCCTCAGCGAGCAGAAGGCGGTAGGTAGCAAGACTCCAGGCCACCTCCCCGAGAAGGGTTTCGAGTGAGGCCGAGAGTCCCCCTTTTCATCTGGTAACGTGTTCTCTCCATGGCATCATACAGGGTCTGTGGGTACTAGGGAAGCTTCGTTCCCCAAAGAACAGTGGCTGGATTTGTGTTCGCTAATGACTGACACCGCGGGGTCCCTTCAAAGTGCCTCTGGACAGCACCTGGTGGCCCTCAGGCTCCCACGTCACTCTCTCTTTTAAAATTTACTGATTTCTCTCCCTTCAAACTTGCTGGGCATGGGACTGGCCTGGGATGCATGTAAATCCATCCATATTATCCCAGATGCTCATGGGGGTTTCCTACCCCAGAATGCCCAAGGGAAGGACTGGGACTGCAGCATAGCACAGTTCAAGTGCTTTCATACATGAGGACACGGGGTTTCATGCCTCCTCCCCTGTCTCGCGAAAGGAGGGGCCTGTCCAAGGTATACACTTGTTTTTTGAGATGGTTTCTCTGTAGCCTTGGAGCCTGTCCTGTGACCTTCAGGGTACAGCCTCTGCAGTCTCTCACTACCTCTGGCCAACCCACCTGTGGACATTTGTAAGGGCCCACCATCACCCTTTTCTGACTAGACAGTCCGTGTGTGAGGTGTCAGGGGTCACCTGTGTTTCAGATGATCAATGCTATGGACTCCAAGATCAGATCCCTGGAGCAGAGGATTGTGGAACTGTCCGAGGCCAACAAGCTGGCGGCAAACAGCAGTCTCTTCACCCAGAGGAACATGTAAGTAGTTTACTGCGCTTGCCTCAGCTCCAGGAACAGAAAGTCTGTTCTTTTGTCTGATGGAAACCGCCACAGGCTAAGTCAAGTGTGTGCATCGGCTGAGCCGTGCTGTGCACACGTGTAGTTTTGCTCTCCTTTGAATGGCCTCACCCCTGTGCGGCCTCTCTTTTGAGTCAGTCATTCTTTTGGTTTTTTTGAGACAGGATTTCTCTATGTGGCCCTGGCTGTTCTAAAACTCACTCTGTAGACCAGGCTGGCCTTGAACTCACAGAGATCTGCCTGCCTCTGCCTCCCGAGTGCTGGGATTAATGGTGTGCACCACCACCAAGGTACACGTCATGTATTCTCAGGTACCTCAAATTCCTACAGACCACAGAGCATTTTCTGTGCCTGAGGAAGCTGGCTAGAGCTTGTTTCTGGAAAGCTCCTGTCCCTGTTCCCATCCTGGGCTGCTGTTAATCAGCAGGAGGTGACTTTGTGTGCACCCAGTTCAGCCATGCATCCTGCTATAGGGAGCTGTGCCTTGGGGGTCAGCCAGGGCCAGCCAAGTTTATAAATGCTCAGATCACGGTCTCCTTGCCTGAATTTACAGTCCTGAGGAATGTCTTCCCTCAGCACATTCCTTCAGAGACCTTGGAAACACTCCCATCTTACTATGAACCAGTTGGGCCACCCACTCTCTAGTCTTGGGTTCTCGGATTTGATACTTGTCACAATTGGCAGGAAGGTGAGGAAGCACCACAGAGTTCTAGAAGGAGCAAAGTTGTCTTTTCTCGATTGTAGCATCATTCACAGAGCGTGCATTGTGAACTCTCCCTCTACTTGAAGGAGGCCTCTCTCTACTCTGTATATAGGCTCTAAAAGAAACAAACGAAAAGGTCTACCAAAGGATTGTAATGTTAGCATCTGTTGCTTGACCATACGTAATCCCGTTGACAAGGAACTCAGAGCACTATTGACTACTCACTGAAGATGTACCTTCTCACCCCATTTCTGCCTGCTGTACCAGGGAGACACGCTTGCCTCTGATGAGTCTGTTTGGTTTACCCCCCACCCCCCTACCAGGAAGGCCCAGGAAGAGATGATTTCAGAACTCAGGCAGCAGAAATTTTACCTGGAGACACAGGCCGGGAAACTGGAGGCCCAGAACCGAAAGTTGGAAGAGCAGCTGGAGAAAATCAGCCACCAAGACCACAGTGACAAGAATCGGCTGCTGGAGCTGGAGACAAGGTTGAGGGAGGTGAGGATGAAGGGTTTTGCTGAGGGAATTCAGTCCCTGAGTCAGCCAGCGTCCAAAGCGTAAATCAGTACACACTGGAGGCCTTGTGCGTGCACACTCCACAGCATGCCTGTGGGAGTTGGGTTTCTCCTTTTACCATGTAAGACTCTGGATTTCAAACTCAGGTTTGGCTGCAAACCCCTTGACCTGTTGAGCCCTGTTCACGGATCGTGTGTCCGTGCTTTAGGCTCCTTATCTCTAAAGCGTCAGTGGTGGCGTTTCTCTCTTTTAGGGCTCTGTGGGAGTCGTGTAGGTTGAAGCATCTGAAGCATCTGTCCAACAGTGCTGAGAAGTTCCCCCTTCAGCAGGATTTAACGAGGGCCACGAGATGTACAGGTCATGCATGGGCAGGTTGCAGGCCTATGATTGGGGCCGAGGTTGGTCTCATAATTACAGGAGATTAAAAGACAACCAGGTTAAGGTTCGCCTGATGGAGGAAAACTGGGAGCATTGGGGGACAAATTGTGGAGAAGGAATGTTACACGTGTCTGATTTAACTGGGCTCCAAAGACAAATGCCATTTCCAGGGCCCCTCCAGTAGCGTCCTCCAGAGCCTTATAGTGCGTGTATGGCGTCGTCTTCAGTTTTTTCTAAGTTCTTTGAGACCATGACCAGCCTGTCTCAGCCTCCTGAGGGAGCCACAGTTGTGAGCCACACAGGCTGTTTTATCATCTTAAAAAGGGAATTGGAAGGGGCATGGAGTTTGAGGCTTTTTAGTTTCTTTTGTTTTAGTTTGTAGGGAGTAGTCTGTGTGATTGGTTTGGAGAATCGGTCTCACTTGGACTATCCAGGCTACACTTTGATTTTTCCCAGTAGAGTCAGCCTTAAGGGTGTCTCAGTGCAGACAACCCAGACGGGCAGGTGCCTTGGGCCTTGGTGAGCCAGCTGTCGTTCACCTTTCCTCTCCACGTAGAAGCCTTCCTGCGGGCACAGTAGCTCCTCTGGGTAACCACGTCCTCGGGGAACCTTGTTGGTGTTTCTTTCTTTAGTAGCTCACTGCTTCTCCCACCCCCGGGGCGGTAGGAGAAACTTAAAATGTTTTATAAGAGGCTCAGGGCTCTCATTCTCCCTGGGAGTCCGTCTTCTCTGAGCGACTTGCTGGTGTGAGATTCAGGACAGGGGCCTCAGCCTCAAATCTGCTTCACCTTAAAGGGCCCTGAGCTTTCTCCTTAGTCCCGGCGGCGTGCTGTGGTGGCTCCTTCTGTGACCTTCGGGACTTCTGGGTTCTGCTTTAAGTGCCCAGCCTTTCGCTACCAGATTTCTCCTTGCTTCACTGTCGCCCGTGTCTCGGGCTTTCGCCAGTGGACATCTGGGGAGTTTGCAGGCTCGCTGGTAGAGTCCCAGCCTGCACTGACAGCTGGCATTTTAATGAGACAAACAGGAAGACATTGTGTTTGCAAACATGAACTCCTACCAAGCTTCCTGGGTTCGAATGCCAGCCCTACCATCTTTTTATTTTGTATTTTTTTTAAACTGTAAAATTTGCATAATTGCCTATCCCTGAGTGGAGGGAGCGGTAACACCTCCCTCATCAGCTTCTTGGGGAGCTCTATGAGCGACAGTGCCCGGTGTCCTCTAAGTTCTGTTTTCTGTGGTCACGTCACCTTCGTTGTTGTCACGTGAGAATCCTGAACTCTTGGCTTCAGCTCTCGCTAATGTGTTGAGGACTGGCGGATCTAGACTCAGCCAGGCTCTGCCGTTGAGTTTCTGAGCTGGTGTTGCGGAGGACTTTAGACCACTGCACTCGGGTTTCCCGTGAGGGTGAAGTTCAGCGTGTTAGTATGTTAATATTGAGCTGTGTCCCCTCTCCACGGCCCCGTCCAGGCCCCCACCCTCCCTGCACTGATGCTCTTCCTCTTCTGAGCTGGGGTCGCTGGTGGTACTCTCTGGAAGGTACCCCTTTGGAAACACCACAGATATCCAGCTCTTCTCTGTCCTTTGTTCCGACCCCATTCAAATTAGCCACACATCTTCTGCAGTTCTTTCTTCTCTTTGCTCTGGTGACCTGGGACTTGGGTGTCACCTTTTCTGGGGTACCTTCTCTGCTGGATATGTCCCCCACTTCCCCCAGTGGGTGTGCTGAGTTTATTCTGTACCCTTGTTGCTAGATAGCCTATGATTACAGCAAGCATGTCTTACTGGTTCGGCATGGTCCTGGGATGACTTTGTCCATGCTGGTCAGATTGGATGCCTCACTTTCCCTGTCTGAAAAAAATCCCAGTTGAACTTGGCCAGGGCCTTGTGCGTGCTAGGCTCAAGCAAAACCCAGGGTTATGTTTCTAGTCCTTTCCCATCTAATTTGAGTCCTGTAAATTGTTATTATTTTTACGATTTATTTTTCTTTATGTCCATGTGTGAGTGTGTGCCATGCATTTGCAGTGCCCGCAGAGGCCAGAAGAAACTGTCAGATCTCCTGGGACTAAAGTCACTTGCTTTGCCTTTCCATACAAGTCCATCTTATTGAATTGGCTCTGCCTGGGTAGCTCATCTGGGCCATCGGTGTCCCCTGAAGCTTGTTGCTCTTTGGAATCAGTCTGTGCTTACTGAGGCCAGTGGAGGATATCAGATCCCATGGAGCTGCCTGATGTGGGTGCTGGGGACTGAGCTCGGTCCTCTGCAAGGGCAGCAAGTGTTCTTCACTGCTGAGCCATCTCTCCAGCCCGCTTCACTTCAGCCCTTCTCCTGTAAATTCACAGTGGTTTCAGAGTTCCGGAGTCAGCTACCATACTCTGCTGTTTGTACAGCGTCCTTACACTCGACTGCAGAATGAGGACGGTTGGCCTCATCGCTCTTCTCGACGCAAAGGTGGAGGCTGTCCTTCTTCGCCATGTCTACTTCTATGCATAAATGGCTCATTCAGTTTTTCTAAAATGAGCCAGGCAGTGATGGCACACGCCTTTAATCCCAGCGCTTGGGAGGCAGAGGCAGATGCAGATGCAGACGGATCTCTGTGAGTTCGAGGCCAGCATGGTCTACAAGAGCTAATTCCAGGACAGCTAGAACTGTTACACAGAGAAACCCTGTCTCAAACAAACAAACAAAAGTTCTAAAATGGATGCCTAAAATATTGAGTGGATGATTGGGCTGGCAGAGAGTGCTTACCTCAAAATAGGACATTCATGTAGACTATCTAATGGGAATAAATCAGCATGAGAATACTGAGGAGAAATAGAATCCAGCCCCTTGTGGCATTTGCATTCTAATTATAAAGGTATCTTTGTTATTAATAGGATGATTATTAGAGTTTCCATTCGAGACTCCCATGGTCTTATCTTTCTTTGGAAGCCTTCCTAAGCATCTGAGTGCCTATGAGTTAGGGATGGTCATTGGGGCAATCCATGATACCCAAGCCCGTGGCTTCATCGAAGTTCCTGTAAATTAGGGATGGTCATTGTGGCACGGCTCTAGGATTCCCCTCCATGATGCCCAAACTTGTGGCTGCATCTAAGTGTCTGTGAGTTAGAGATAGTCATTGGGGCACGGCTCTAAGACTCCCTCAGTGATACCAAACTGCTCAAGTGCCCTTTCAAAGAAAGGGAAGTACTTGCATATAACCTACACACACATCTCACAAGTGCCTTGGGTCACAGGAAACAATATTGCTATGCAGTTGCTCTCCAAGAAGCTAACTGGCTGGGCGTTGGTGGTGCACACCTTTAATCCTAGCACTTGGGGGGCATTGGCAGGTTTGGGAGGCAGAGGCAGGTGGGTCTCAGAGTTCAAGGCCAGCGTGGTCTACAGAGTGAGTTCCTGAAAAATCAAAAGAAAGGAAGGAAGAAAGGATGAAAGAAAGAAAAAAGTAAAACCAAAACCTTCATTCTCCTGCTTAGGGGAAGATGACAGTTCTGTATGTGTTATGTGTTCAAGCATGTCCACTACAGACGCAGTCTCTCTCTGAATATTTTCAGTCCGTGGTTGAATGAGTCCATGGAGGCAGAACCCATGGGAGAGTTCACTGCAGGTCCTGCTGTACTTATTTCTCAGTGCTGTTGCTCTGAGACACACATGGACCCTCAAGGCTGAGCTGTTGGCCAAGACCAGGTCTAAGCTGCAGGCTCTGCTTCATCTTCACAGTCTCTCTCTACAGTCCACTAAGCATGTAACCTCTTCTTCCTCAGGTCAGCCTGGAGCATGAGGAGCAGAAGCTGGAGCTGAAACGCCAGCTCACGGAGCTGCAGCTGTCCCTGCAGGAGCGAGAGTCCCAACTGACAGCCCTGCAGGCAGCCAGGGCGGCCCTGGAGGGCCAGCTCCGCCAGGCAAAGACAGAGCTGGAGGAGACAACGGCGGAAGCAGAGGAGGAGATCCAGGCACTGACGGTTAGTCTGTGAGCACTCTGGCAGGTTCAGGAGGTCTTTCCCGGGAGGAAAGTAGGTGCCAAGTGTCTTTGTTTACTCTTAGAGATGTCAGGAGAGGAGGGGGAGAACGATTCATGGGTGTGGCTACTGGGTGGAAAAATAGCTTGTGTAGCTAGACTTCTTTGTTGACTAGCTCATGTGGTAAAATCTTCCTTCCTGAGCACTTTGAAAAATTCCTCCTGTTCTCCTTTTTAAGTGATCATTGTTACATGTGAAATTCATTTTCAGCTGGAGTTGGTGTACTTGAGTTTTCTACCTTGGTTTTTAATAATCATAAGAAATTAATAATTTCTGTCTTATAGTAGTCTTTATACCTTAAGCCTGGGACTTAGTTTTGTTTTGCTTTGTTTTTGTTTGTTTGACTTTTGTTTTTCCTTGGTCTCATTTGTGTTACTATTTCTTTTAAGCCATAGATTCTGCTTTATTTTATTTTTGAAACAAGAGAGGTTTTAAGATGAGGATTTGCTGTGTAGCCCAGGATGGTCTTGAATTTACAATCCCCCTGCCTCTGCTTCCCAAGTGCTAGGGTTTCAGGTGCAGTCCCATGCTTCATGTGTTTGTTTGTTTTTTTTTAATTTACACTTGTGTGTGTGTGTGTGAATATGTGCCACATGAGTGCAATGCCTGTGGAGGCCAGAAGAGGGCGTCAGAGTCCCTGGCGCTGAGGTTACAGGATGTTGTGAGCCACCTGGCGTGGATGCTGGTAACCCAACTTGGGTCCTGAAAGAGAGGTACACACTGTTAACTCCCGAGCCATCTCTTCAGTCCTGTTCATGTCTTTTTCATGCCTCTGGTATGATCTAGGGGGGAAAGAGTTGTCTGGATGAGAGATCATTTCTCTAAAAGCAGTCTAACATCCCTGCCCTTTCTGAGAGACAAGTGTACCAAGCTGGAGAGAGTTCTCCTGAGGTTTACTATGGGAAGACCTCACTGGACTCACACCTCCATTCTTTCTGGAAGATCTTCTGGCCGTGCTCGCCATCACGGTCCATTCCACAGGGACCGATCCAGGCTAACAGACAGACAGATGGAGGGCATGCGAGGCTTTCCCGTGGAATGCTAACCCATCAGCTTCCAGGGAAAGGAGCTGTTGGCTGGGATGCTCTGAGTGGGGGGGTCCTGACATCTCCTGTTCAGGGCAGATTACTTAGAAGACCCCATTACAGAGGTCTGGAGAGATGGCTCCATGGTTAGGAACACTTAGATCTATTGCTTCCAAGTTTGGTTCCCAGAAACCATGCTGTTTAACTCTGGCTCTAGGTGGTCTGATGCCCTCTTCTGAAGCCTTCCCACCTGCTCGTGCTCTCTCTCTCTCTCTCTCTCTCTCTCTCTCTCTCTCTCTCTCTCTCTCTCTTTCTCTCTCTCTCTCTCTGTGTGTGTCTCATGCATGTGTATACATGCATGCATGCACATAGATAAAATAAATCTTTAAAGCAAGCAAGCCCCATTACTTTTGGAAGGCTGCATGGCACAGGCTCAGAAAATGGGATGAGCTTCACTGGCTCTATTAGACAGCCCACACAGTCCTCATAGTAACACACTGTTCCTGCCAAGCAGATGGGTACAGTCATGTCTGCTGGTCAGGGTACCCTTTCCTGTGGGTAGGGCACAAAACAGCTGATTTGTTCAGTGATTTTTTTTTTTTAATAATGGGTGCCTTATCAATTCCAATCCCACTTGGATGCTGGCCCTGTCCACTTCAGCCAGTATCTCTGCATCTCTTAGAGCAGAATTACTCTTCTATGTCATTTGCATTCGTGGCTTATGGCTTACCTTGTTTAATAATGTATGTGTGCCTATCTGTCCATCCTTAAACTAGCTTCATAGTTACAAGTTGCCTCCTGCTGTTGGGTTAAGGTTACCATTATTTAAACAAGATTGAAAATGCGATCTTCAGGGACAGGGTCCCCTGGAGACCAGTGGATGCCACAATGGCTTACAGGATACCCGTGACACAGAGCAAGTTCTGTAAGGAAGGCGCTCTATGCAGCCTTGGTTTTCTGGAACGTCTGCCAAGTCTGGATATTGATTGTCCCAAAATCCAATCATCTCTATGAGAACACCCATTATGATGCCACTTGCCCCCAATATTTACTGTGTGTGTGGGGGAAATCATGTCATTTCTTTGTTTATATTCTGCTTTGAGAGTGGACTGAAAGTAGTTTGGCAAGGTACGAAGCAGGAGAGCTGGGCCCAGTAAGAATGAAAAGGCAACGGAGAGTCGGTGATGGAAGACACGACGGAGGAAGGAAGGAAGGGAAAGGGAAAGAAGTGATCTTTAAGGAATGCATGCCAAGAAGATGTAAATTTTCACTGTAGTTGAGCGAGTGGAGAGGAGGTCAGGCAGACAGACAGCTTTTCCTAGCTGCCATTGGGAGAACTACTGTTACTTAACGCATTGTGTCATCTGTTTTTCTGGTTGTACTCTGAGCACATTCAAACTCAGCAGCAAAACTCGAGACATCACTGACTTAATCCGTCGATGAAGAGCACTTGCTGTGTGCCTAACGTGGTGTTTTTAGCCTTTTCTCCCCAGGATATCAGCCTGCGATTCCTCAGTTCATTTTTCTCTGCAGCACTCAAGGGTGATCCGTGTATCTCGGGCTCTGTGGGAATCGGGAGGGCAGGCAGTGGTCGTGTATCTTTCCTGTGCGTTTGGACGGAGGAGGCCATAAAATAGAGCGTGCGTCACTGCCGTTTATCTGTGGGAAATGAGCCCCTTAAATCCTGCCTTACTGCTTTGGTTGGAATGTGCTGTGTCTACTGGCTGCTGGAAGCCTGTCACAGCAGCTAGTGACGACTTAATTTAGTTGGATGAGCTCACTGCCTCCAAGAATCTGTACAACCTCCCCCCCCCCAAAAAAAAAACAGAAAATAAAAGCCATCCCTAGTTCTAAAGTCTCAGGTGCGCGCGCGCGCTCTCTCTCTCTGTCTGTCTCTCTGTCTGTCTCTCTGTCTCACACATGAAGGTACATGAACTATAGAACTTGCTCAAACTGATGGTTGAAGATGCTGGTACACCAGCCCATGAGCGGCTGAACCTACACCAAAGACCTTGGTCCAGGGAAGACAGGGAATAGCAGCTGTTTGTGAACCTGTCGTGGGGAACCCCTCCATATCCTGGGAAGCCCTCCACCTCATCCCCATAGGCTTCCGTTCCATTCTGAGGCCTGAGCCTTTGCCTTTTTGCCTCCATCTTGATTGTCTCTCAGACCTGGTTATGGACAGCATGCGGCTGCCAAGTAAAGGACTTGATTAGCTTGGTTTCGAAGGGCGTATTTCCTAAGAAAAGGAAAATAGCTATAAACGCAGTACATTATTACTTTCTCATTGTTCAAGGGCCACATTTAGATCCAACATGAGCGTCAATCAAATTAAAGCAGCCATACCTATAGTGATCTCGTAAGAGGTTTGTGAGTCTCACAGCTTGGTGGTTTTTAATAATAGAGAGAATGGTCAAATGGGCTGTTATTGCTTAATTCAAAGAGGTGGTCCTCTCCCAGGTTGGGAAGGAAGGAAGCAGTCACTTGGTCCGGCCTCCATCCCTGGGCCAAATTAGATGGAACCCTCTTACATTAGAGCTCTCCGTTGAAGGTGCTTGGCGGAGCGGCCGGGAGACTCTTGTGCTTTCTTTGTCCTCTCCTTCTCACATGGTCCAGCCTGTTGGCTGCTTTTGCATTGGAACTGCCTGTTAAAGCTGAAGTTGGGTTAAGGTAGACACCTGCCGCAGAGTCAGACTGTAACCACCGTGCTTTAGAGACCTGCTGGTAACAGTTTTCTGTCCCCTCTCCATCCCGAAGACGGCCTCACCCCTCCCTGCAGAACTGGCACCCGCAGACTCGGTGGCGCACAGCTGTTTTGGACGTCAGAGTTACCCTGAATAGCCTGAAAGAGAAGTGGCATGCGCTCTGTATGCACCAGCAAGGCTTCGCGGGTGGCTCTGTGGCCCTGACCCCATGCTCTTAGCTGAATAACAAGTGGCCGAACCCTGTGGGCCCCCATGAAAAGCTCCTCCTCGCTGCGCAGTGCGACTTCGGAACCCAGTGCTGTCGCCTTTGATCTGTGGGAGTCCTTAATCAGTGCAGGCTCTCATTCCTTCACGCAAACATCAAGCCTTGTGTTAGTTAGTAAGCTGTTGGCAGAGTAGTGAAGGTGTGAGCCAGAAAGGATGGAGGCCTGCGGGCTGTGGATCCCGGAAGCTGCTAGGCACTGAGCACTGCCTTCCTGGTCTCAATCCTTGTAGTTCAGTTTCTCTTTTCTCATAACTCTTCCCGTTATTGGATGTGCAAAGACTCCCAGACACAACCAGAGTGTCCCGGGCCCCGAGGCCACGCCTCTACCCAGGTGGGCCTGGGCATCCCTGTGGGTTCCTGAGGTCAGGCTGCTTTCATGTCTGTGTGGCATAGTCCACTATGTTAACGTCTTCACTGGGGTCCCTGATAATTTTAGAAAATAAATATTCTCTTTAGCCCCCCCAATGCTTAGTTAGCCCCCAGTGGTTTCCTTGGCCTGTCTCAGGTATATCACTGTCTTTGAATGCATGTTGTGTGGGTCCTATCTCCCAGTTTAAAGGAACGTTAATATCTCCTACCATTTTCTTTTCAGTTTTTAAAAAGGATTTATTATTGTTGTTATTATTATTATTATTATTATTATTATTATTGGATTTTCAAGACAGGGTTTCTTTGTGTAGCCTTGACTGTCCTGGAACTCATTCTGTAAACCAGGCTGCCCTCAAACTCAGAGATCCACTTGTCTCTGCCTCCCAAATGCTGGAATTGAAGGTGTGCACCACCACCACCCGGCTAGATTTATTAATTTTTATTTTATGTGTGTGGGTGTTTTGTTGGCATGTCTAAAATGTGCATGCAGTGCCTGAGGAAGCCATAAGAGGGTCACAGATCACCTGGGACCAGAGTTAAAGGTGGTTGTGAGCGGCCATGTTGGTGCCAAGAACCAAATCCAGGTCCTCTACAAGAACAAATGCCCCTAACTGCTGAGTCATGTCTCCAGCCCCTCTTACTATTTCCTTTCTGGGCTCAGCTGGGTGGTCCTCAAAGGCGGTGGCGATGCTGGCACACACCAGGGCCTGCTTACATTCTCTATTCATGCCTCCCCATCGATGATGGTGGCTCATTACAGCTTGCCTCTGTGAGGATTGGTGTCTGATGTGTCCAAATGATCCAAATGCCTCATAATGGTGAATTTTAATGGGAATGAATCATCCATGGCTGAAATTTCTGATTCCAAGGGACAGTTGAATGAGTTTTTAATGGTGTAGACGTATTGGAATCTTTGCTATTAATAAAGTGTAACAAATAGGGATGTAGAAGAGGGCTTCAGCACCTCTGTGTGGCCCAGCGAGCCTTAGCATGGAAAGAACTGAGTTCACCCTCTGTTTCTTATTTATTTTGAGAGTTTTTACCAAGTGGAGAGAGGGAGAGGTAGACGTATGGATGTATCTACATGTGTGTGTCATGGGATACAGAGGCCAAAGGTCTCCATCAAGTATTCTTGAAACAGTGTTCCATTAAACCTATAATCTGCCAATTGACTAGAGTGGCTGGCCAGTGAGTCCTGGGCCCCTCCTGTCTCTGCCCTCCCCCCCACCCCTTGTGCTAAGGTTATTGCTATGCTCGTGGGAGCTTGGCTTTTTAGGTGGGTGCTGGAGAATAAGCTCAAGGCCTCTCTCCAGTCTCATTTGCATATTTTCGATAGTGACCTTTGCCCTGTGAGGACATATTTAAGTAGATCAAATTGGCTTACAGACCAAAAATGTCTCCTATCTCTCCCATTAAAACAAAAAATAAAAAACACACAAATCTTGCTGACCCCTGATGTAGAGGTGATTAATGCAAGAGCCCGTTCTTTCTCGATAAATCCTCTCTTTTCTCCATGGTGATTATGGCGTGCATCAGAGGGACCTGAGGAGGCTCATGGGAGCAAACCCTGCTTGGTCATTGGTTGCAAATGAGATTTCAACAGTAGTACAGATGGCTTTGTTCTAAAGCTAAGTAAATATTTATTCTCACCCCAGCAAGTTAGACTTTTGTCATTGCTGGATATATTTAGTTAGCTTGCCATCATGGTAACCCAAGACAGTTAGCATATACAGAGAAAGTGACTGGTTTGGGGTCACAGGTTTGATGGCTCTTGTCCATGACTGGCTTCTTGTGTTTGAGTCTATGTCAAAGCAGCACGTGGGGGGGGGGGGCACTGTGAACACATACTGCTCACCTTGTGACCAGAATGCAAGGGTGGAGGGGTAGAGTAAGGGGCTGGATCCACAGTCACTCTCAAGGTCATGACGTTAGGACCCTCTCACTAGACCCTCAGCAACTCTCAGTCTTGAGTCTACATAGACAACATCTAGACACAGTTTCCAGTTGCCTTTGTCCTGCCTGAAGGATTTCTGTGCAGTGTGGGTCTGCTGGGGAGACTTCCCTTTCCCCTTGTCAGTGGCAACCTCTCCTTCATCTTCTCTTGGGAGAGATAGATACTTCTACTATCTGCAGAGCTCTAAGCAGACAGGTTTAAACATTGTCGCAATGTTTACAATGCTGCTATATTGTCTTCAGGCTCAGCCCTCCCACAGTGTGGTTTGAACATCTGATCTTGTTAATATGTGTCTGTGCTGCTTAGGTTTTTGTTTTTGCCAGCTTGACACAAGTCAACATCATCTGGGAAGAGGGAACTTGAAATGAGGAAGTGTTTCAGTTTGGCCTGTGGGATTACTGACAGATGTGGGAGGGCCCAGTCCACTGTGGGTGGCGCCATGCCATTGGCATGTGGTCCCTGATTGTACAAGAAAGGCTGATTGAGCCATGGGGAGCAAGACTGCTTCAGTTTCTGCCTGCAGCCTCTTCTCCTGCTTGAGTTCCTGCCTTGGCTTCCCTTAGTGAAGGACAGTGATTGAACTTGTAAGCCAAATAAACCCTTTCTTCCCCAAGTTACTTTTGGTCATGATGTTTTCTCATAGCTATGGAGACCATTCCACCCATGCCTGGCTCAGTGAACCAGTGAATTTATTGGGGTTACTCATAGGAACATGGACAGCTTATGGGCAGCTATGCTATCGAGTTTCCTTCTTTCGCCATCATTTACTGCTGTGTGTTCTCAGGAAAGCCCTCCCCTCTCCAGTGAAGGGGAATGTTGGTAGTCACAGTCCCATGGGGGCCCAGCCCTGGTGATGAACGTTGCTCTGGTCTAAGATGGCGACAGTTACATCCAACCTGGAATCAGCCTCCCAGCACTCCCGTTGTTGCCCTGGGTATAACAGTTCTTCTCTGCCTGGTTTGACGAGTTTCTTGTTGCTGTTTTTGTTGTTGTTGTTTAAGATTTATTTACTCATTATGTATACAGTGTTATGTCTGCACATATGCCTGCAGGCCAGAAGAGGGCACCAGATCTCATTACAGATGGTTGTGAGCTACCATGTGGTTGCTGGGAATTGAACTCAGGACCTCTGGAATAGCAGGCAGTGTTCCTAACCGCTGAGCCATCTTTCCAGCCCCCTTGTTGCTGGTTTTAAGCAATTTGAATGTAATTCACTTAAGCATAATTGTCTTCATGTTTCTTAGGTTTAGAGTTTTTTGAAGTTCTTGTGTCTGTGGGGTCAAAGCTTTGAACAACTTTGGACGTTGGTGGCCATTGCTTCTTGAGGCATTTCTCCAGCTCACCCCAAAGTCCTTCAGAGACCCCAGTTAATGCGCGTGCTGCTCCCACTGTCTCAGCTCTCTGCAGCTCACCCCAAAGTCCTTCAGAGACCCCAGTTAATGCGCGTGCTGCTTCCACTGTCTCAGCTCTCTGCAGCTCCCTGTTCACTTTTAAAACTCTTTACAATTTTATTATTATTTTTTCGTCTGTTTTCTCTTGTCTCGTTTCTATTGCTATGACTTTGGGTGCATTAGTCTCTATCTCACATGTCTTTATATAGTCTATTATAAATGGAAAATGGACATATTAGAGAGAGCATCATAGTTCTAAAATTCTTAAGTTGTCTCATAGACTTTTATGGAGAATAAATTTTGTTTTGTTTAAGAAAATGACTCCTTTTGCCTCTGCCTAAGACTAGATGGCTCTTTGTGCTCTCACAGCTAAGCAATTGGTGCTATAATCTACACTGTCTCTCTGGTCTGAGGTCCCCTGGGTCTCTCTGTCCCTCGTTCCCCTCATGCCCTTTCAGTTGTCCTTTCCAAACTTTTCTGATTTCTGCTGCCATACTGCTCTGAATCACCACCATTTCTCTCTTGGCTGGTAACCCTGCCCTCCTCAGGGGCTCTCCTGCTCCTTAGTCCCTTTGTTTCATTTCGATCTGTGATTTCCCACAACGTCCCAGCATCCTTTGGTTTTTCGAGACAGAGTTTCTCTGTAGCTTTGGAGCCTGTCCTGGAACTTGCTCTATATTCCAAGCTAGCCTTGAACTCACAGAGATCCATCTGTCTCTGCCTCCCAAGTGCTGGGATTAAAGGCGTGCGCTAGAAGACCACATTCTTCCTTCCCTCGGTTTCTATGTTTTTGGACTTCAAATGAGCCCCAGATGCCTTCCTGAACAATTTTTCCCCCTTTCTCTTGTTTTCTTTTTTTTCCAAAACTGACCAAAACTCAGAAGAAAAATATATCTCTTCTTGCAGTTCAATGCAAGAGAGAATATATAGTCATCTTTGAGAATATATAGTCATCTTTGGAGGTTCATTTTCAGGACCTCTCACTGGTACCTAAATTAGCAGATGTTTCAGCCTGTCCCAGGCAATGGCCTGGACCTGTGCATGTCCTCTCTGCTGTAAACCATTTCTAGGTTGCTTAGAATACTGATACAGTATCGATGCTGTGGGGATAGGACACTGTTGTTTATATTCAGTACCAGCGCTCCCCCTGCCTATCCTGGTTAGGGCTTCTTTGGCTGTGATAAAACACAGTGACCAAAAGCAACTTCAGGAGGAAAATGTTTCTTTCAGCCTACAGCTTGTAGTCCATCATCCTGGGAAGTCCGGGCAGGAACTCGAAGTGTTAACTAAAGCCGAGGCCGTGGAGGAACGCTGCCTCCTAGCTTGCTCAGCCTGGTTTCTGCCTGCCCAGATGTGGCATCACTCCTAGTGAGGCTGGGCTCACCTGCATTATCAATAGAGACTTGCCTGCAGGCAAATCTTATGGAGGCCTTTTCTCAGTTGAGGCTCCGTCTTCCCCAATGACTCTAGTTTGTGCCACGTTGATATAAAACCAACCATCACGTGCCCCCAGAATATTTTCTTTTCAGAGTTGGTTGGATGCAGACCCTACAGACCCTACTTCATGAGTTCTAAGGCAAATCAAGTCAAGAAGTGTCTTAGAGCCATATATATATATATACACGAACATGCCAGGGTTTAATTGATCGCACTTTTTCTAAATGTTACATAAAGTTGTGGCAACTGAGACCTGTTAAACTGGATGGATTAGAGATCTAAAACTTTTGAAGTCAGCTTTTGCCTTTACCACCGAACTCATTTTGTCTCTGCCAAGCCCTTCCTGTTTAATGGCATGCAGCAAACAGACAGGCTGAATCCTTCCTTGACTTGCTTGCTACTGGGTCAGAGTCTAAGGAACCCTATTCTGCCCACTCAGCACTGTGTGAAGTCCTTTTCCTCCTTGGGTCTTTGCCACTGTCTTCCTTCACCAGAATGAAGGCATGGGCTGCGTGTGAGTGTGCCCTATGTCAGTGCGGATAGGAACTGTGTCAGGCAGCTTTCTGGTACTCTGATAAAATACTCTCGTTAGTTACCGCCATTCACGGTACCTGAGACTCTAGCTTGTGATCGCTGGGCTGTTACAGTTTCGTGTTGTCAAGATGGGGCCAGTGGTGGAGGGGCTGTTTATTTCTGACAGCGGGGAACAGAGGGAGAGGAGGGGGAGAGAGAGAGTGAGTGAGTGAGTGAGTGAGTGAGTGAGTGAGTGAGTGAGTTCAGGACTCCAATATCTTCTTCGAGAACTGCCCATAGTCTAAGTTCAGCTCTAGCTAAGTCATCTGCTTTCATGGCTTTACCACCTCCCATTAATGCCACAGGCTGACTATAATAGCCTTTAACACAAGGGCCTCTGGGTGGCATTTAAGAGCCACACTATAGCAGAAATACTGTGATTTTAGGATAGTTTTGCCTCAGAGAAGTCAGGGTGTTAACTCCCAGGTCAGTGTGAGGTTGTATAAATCTCAGCATCTTTAATTAAAAAAAAAAAAATTCTACTTTTTCCCTGACAGTGTCTCTCATGTGTGTGTGCGTGCATGCTTGTCTGTCTGTCTTCTGTTTGTTCATCTCCCAGGCTAGGAAGGGGTCATTTGGAGGGAAGAGGGACAGTCACTCCTATTTTCAGAGCTGGGGTTTGGTTTAGGGCCGATGAGGAAGAGTAAAAGTGTGGTCTTTTATTTCCCCTTCCCCAGCTCTCCCCGCTGTTAGTATGACAGTAAAAGCATCTGCCTGGTGTCGTGGTGCGGTCTGAGTGGCTGTACTCCTTAACGCAGGAATGTTTGTCCCTGTTACTTGTTGCTGATGCCGGGATGGTCTCGTCGATTAGTCCTCTGCAAAGCAGATGCTGGGGCTGCTGCAGTCGTGCACCTGGCTTTGCAAGCAAATCGCTGGGTTCTGTATTTGACCCATAGCATGTAGAATTGCATCCAACCCTGTGAAAGGTTTATAACGTACCTCTTACCTTTCAGGCGCATAGAGATGAAATCCAGCGCAAATTTGATGCCCTTCGCAGCAGCTGCACTGTGAGTATGAACAAGCCAAAGATGAGCAGACTAGAGCCGAGAAGGCAAAGGGGAGGGCTCTCTGTGGTGTCCTTGCATTGGTGACTGGTTTTCCATACGCTCTTGCAGCATAAAGACCATAATGCTTTTATTTTGTTTTAGTTTTTCAGGGGGCTACTGCTTTTAAGGATGTTAAAACTGTCCTTTAGGTTTGGGAGGGGAAGGGAATTAGGATAGTTAAAATAGTCAAATAATTCTTCCTCTAGCTGGGTCTGGGGCACGTACCTGTATAGGTAGCTGAGGTAGGAGGCCAAAGGACATTGAGGCAAAGCCGGGCTACAGATGAGAACTTATCTGAAAACAGAAAGCCAAAGCATTTCATTTTCACCCTCACTATGAAACTGTAGAGAGATTCTGTAGCTTCAACCAAGCTCTCAAGGTAGCTCATTCCCTTCTCCAGCATGGAAGGGTCCATGGCCCACCTGGGCAAGAAATTGTCCCAATGTCAGGGACTGGTTTCCCACGTGGCTTCTCCATCCTGTGGCCTTTGCCAAGAAGAAAGGCTAATTCGTTCTCCTATAGACCAAAAAAGTTTGTCTTCCTAATAGGGGAAAAAAAATCACCTTTTTAATATGAAAATTCACAATCTAGGACCCTTGTGGGTGACATCACTTCTGTGGAGCAATTCTATCAGCAGACGAGCGTCACTCACAGGTTACATAATCCAGTCAAGTCAGTGAAGAAGCAAAGTCTATTTTTGATCAAAATGAAGGACAGAAATAGGCCCCTTTAGGAGCTGGGGCCGCTGTCCTTATTTGTGCTTCTGTATCTTTGGTCGTTTTGTGGATTTTGACTTTCTCGGTCCTCAGTGGTCCTGTCCCTGTGTGTACGGCATATGCCTGTGGATTTTCAGAAGCACCCCTCCCACACACGTGTACCTCTTTCCTTTATTGCCACACTCAGTCTTGGGTGCACACCGTCCTGCTAGGGAAGGTTCCTGTGCAGGTCCTTGGGTAGCTGTGAGCACTGATTTCTGGAGAGCACATGACCAGCCATGGAGTTGCTAGGTCACTAGATGGGTTTGTCAGGCAGTTTTGGTCTGTGTGTCCAGATGTGATGGGCAACGGTCCTGCCTCCACATGCCGTTCCTTGAAGAACTGGTGGACTCTGTACTTGTCCATCTAGTATTTTTAGTTCCTGATTTTTGCCCCAGTAATTTATACCACATACGTGCTTATAAATGATCCCAGAGTAATAAAATACAGATTTTGTATGAAGTCTCTCTTTTCTTTCTTTTTTTTTTTAAATATTTATTTATTTATTATGTATACAATATTCTGTCTGTGTGTATGTCTGCAGGCCAGAAGAGGGCACCAGACCTCATTACAGATGGTTGTGAGCCACCATGTGGTTGCTGGGAATTGAACTCAGGACCTTTGGAAGAGCAGGCAATGCTCTTAACCACTGAGCCATCTCTCCAGCCCTCTCTTTTCTTTCTTATTCAATTATTTTGAAATAAGACCTCACCTTGTAGCCCAGACTGACCTTGGACTTTCTACCCTTCTGCCCCAGCCTTCCAAGTGCTTCGATTTCAGGCAAAGGTCACCATTCTGTCCCTGAGATTCTTTGAATGTACTTAAATATCTTTCAGAACAAGGAGCCTATGAAGAAGAGAAAAGTTGATAAATTTAATAGATAAAAATATAAGTATTTTTCATTCAAAATACTCTAAATAACAAGATTAAATGAAAAGAAAAATAAATAAATTATGAGAAATGTTAAACAGCACACTTTCTTTTCTAGAAAAATCATAAGTTTTTACAAATCGATACCTATCAATTATCTAATCAATAGCAGCAGACACGAGCTGTGCCTCCTTTTCGTGACTAACTCTTCCTCAAGCTTGGATGGCTTTAAAACGTGTCAGTCGGCAAACCTGTTCCGTTTGCCTAACAGCAGCTTTTTACTTCTTCAGTTTCCTACCATAGAAGTTAAAAATGAGCTTTCTGTGTCTGATTGAGGTGTGATTGGTATAGACTAGACTTCAGGGGTTCCGAAATGTGTAAACGCACGTGAAACCAGCAGAGTGGGAATAAGAAACATACCCCCCCACACACACACCCTTAAAGGTTTACATGTTACTTTGTGAAGCCTGGCCACCAATTTTAAAATTGCAAGTTTGGCCATAAGGGAACCTGCCAGTATGTGAAATTAGTTTGATTTTTGGTTTAGCTTATGTAATGTTTATACTTTTTAAATTTTATTTCTATTTTTTTTTAACCACTAGTATTTGGTGGTAAGGCCTACGGGACCCTTTCCAAATTTTGGGGAGTGGGGGGCATCCAACAGAGTGTCCTCCACTCCACATATTAACTAGAACAGAGGGAGACACAGGGGTCCAAGCCACGGACTCTGGAGTCAGGCAGACAGGGTTCGTATTCTAAAGCGGCCATTAGCAACCTGTCCGATACCATCTTCCCTTTTCTTTGTTATAAAATGGGACTAGCCTATAGCCTCGCGTCCAGCATGGCATTGATGTTTCCAGTTGACAGTCAATGACTGTGGTTTGGGTTCTGGATGAGGGAAGATGGGAAACTGTCCATTTCTGAGAAGTATTTGAGTTTCAGAATCAGTAAGACCTCGGCAGCAGGAGCCATGGGCGTTGGGGGTGACAGCTCCTCCAAGGACTCCTGCGGTATTAGATGAGGCACCTAACAGACACATCCAGGCTTGGCCCACGGAGAGGACTAAGCCATGTTGGCTTCTGCAGTTACCTTGGGTTCCTACCATAATCTTTGATTGGGAAAAATGGCCTTTCTACTTTAAAAACTCTGGGAACATCTACTTCAAGACATTAGCTACAGTAGTGGGTCTCAGTGACACAGTAAAGCTCAAGGCAGCTTTAAAGATGCAGGATCTTGTCCTGAGTGTCCTTCCCTCTGGATGCTGCCCAAGATGGCCTCTGCTAGGAAGTGTCCCCTGTGTCACTGGTAAGAGCTCCATACTAACCTAGTCACGAGGAGCGCCTGGTTAGCGATTTCACAGAGCCGGGGGCAGGAGACTTCCAAGCTCTGACCATTTCTATGTTTTGAAGGGATTTTAAAAAAGGATTTGATTCAATCTGGCACCTAAACCCCTCCCTGTGTCTGTTTTAGAGGGGAGTTGGTGGGCAAGCATATGACACAGCTTTAATTATGAATCAATCTGTCAGCTATAAGATTAAAAATAAATAATATGCAAATAGCTGCCTTCGGGAAAGTAGGCATTAAAATAGGCTGGGTCCTGAGCCTTCGGCTGCTGCTCATTGTGTGCCTGGTTCCTGCCGCCTAACACGACATCCGTCCTTTCTAGTTCGGTGTGAGGGGTCGCATGTACAGGGCAGAGGGTAGACTTGAGAAGTGACAGGCTACTCCAGATAGAGCTGTGCATGTGTGTGCCCATCTATTCCTTTTCCTGACACCAGGAGTAGACAGTCTTGTGTTCTTGTTCTCTCTTAGAGCTGCACCAAGATCTGTTGTTCACAAAATAGCCTACAAGAAAACCTGGCTGGCCTCCATGTGGGGAAGCTGCCCTCTGCCCTGTCTTTTTTTTTTTTTTTTTTTTTTTTTTTTTTACTGTGAAGTAGAATTAGACGTTCTATTTATCTTTTTTATTAAACCCTCTGTTCTTGGGACCTAAAAGTTAATGAACTCTCATAACTAAGTCTGTCAATAAACAGACCATCTGCCGTCAGTGTGGAAAGAGTTTACTCATGGCCACAAAGTTGAACTAAGAATTGTTGCATATCACCTGGTTCAAAAGCAAGCATGACCCCAGGCATCTTGGCACATGTCCACAATCCCAGCTCTGAGGAGGCTGAAGCAGGAGGCTGTGGCGACTTTGAGGCTAGTCTAGGCTAAATATGTCTCAGAGAAACAAAAGCAAAAGAGGCCAAAGCAGTCAAGTGTATCTCGGTCCTCGGTTTCTGAGCCGCATCGTGGAGGGGTAAGAGACGAGCTTGAGTTTCAGGGCCGCTTTCAAGGTTTGACCTCTTTCTCTTCCAGCCGTGTGCCTTTGGTGAAGTCTCTTAGTCTCCTGGTTCCCCGACTTCCCCATCTGTAAAATGAAACTAAATCCTTCAGAGAACAGTTGGAGGGATTGCTCGTTGTACTTTAACCTGGTGATGTGTCTCATGTCAGCTCAGGATCTGTAACCTCTGTAAAGCGGGCAGAGGCGTGTCCGCTCACCACTTCACCTCGCTGCTTAGAAAGGGCAGAAGCCGGTGTGTTCTGACTTGGGCAGATGGGCAGTCCAACGTGGAAATGCTTTAGAGCTCTGTGCGCGCATGCACGCCTGTCACCCCCATCTAATGAGGAAAACGGAGACAGTGACACATTCAGAACAACAATCAGATGCTGGGAACAGAGGCCAGAGACACTGGCAATGGAGGGACCTTTGCTCCTTAGCAGGCCTACCTCAAGTGGGGAGGAGCCCAGACTTGGCCACCTCATTAGTTTTTCACAGGTTTCTTCTTTAGCTTTTTATAATCTTAATTTGGGAAGAAGAGAAAAGATGACAGAAATGGGTTCATAATAATCTGTATTTTTTTTTCCTGTGAATCAAAGAAAGGAAGTAGTCACCCAGAAGCTTAAATATAAACTGTGAATGGCAAGGAAATTATATTTTCTCTGTGAATAGATTTTTTTGCAGTTGGTCTGTTCCCCAAGAGGTTTTTCAGAATGAAACACCATTTTGGTCACTAATTTATATCCCATATATATATCTCACAGCGCAGGACTTGAATAGATACAAGACAATTTAAAAATAAAAGATCAAGAATAAATATAGAGGCTGGAGAGATGACTCAGGGTTTAAGAGCACTGGCTGCTCTTCCAGAGGTCTTGAGTTCAATTCCTAGCAACCACCTGGTGGCTCACAACCATCTATCATAGGATCTGATGCCGTCTTCAGGCCTGTAGGCTTATATGTAGAACACTCATACATAAAATAGAAATAAATAAATTTAAAGGAAAAGAGTAAATATGGTATTTATTTCCATGTCACAGATGGAGAAACCTACCCAAGTACAAACTCACTTGAGTTCCGGAATCTTCCAAGCTTGCTTGTTTGTCCCATTCTGCTCTTTTTCTTTGGGGAAGGGGCAGAAGGAAGTGAACCGGTTTGTTCCCAGTGCTCCAGTTAACTGGAGACATTTACTGTTTAGGGGAGGAGCCTCGGGTGGTGGGGTTACTTTGTGTAGGATGAAGACAGGTGGAGTGTGTGGAATTGTCGATCTCAGCTAAGCCATGGCACCGGAAGTGTGACAAAGGGACCCTTGAGGCAAACCGTGAGGCGCTGCACGGCACACAGTCCCATTTCCAGGCTTCTAAGGAAGCCGTTTCGTCCACAGGTGCCTGCTCACAGCTGGCGGTGCACCCCTTGCCAACACGGTCCACACAGGTTCCAGAGCACTTGCGCCCCGAGAGGCTCACTGCTCGGTCAAATGGGCTTTTAGACTCTTATCTGTGTTCTTTAGTTCTGTGTGCATAGGAAGACTTATATTTTTAAATTGATCAAGGCAGTTGAGATAAGGGGTTAGGCATGCTAGCAATGCTAATAGGCCACAAAAGTATGTCTGTTGTAGGCGCAGAAGCCGAAACAGTTAATAACTGCAGGCTTAAAGATGGTTCCTTTTAATTTACTTCTTTTTGTTACATAAAATTTAATTTATGTCCCACGTGCCGTATTCTAACTGTTATGAGAAAATTACCCTTAAACTTCGAAAGTATTTTATATAAATGTTCTCTACAAGCACTGATGCTAAGCCTCAGCAAAGAGAACAGGCAAGCTAAACGCACTGAAATGGAAGTCGTTCTGCCATTGAACAGGGAAATAATTTAGTAAAACCAGATTAAATTTCTCTCAATAGAATGACAATTTCATAGACTTGGAGAACTCGCTGCGTAGCAGAACCCATTAAGCCGCATCGTGATGTGGTATTGTATCCTCAGAATTAGCCAGGCTTCTCTTAAGATTTCTTCCCCATCTTTGTTACACAGAATTAAATTCACTGCCTGTGCTTTTATTTAAATGACGCTTTTCGTTGTGATTCTTCCCTGATAAAACTTTATTTGGCTTCCTAAGACCATGGCTGTGTGCAGCGGCCGCGCTCTGTAGCGGTGTCAAGGTTGATTTCGGTTTAATCAGATGATTGCAGTTTCAGACAGTCCTCTCCCCTTGGCCTGGGTCCCCTTCTGCTATTAACCGGGTCGCATTCCAGCTGGCCCATCCATTTAGCGCTTGGTTGTGATTGGCTCTTGCCATGTTTTCCAGATGTATCGTAAGTTAGAGAGAAAGGAGACGCCTCCCCTCAGAATGCCTGCTCTAACTAAGGAGCCGGTGCGGGAGCCGCCTGAGTTGGGCATCAGGTCACATACCTGCATGTTGGTTCCCATTGTCATGCCCTGTGACACTATCCCGCTGCAGCTTTCAGAACCGCTGACCTTTCTTGATACCTAAGTCCCCTCTTGCCACCCCACCCCCACCCCATAGGTCATCACTGACCTGGAGGAGCAGCTGAACCAGCTGACCGAGGACAACGCTGAACTCAACAACCAAAACTTCTATTTATCCAAACAACTTGACGAGGCCTCTGGTGCCAACGATGAGATTGTGCAGTTGCGAAGCGAGGTGGACCATCTCCGCCGTGAGATCACCGAGAGGGAGATGCAGCTCACCAGCCAGAAGCAAGTAAGAGGAGAGGCCGGGCCCTCGGGTCCTGGACAACCCTCAGAGGGATTTGGAAGGGTCTGGAGTGTTCTCTCTGAGGAGGTCCAGGACCAAGTAGGCTCCTGCAAGCAGGCTTCTTGTCAATCCTGGTTTATAGTTTTTAAATAAATCCTGGATTATGGTTTTTAAAATGGCTTTTAAAAATGGGTACTGGGGTTAAGAGTGCTTACTGCTTTTCCAGAGTTTGTGAGTTCCGTTCCCAGCACCCACATGGTGGCTCACAACAGCCTGTAACCTCCAGTTCCAGGGGATCTGATATCAATTTCCAGCACCCGTAGGCAGCTGCATAAGTGTGACTGGAACACACACTCACATATACATATACTCTCTCACACACACACACCCTGTAGGCACCTGGACACATGTGGCACACACACACACACAAATAAAAATAACAATAAGAAATCTTTAGAAGTGGATAGATTGTTTTTTAAAGATGGGCTCTCACTGTGTAGCCCTACCTAGCCAGAACTTACTAGTGTGGCAAAGACTGACAGTAGACTGTTGACCTTCTTTCTCCTGAGTGCTGGGATTATAGGTGTCATCGTGCCCCCCCCCCCNTGTTTTTTTTTTTTTTTTTTTTTTTTTTTTTTACTGTGAAGTAGAATTAGACGTTCTATTTATCTTTTTTATTAAACCCTCTGTTCTTGGGACCTAAAAGTTAATGAACTCTCATAACTAAGTCTGTCAATAAACAGACCATCTGCCGTCAGTGTGGAAAGAGTTTACTCATGGCCACAAAGTTGAACTAAGAATTGTTGCATATCACCTGGTTCAAAAGCAAGCATGACCCCAGGCATCTTGGCACATGTCCACAATCCCAGCTCTGAGGAGGCTGAAGCAGGAGGCTGTGGCGACTTTGAGGCTAGTCTAGGCTAAATATGTCTCAGAGAAACAAAAGCAAAAGAGGCCAAAGCAGTCAAGTGTATCTCGGTCCTCGGTTTCTGAGCCGCATCGTGGAGGGGTAAGAGACGAGCTTGAGTTTCAGGGCCGCTTTCAAGGTTTGACCTCTTTCTCTTCCAGCCGTGTGCCTTTGGTGAAGTCTCTTAGTCTCCTGGTTCCCCGACTTCCCCATCTGTAAAATGAAACTAAATCCTTCAGAGAACAGTTGGAGGGATTGCTCGTTGTACTTTAACCTGGTGATGTGTCTCATGTCAGCTCAGGATCTGTAACCTCTGTAAAGCGGGCAGAGGCGTGTCCGCTCACCACTTCACCTCGCTGCTTAGAAAGGGCAGAAGCCGGTGTGTTCTGACTTGGGCAGATGGGCAGTCCAACGTGGAAATGCTTTAGAGCTCTGTGCGCGCATGCACGCCTGTCACCCCCATCTAATGAGGAAAACGGAGACAGTGACACATTCAGAACAACAATCAGATGCTGGGAACAGAGGCCAGAGACACTGGCAATGGAGGGACCTTTGCTCCTTAGCAGGCCTACCTCAAGTGGGGAGGAGCCCAGACTTGGCCACCTCATTAGTTTTTCACAGGTTTCTTCTTTAGCTTTTTATAATCTTAATTTGGGAAGAAGAGAAAAGATGACAGAAATGGGTTCATAATAATCTGTATTTTTTTTTCCTGTGAATCAAAGAAAGGAAGTAGTCACCCAGAAGCTTAAATATAAACTGTGAATGGCAAGGAAATTATATTTTCTCTGTGAATAGATTTTTTTGCAGTTGGTCTGTTCCCCAAGAGGTTTTTCAGAATGAAACACCATTTTGGTCACTAATTTATATCCCATATATATATCTCACAGCGCAGGACTTGAATAGATACAAGACAATTTAAAAATAAAAGATCAAGAATAAATATAGAGGCTGGAGAGATGACTCAGGGTTTAAGAGCACTGGCTGCTCTTCCAGAGGTCTTGAGTTCAATTCCTAGCAACCACCTGGTGGCTCACAACCATCTATCATAGGATCTGATGCCGTCTTCAGGCCTGTAGGCTTATATGTAGAACACTCATACATAAAATAGAAATAAATAAATTTAAAGGAAAAGAGTAAATATGGTATTTATTTCCATGTCACAGATGGAGAAACCTACCCAAGTACAAACTCACTTGAGTTCCGGAATCTTCCAAGCTTGCTTGTTTGTCCCATTCTGCTCTTTTTCTTTGGGGAAGGGGCAGAAGGAAGTGAACCGGTTTGTTCCCAGTGCTCCAGTTAACTGGAGACATTTACTGTTTAGGGGAGGAGCCTCGGGTGGTGGGGTTACTTTGTGTAGGATGAAGACAGGTGGAGTGTGTGGAATTGTCGATCTCAGCTAAGCCATGGCACCGGAAGTGTGACAAAGGGACCCTTGAGGCAAACCGTGAGGCGCTGCACGGCACACAGTCCCATTTCCAGGCTTCTAAGGAAGCCGTTTCGTCCACAGGTGCCTGCTCACAGCTGGCGGTGCACCCCTTGCCAACACGGTCCACACAGGTTCCAGAGCACTTGCGCCCCGAGAGGCTCACTGCTCGGTCAAATGGGCTTTTAGACTCTTATCTGTGTTCTTTAGTTCTGTGTGCATAGGAAGACTTATATTTTTAAATTGATCAAGGCAGTTGAGATAAGGGGTTAGGCATGCTAGCAATGCTAATAGGCCACAAAAGTATGTCTGTTGTAGGCGCAGAAGCCGAAACAGTTAATAACTGCAGGCTTAAAGATGGTTCCTTTTAATTTACTTCTTTTTGTTACATAAAATTTAATTTATGTCCCACGTGCCGTATTCTAACTGTTATGAGAAAATTACCCTTAAACTTCGAAAGTATTTTATATAAATGTTCTCTACAAGCACTGATGCTAAGCCTCAGCAAAGAGAACAGGCAAGCTAAACGCACTGAAATGGAAGTCGTTCTGCCATTGAACAGGGAAATAATTTAGTAAAACCAGATTAAATTTCTCTCAATAGAATGACAATTTCATAGACTTGGAGAACTCGCTGCGTAGCAGAACCCATTAAGCCGCATCGTGATGTGGTATTGTATCCTCAGAATTAGCCAGGCTTCTCTTAAGATTTCTTCCCCATCTTTGTTACACAGAATTAAATTCACTGCCTGTGCTTTTATTTAAATGACGCTTTTCGTTGTGATTCTTCCCTGATAAAACTTTATTTGGCTTCCTAAGACCATGGCTGTGTGCAGCGGCCGCGCTCTGTAGCGGTGTCAAGGTTGATTTCGGTTTAATCAGATGATTGCAGTTTCAGACAGTCCTCTCCCCTTGGCCTGGGTCCCCTTCTGCTATTAACCGGGTCGCATTCCAGCTGGCCCATCCATTTAGCGCTTGGTTGTGATTGGCTCTTGCCATGTTTTCCAGATGTATCGTAAGTTAGAGAGAAAGGAGACGCCTCCCCTCAGAATGCCTGCTCTAACTAAGGAGCCGGTGCGGGAGCCGCCTGAGTTGGGCATCAGGTCACATACCTGCATGTTGGTTCCCATTGTCATGCCCTGTGACACTATCCCGCTGCAGCTTTCAGAACCGCTGACCTTTCTTGATACCTAAGTCCCCTCTTGCCACCCCACCCCCACCCCATAGGTCATCACTGACCTGGAGGAGCAGCTGAACCAGCTGACCGAGGACAACGCTGAACTCAACAACCAAAACTTCTATTTATCCAAACAACTTGACGAGGCCTCTGGTGCCAACGATGAGATTGTGCAGTTGCGAAGCGAGGTGGACCATCTCCGCCGTGAGATCACCGAGAGGGAGATGCAGCTCACCAGCCAGAAGCAAGTAAGAGGAGAGGCCGGGCCCTCGGGTCCTGGACAACCCTCAGAGGGATTTGGAAGGGTCTGGAGTGTTCTCTCTGAGGAGGTCCAGGACCAAGTAGGCTCCTGCAAGCAGGCTTCTTGTCAATCCTGGTTTATAGTTTTTAAATAAATCCTGGATTATGGTTTTTAAAATGGCTTTTAAAAATGGGTACTGGGGTTAAGAGTGCTTACTGCTTTTCCAGAGTTTGTGAGTTCCGTTCCCAGCACCCACATGGTGGCTCACAACAGCCTGTAACCTCCAGTTCCAGGGGATCTGATATCAATTTCCAGCACCCGTAGGCAGCTGCATAAGTGTGACTGGAACACACACTCACATATACATATACTCTCTCACACACACACACCCTGTAGGCACCTGGACACATGTGGCACACACACACACACAAATAAAAATAACAATAAGAAATCTTTAGAAGTGGATAGATTGTTTTTTAAAGATGGGCTCTCACTGTGTAGCCCTACCTAGCCAGAACTTACTAGTGTGGCAAAGACTGACAGTAGACTGTTGACCTTCTTTCTCCTGAGTGCTGGGATTATAGGTGTCATCGTGCCCCCCCCCCCTCCTCAGGTTGTACCTCTTAGATGGTAGTGTGGATAGATGGCCTTTGGTCTGTTGTCCTCTGGTCCCCTTGGGCTGTGGGATAGAGAAACGACCTGTCTGTGAGTCTGTGGTTAGGAACTTCTGCTCTTCTGAAGCTCTTTGACAAAAGTCACCTCCAGGGCTCCCTGCCTGACTTGCAGACGATGGAGGCGCTTAAGACCACGTGCACCATGCTGGAGGAGCAGGTCATGGATCTGGAGGCGCTAAACGATGAGCTGCTGGAGAAAGAGCGTCAGTGGGAGGCCTGGAGGAGCGTCCTCGGGGACGAGAAGTCCCAGTTTGAGTGTCGCGTACGAGAGTTGCAGAGGATGCTGGACACTGAGAAGCAGAGCAGGTGGGACTTCCCCTTTCGTAGAGAGCCAGTGCCAGGTGATCACACCTGAATCCCCCCCCCCCCCAGAGCATCAAACAAGGCCACCAACTGTCCCAGTGTCCTGAGACCACGCTGTCTCCCTGGACGCAGGACATTCAGAGCGATGACCAGCATAGTCTCAGGCGAGCCAAGGAGGGGTGGACATCCTGGCTGAAAATCTGGCAAATGTCACATGAATCCTGTGGTTGTGCAGAGGCCCAGAACAAGGCTGATAAAAAATGCCCATGCTTTTCTGTAGAAATAGCCTTCCCAAGATTCTCATCCCAACCGTGTCACCTTAGTAGTGAGGTCGCCACCATCTGAATCCTGGTCATGAGGACTCTTTCACTTCCTTCTGCTCTAGAGCGCTGATGCCTTGGATTGCCTGGGCATTCCCTCATTATGTGTGTATGGGGTGCTTCGTATTATAGGATAGGGCGCATTTGCCTGGTTTCTTTTTATTAGATGCCAGCAACAACTTACTGCTCAGGCTGTGATAGCTAAAAACAATCCTAGAAGTTACCCAGTGTCCCCTGGGGTGAGCATGGAACTGCACCCACTCCCTTCTCCTCTCTCTCTCTCTCCCCCTCCTCTCCCCACTTTATCTTCTATCTTTTCCTTTCAAATATTCCTGCCCAGTTCTCAGTTCCCTTCCCGCTGGGCGTCACAGTTCAGGGAGTACCGTTCTCATTGAATGTGCTACCTAACTGAAGGGTGCTAACACTCAGTGTGTAACCCATGGCAACTCACTGTTTTTTCTACCATGTTACATAAAGATGGCCAGAAACTACCTTGAAATCCAAGGGCCCACTGTTTTACTTTTTCACACGGGCCAACATTAGCTGGTGACTTCATGTCTCTTCCTATGTGGTATCTATCCTTCAGAACCCTGCTGATGTCACCTCCCTGGGGGTCTCTGTGTCCTGTAAGCAAGGTAACCTAATGAGACTGCGTCAGTCACTTTCATATCCCCAGAGATTACTTGGTGGCTGTGGACTTTATAATAAAATATGCTGGCTGAATGGTCTGCTTCCTCGCTGAGCTGAAATAGAAAAGATGGGATGCAAAAGATGAGAACTCCGAAATTATGAGAGAAACTGGGAGCAGCAGTTGCCTCGTGACAAATCCGTGTGTTTGATGTGAGGGACTGCTGTTTTAGAAACCTGTCCCTTCCCTTCCTTCCGCTGCCCAGGGCTGAGGTTCCACGGAAGTGCTGGCCACTCCCCCACAGATACCTTCCAGAGCACACTCAAGCCCCACTTCTCTCTGAGCTGTTCCTTCAGTCTGTCAGGGATAAGTCGGGGGCCTGGGGAGTGGATCTGGTTTTGGAATGGAGAGAGATACACAGCCACACCTGCAAGGTGCGCGCACTGCTTCATTCCGTGTCTGGGCGATCGTGAGAGGCCTGGCCTGTTTCTCCACTCTTGTTTGGTATTATGTAACCCTCATCCTAAGAAGCCAAGAGTCACCTTCCAGTTGTTGAGATGTCTGTCACCTAGAGTAGAGAGTACTGCCTGCTTGCAGAGCAATGGAGAACAAGGAAGAAGAGGAGCTAGGGCAGGGTCGTGGAGCCCGCGCATGGGTTTCTCCAGGACGACTAAGAATTTCTGGAATAGAGTGTTTCTCACACAAGCCGATGGTGCAAAGGTGGGAAAATGGAGGGCTTAGATGTGGGAGAAGAAGGGATCTTCCTCCCTTTTACATATGAATTTTTGTCTTATTTAGTGGATGCATTCATCAGTTTCAAGTTTCTATGAGCCCTCAAAACGCTTAGGTCTTGCCTGCGCCCTAAGGGGAGAAGGTGGTCACTCAGATTCGAACGGGGTCCCCCGTGGTCTACCGCACGCTCTGGTTCCTTGGTGGCGGTATGGAGGGGCCATCTGCACGCATCTGTGACACTCTGGACACACCCCCATCTAGTCCAGTTGCTTTTGAGAATGACTTTCCTCTTCAGCCCGAGCCTTTCCACAGTCAGTCTCCGCAGGAGCTTTTACTGCTGCAGGGCAATTTTAACCCAAGTCTGAAATGGGTCAGACTTTTGCTCTGTAAGCTGTAGGGAAGGAAGACAGCATTTAAAGGTAGAATACACGGTTGGGCTTCTTCTCTGGCAGGGCGAGAGCCGATCAGCGGATCACCGAGTCTCGCCAGGTGGTGGAGTTGGCAGTGAAGGAGCACAAGGCCGAGATTCTCGCTCTGCAGCAGGCACTCAAAGAACAGAAGCTGAAAGCTGAGAGCCTGTCCGACAAGGTTAGCACCCATCCCGTCCTTCCCTGTAGGGAAACGTCTTCCTTTCCTCCTTTAAGGCAGGCCTAACTTAACATGAATTCAGATACAGCTGCGGTAAACACATTTCATAAGCATGCCTTTGCTCCAAAAATGCCAGACACGATTCACCTCAGGGCAGTCTTGGTTGGCGATGGCATAGCTGGGTATGCTGGGTCCCAGGTTATCCTGCATGGGTGGTGAGTTTTTGACATCTCCCCATGGGCCCCAAAAGTCCAATGCTGGGGACGCAATGCTATTTTATTCCTAAAAGGCTTCAGAAGCCTCCTGTTGCTCTTCCTTCAGCAGAACGTGGCAGCAGTGACTTGTTCTTGGAGTGTGACTGTAGGCACATGTATTTTTTTTCTCTTGCTATAACCAAGTATTTGGGACCAGCTAATTTATAAAGAGTATATTTGGCTAATATTCTACAGGCTAGAAAGTCCAAGATGGTTGTATCTGTTGAGGTCCCTCTTGCTGTGACATATTGATGGCAGATTCTGCGTGTTGAGGCAGAGCTCCTCAGGCCAGCTTAAGCATCTGTGTAGGAAGCCACTAATGCCTCCCTGGGGCCTCGCTGGGGATACTGATATCCAAAAGGCCCCGCCTCCAGCTATCATCCGCACCTAAGTCAGATGAAGTTTCTAGTATAAGAATTTGGGGGACAATTCAGACCACAGTACATGCACACAAGTCAGTGTGTCACATCAGGCCTGCTTGCGTTCTGTCCATGCCCTGTGGTCTGCCATATACCTGCAGTGACGTGCCAGTGTTTGGTGCCTTTGTCGAATAGACTTGAAGCAATGTAGACTAGACCCTTGATAGCAACAGGAGATAACAGAGAAACTTTTGTTTCCGCTTCACATATGTGCACATAGAATGGCGACTGGGGTTTTATTTCATGTTTATAAAAGTCATTTCTTGGGGCCACTGTGGAAAAATAACAAAATCACAGGAAAAGTAAAAGAAAAGCTGGTACCAGTTACCTTGTTTGCTTATCTTATGCACGCAGACATGTGCATACACACATTTTTTTATAACTTTAGACTCTTACTATTTATATACTTTAACATCTTTTTTTAAAAAAATCATGTAACTGGAGGCTTTCCCTGGCTTATTAATATTTTTTAAACTTGTAATTCTGAAAAACTAAAATTGCACACAAGCATCTAATTTGAGCATTGCCTCTGTACAGGAAATTTGGGCTTCGTCCAGGTTTTGTCCCCCCCCCCCCCCCCCCGTTTCCTCAAACTCACTCTCTCTCTCTCTCTCCCCCCCCCCCCCATATGAATAACACTGTGATGAGCATAGATCTTTATGGACATCTGTGATTAGTTTCTTACTGGAAATTCACAGAAGCCGAAGCCCTGATCTCAAGGCTATAACTCTGCACTCAATGACAGCTCTGACTCGGGGTCTAGCAGGTCAAGATTGGTAAACATTTACTCTCTTGAGAAATGAACCTTTCTGGGTTTAGCTGATTGCTGCTTTTCTAGTCTAGTTGGCTATTTTTGTAGTGTTTAATAGTCAACCTCTATGTGTCTGGATATCCTGACACCACTTTAACTTATCTGTAACAAGGCCGTTGTCCTTCGTGGGTATACCTCATGGTAGCTGACGCGCCTTGCGGTAGCCACATTCTCTGCCTTTCTGGACCAGATAAAGGATACTTGGGAATGCTCATCCATCTTTTCTCTCTTTTTTTTTTTTTTTTTTTTTTTGAGACAGGGTTTCTCTGCAGCTTTGGTGCCGGTCCCGGAACTAGCTTTTGTAGACCAGGCTGGCCTCGAACTCCCAGAGATTCGCCTGCCTCTGCCTCCCGAGTGCTGGGATTAAAGGCGTGCGCCACCACCGCCCGGCTCGTCCATCTTCTCATCCCAACAGCTATCATATATTTGTGAACCCTCAGAATATGATCATTTAATTAAATTTAGGCAAAACATGACCAGTGAGCTGAGCAGCCACTCTCTTAAAACTTGGTACAGTGACACTTGGCCCATAGAGTGGATACCTGTCCTCATATTTGTCATGTGGACTTGTCTTTTTTTTTTTTTTCCAAATGAAAACCTGAGACTTTTAGACCGTACTTATCCTTTACATGTGAAGGTTTGGGAACATCTCACAAAGTCTGCAGCCCTTTAACATTCCCAAATGTGGCATCATGGCCAATTTTTCCAAATGCTCAGCTCAACGACCTGGAGAAGAAGCACGCCATGCTCGAGATGAATGCCCGGAGCTTACAGCAGAAGCTGGAGACGGAACGGGAGCTCAAGCAGAGGCTTCTGGAGGAGGTGAGGGAACCACCTGGAAGGACAAGCCAGTGTGCATGTGTGTCTGTGTGACTGTGTCTGTATGTGTGTGTGTGCATGCATCGATGCATGTGTGTGTCTGTGTGCATGCATGTGTGTGACACTGTGCATGTGAGAGTGTGTGTGAGTGAGTGTGTCTGTGTGTGTTGCATACATGTGTATGCGTGGGCCTGTGTGCTTGTGTGCTCTGCATGCAGAAGCCAGAGGAGCATGTTGGTGGCTTCGTCTGTTGCTGTGCACCCTGCTGCCTTGAGACAGATCCTCTCACGGAAGTGGAAGCTCCACAGTCTGACTAGACCAGTGAGCTCAAGAGATCCAGCCCTGGGGTTATTGGCATCCACAGCACACCCAGCTTTTTAGGCGGGTGGAGGGAATTCCACCTCAGGGCCTCATTCTTGCATAGGAACTGCTTTTACCCACTGAGGCATCGCCTGAGCCCTCAGCTAAGATTTTGAAAGAAGTAAGTTGTTATATTCAGGTGATCAGATCCAAATTAGACATTCAGATTTTTGAAGCTAGAATTTCTGAGATAGAGTCCTAAGGGGACCACATAACACTTCCTATTGCTTAACCCAGTAAAAGAGTTTGTCTTGAAGGCCAGAGCGCACATGATTTGTGTCTTCCTGGATCGTATGGCGCTCAGTGGAGGCTGCCGTTCACCCGAGTTAGGATATGCCCAGTAGGGGCTTAGTGAGCGCAGGGCTGAGTGAAGACTGAGTTAGATTGCCCGTAAGAGTTGATAGTTGAAGCATATTAAGTTTCATGTTGATAGAACACTCATGCAAATTAGCTTCCTACACAGGGCAAGGATGTGATCAGATTTTTGAGTACCAAATTTCTTGAGGACTTTAGAACATGCACTTAATTCAATTAAGAAAGAATTCTCCTGATTGTGAGACACAGGATGTCAAGCTCAAACTGATCTAAATGCATCCCTTCTGTGATTTCGTGTCTTTTCTTGTCAGAACTCTGAAAATTGCTATTTAAATTGGTAAAGACTTCCCACCCTCAGCCAAAGTCTCAGACGAGGCATCGCCAATGATAATTCTTCCTCACTCACCTTGACCCACAAGGGCAAATGCACTTCCTGTTGATACCTGGTGAAAAGCTGGAGAAAGACACGGCAGCTCAGTTAGCTGGGGGTCCCATGATGGTCACGTGGTCAGAGCTCCTGAGGCGCTCTGCTGATGGCTATGACGTGGCCGTGCTGTTCTGTCCGAGGGGCGTAGTGAAGACGTTGTAGGTCTTACAGCTGCCTACAGTGAGATGTCCCATAAAGTTGCACTTTAAAAGGCACAGCTGGGCGTTTGGCAAAGTTCTGGAGGTGGATGGTGGCGCTGTTATGCAGCAATGCAAATGCCCTCAATGCCACTGAGCTACACTCATGGCTCAGATCGGGGCTGGGAAGATGGTTCAGTTGGTAGAGTTACTCTGCTCAGACATGAGGATCTGTCTGAGTTCGCATTCACAGCTGATGCAGTGGCACACCTGTAACCCAAGTGCTGGGGAGGCAGAGATCAAAGGGTCCTGGTGCCCAGTGGCTGTCTAGTGTAGCTGAAACAGTTAACTTTAGGTTCAGTGAGAAGCTCTGTCTCCAGAGCTGAGCTGGGGCTGGTGAGATGACTCAGAGAATAAAGGTGCTTGTGCCCAATCCCAATGACCTGTATTCCATCTCTGGTTATGGCAGAAGGATGGAACCAACTGCCCTCCTACACGTGATGTGGGTGGGGGTATAGCTAAAATGATCTAGTATGCAAGAAACTGACAGTTTGATCCTTAGCATCATAAATAAAAAGAAAAAATGAAGTGATTAATTTTATGTAGTATGTACAAACATATGAATGAAATTCTTCAGATATAATGAAATTCACTGTATAAGTTGACTATTCCTTGCTAAAATACTTGGAAATAGAAGTAATTTTGATTTTGGATCTTTGAAATATTGGCATGTTCTGGGCAGTGGTGTCGCACGCCTTTAATCCCAGCATTCGGGAGGCAGAGGCAGGCAGATCTCTGTGAGTTCAAGGCCAGCCTGGTCTATAAGCGCTAGCTCCAGGATAGGCTCCAAAGCTACAGAGAAACTCTGTCTCAGAAAAAAAAAAGAAAGAAAGAAAAGAAAAGAAATGTTGGCACGTATAAATAATGGAATCTCTTGGGGATAGGACCCAAATATGAACATGCGATTCCCTCCCATCATAGACACCGTGTATACATGGACTGGCGGTAATGTCAGACTGTGTTCATGTGTGCTCCTGGGGCTCGAGTCCAGGGCCTGATGCATTCTGGGCAAGCAGCATAGTCCTGACTCCCTCAGCAGTCTTTGTCCAGGATTTTTAATATGCCCACATTTTGACTGTTACCCATCACATGAGATCAGCTGTGGCATTTTCTACTCAAGAAGTTTTGGGTTGGGGAACATTTCGAATCTGGAGTTTTGATGTTGGGAATGTTTGACCTGCAATAGAAACCATCAGCCTACCAGGTGGTCTTTTCTCCGGGATGAATAGGCAATGTTCCTACAATTAGGCGCAAGCTGGAAACAGAAACAGGACAGAAATAATTGAGGCTCCCGAGTGTCCTATTTCCCATCTGCGAAGGGCACGCTGGCCCTGACAGCTCCGTGCTCGGTCCAAGGTTACATGGTGAGTCAGTGGCAAAGCCAGGAATAGCATTCTGGGAGCCTGATTCAGCCCCACCTTCTCGCTTCTGACTTAGAACATTTTCAGTTTCCCAGTCTGCCTCTCACGGGTAGATGTTTGAGAAGACATCTGGCCAACACTGATCTGAGTAGGGATTCACACATCATCAAAAACCATTAGACGACAAGAAAAGAATTGTTGTTGCTGTCCAGAACATGTTTGGGATCCAGGGTGCGGTATGCGCTTCTTAAGTGTGGCCCCCACCAAACTGTTGTCTCCATAGGGACAGAGACAGCAAAGTAACCAGCTTGGTCTCCGACTTAAGAATCTTTAGTCTCCAGCCCAAATTCCTCTCGTGACTAACTTCCCCTGACAGATTTTACAATGGCTTTTCTCCCACGTCACTCCTTTGGGATTCATACCCGAGATGGATGTCCGTTTGCTCATTGGTTAAGGTTCATGACTTACCCAGGGTGGAGGAAGGTTTGTATGTAGCCCTGTATTTCCGTCTCTCCCTCGGGCTCAGCGAACCCTGACCGTTACTTGGCTCTTGGATTGATCATGCCATCGACGCTCATTAACCTCTGAAATCACACCTGTTTGCCCACTAACTTTGTTCTTGAACATCGTTGTGGCCCATATTTATTCAGTTGATCCTCTAAAACTGTCATCCTGCCCAACTTTTTCTTCTTCGCTTTGACCATCCTTCTTGCTCACTGCAGTCGCTCCTGCTCCAGTTCTGTCAGGAGCTTCTTGTCACTCCCGTAAAGCTGCTGGACAGGTCTAAGCACATCGCCAAGTCCGCCTCCCAGGGGAACGCTGGCCCACAAACACACCTCCCTCTGCCTCTCTCTGGGCAGCAGACAGATGCCTTGGGTAACGTTCCATAGAGCGCAGACGTCACTTATCTGGTTATTTCTTGGAGAGCCAGCGGATAGTTGATGTGTTTAGTCTAGAGAAATATTTTTAGCCCAGCTGTCACCAAGTGACCATTGTGCCCATGACATGTTTCCCTGGTTCCCGCTCACTAATTAATGCCCTAAAAATCGTGGAGGAAACTAAGGAAGGAAAACACTTGAGCCTGAAGGGCCGCAACTGCCCCCTGACAGCGTGTAAACTGCCTTCCTCTTTGTCGCTGTCGTGGGCTTTGTTTGTTGTTTGACTCTGGTATATTTTCGAAATTCCAGGCTATGCACTTTAGTGTAGTTACTTTTCTCTTTGTTGTGGCAAAACACACGACCTAAGCAGCTCGAGGAAGAAAGTATCTGCTTTAGTGCGCAGCTGCAGAGGAACCATCCGTCTTTACTGGGGGAGGGTTTGGAGGAGTGCACACCATGGCACACCATGGCAGCCGGGAGAATGTAGAGCAGGAGAGAGAGGAGACTTGAGGGCAAGATATAGTCCCGGCGATGTTCTTCTTCCAGGGGGCCACGCCTCCTGCCCTTCTACACCTTCCAGTACCACCACTGTCACGTGCGACTCCATCAAAGGGCCCTAAGATCCCATGGCCCTGGGCCTTCCCAGAAACACTCAGCTTTGCTTCACTAATCTCTCCAACAAGCTGACCATTAAGTTTAGCCATCTTGCGTACTAAATGTGACTGGGTAGGTAGACAAGGCAGATGGTAAAGTGTGAAGAACGCTGAATTGGAAGGAGAGAAGAAAGAAGGACAGACAGAGACTACCACCACCAAGTACTTATTCCCTGATATAAGATATGCAAGCACCGTTCAGTTTGTCACTCAGGGAGTCGGGGTTTTATACCCACTCAGGAAGACGCGAGGGCTGGGCAAGGCAATATGAGCAGGATTTAAGCCAGGATCTAGGCGATGGCAGAGTCCAGATTCAACTTACAATGACACGATGCCTCTGGCAGCTGTTGCCATTCAAATGGGAAGTAAAACATAGGCAGAAAACAGTGACGTAAGAGGGCCAGCCAGTCTGAGGCCACTGTGGCCCCATTCTGCTGGGGCTGGGGACTGGGGCATCTGCCTGGGACTGTTTGAAAGCTCCCAGGATGATCTTTATTTTGCTTTCTTAGCTTGCTTTCCTTTCTTCTGCAGAGAGTTTAGACCGTCAGGAAGGTTCTGTGGGCCACCTTGGCTGTGTTTACATGACAACCAGAGGTTAGATGAAATGAAACGCATTTTAGGAAGGGGCCGGCTGATTTAGACTGTACAGATTGGGGAGATTTTTTTCAACATATACTAGCTCTAGTATGTGAACCTGATTTTTTTTCATTGGGTTTTACCAAATCCTGTAGCGCAGCTAGGCTCCTCTGTGTCCCCACACTGCAGATGTGTCCTCTAATTGTGGCTGTTTATGTGCTCAAGGACAGCGCTCCAGTCGGGCTGATGGGATTTGTCTTTGTGCACACCATACGGCCTGTGTAGCTTTCCTGGTTATCCACTGAGGTCGTAGATACCTTCAGGTGGGATAGATGAAACTGATTCTCACCGCTTCGCTGTCAGCTCTGTATTTTGCTCTGAGGTACCAAAATGGCTTTCTTGGTAGCACAGAGCGGGCAGGCCTGGACTTCCCGTTACCTTGCAGTGTGAGATTACAGGCATGTGCCTTCAGGAGAACCTTTAAACATTTTTAGCCATGCCCTCCTGACTTGGAAGAGCAAACCACCAGCAATTCTGGATGGAGGTGAAGGAGGTGGTTTGATAAGGGGACTTCGGTGTCACGCCGGGGAAGCTGGGGAATGGGAGCCATGGTGGGAAGGAGGCGGTGCTCTGCACATTGTCAAGCCTCCTGCCACCCCCTCTCCCTCCCTCTCCCAGCAAGCCAAGCTGCAGCAGCAGATGGACCTGCAGAAGAGCCACATCTTCCGCCTGACCCAAGGGCTGCAGGAGGCGCTGGACCGGGCGGATCTGCTGAAGACGGAAAGGAGTGACCTGGAGTATCAGCTGGAAAACATTCAGGTGAGGGCCAGCAGGGGGCGCTGCGGACAGCTGTTGCTTCCTCTTCCTCCATCTTCCTTCCTTCCCCTTCTTCCTCCCTTCTCCCCCAAACCTTCATTCCCTGTCTCCTCCCCTTCCTTTTTTTTCCTCTCCTTTTTTACCCCCCTTTCTCCTCCTCTGTCCCTCTTCCCTCCTCCCCTCCCCCGCCCCTTTGCAGTTGTCAGTGTCCTTCATTAGTATGCTGCCTGTGTTTCTCTAACATTAAATTATGAAATTTTACAAATGCTCTTTGAAGTTGAAACATCTCTCCGTAGTATCCGCAATCTGAATTCCATTAATCAACTGTTTGTATTTTTACTCTTCATATGCTTATTGGTTGCTTATATATTTGGGAGGTCTGGCATGGGATGTGTGTCTGAGGTCAGAACAACCTGTGGAAGTCAGTTCTCTCTTTCTTCCATGTGGGTCCTAGGATCCAGTCAGTTGCAGGGCATCTTTCCCCACTGAGCCATCTTGCTGGCCCCATGTGTTTTTACTTCTTGCCGTAAGATGGGGGCTAAATATTCCCCACCAGTGTTTTTTTGTGTTGTGTTTTCCTGCTTGACTGTTCATGTTCTTAATGTACCGAATTCAAACATACACTTCTGTCCAGCTCTGAGGTCATCTTTGTCTCCATGAATTTCAGGTTCTCTATTCTCATGAAAAGGTGAAAATGGAAGGCACTATTTCTCAACAAACCAAACTCATTGATTTTTTGCAAGCTAAGATGGACCAACCGGCTAAGAAGAAAAAGGTGAGTTAGAGTGCTCGACAGTAGGAGCAGGCAGCCCTGCTCCATCCCCCATGACTTTGTGGATGCACACCACTGTGACGAATAATCGTGCAAGCAGAAGAAAAACACACCTTTTTGTTTATTCTGGTTTGAGGACTGGGTCTTAATGTAACCGGAGTAGCCTTTGTCTTAGGGAGCTGTTGATCAAGACTAGCAAGTTGCTCTCCTAAGGGAGTGATTTTTTTTTTCTCCTGCAGAGAAGCTAGGCCAGAGCATCTGCTGAGAAAACGGCTTCCGCATAGGTCGAATATTAGGTTCGAAGGTCATGTGTCTAGGACTCCCATGTGGGTCAGGTCATGTATAAATGACTCCTGAGAGTTTAGCAGGTGGAATGTCAACCACACGGGTCTCCAGGGCGACTGAGTCCAGGGTTTTTGCTTAGTTTTATTCTTTGATCTTTTTCAAGATGGAATTTTGCCATGTAACTCAGGCTGGACCTAAACTCACAATGGTTTAGTGTTCTGAGTGCTGGGATTTCAGGTGTGCCCTGCCATGCCTGCCTGTCCCGTGCTGTTAAATGACTGACTTGGTGCAGGAAGTTGAACCAACCTGGTTAAAACTCGATAGCTGTTGCCTTCACCAGCCCTGCACTCTCGGCTCTGAATTGTAACAAAGGAGAACCTGAATGAGAAGCCAGCCATGACATTTGATGCCCCACCTCCTTCAGCCGCAGTCTGGGGGGCTGGAGCATGTAGTCCAGTGTGAAGATTGCTCTTTATAAACAAGCCCGGTCCATGCCTCTCCCCAACAGCTGAAGCGCTCATCTGAGGTTGACCAAATGTTCTGACTTCCAGAAAGGTCTCTAGGGGCTTGGCAGTTTCCTCCCAAGGGTCTTAGAACACTGTAGTGGCCATGGCAGCAGTTTTAAAGGGAAGGACTTTGATGACTTAGATTAGTCAGAAGAAGGGAATGCAGGGCCAATGCCCTTGATTGGCCTCAGTGTTCCTGGGTCACTGTTACTGCTGAGGGGTGGGCACAGAGTTCCAAGATTGCCCCTTGCTACGGTGCTGGCACGGGAGGGTTTTCTTGCATACCATGGTACCATATTTGCTATGCTCATGATACTTAATCTTTTTTTTTTTTTTTAATTTTAGCAGCGGCCTGTTGTCTGGTTGTCATTGATGTAGTTAGGGCGTTTGCATTTGGTTTTTTTTCAGTTAATTTTTTTGTCAGATGCGTGATTCCAGTTTTTTTTTTCTCTTTTGTGTACAGTAAATGTTTCTGTTGGTATTTTTCTTTTTTAGTAAGCCCCTTGTTTTGATATCATTTTAGCATTCATTTTCAAATTTTGCTTTCTTTAAAAAAAAAAACAAAGCCCACCCCTTCCCCGTGTCTTGTCACCAAGCACCATGAGACAAGTTCAAAGGCAAGAGCAACCTCTGAACCATAGCCACCGCTCCCAGCTCCATCCTCCATCCAACCTGATTGCATTTTTTGAGGGGAAAAGATTCTCGGGAAGTGACTCTCCTGTCTTGGGGATGCTAGAGGAAGCGGTGGAGGCAGCCGAAGCATCTTTAACCCTCTCGGTGAAAACTTCCGCACCCCACTCTTTTTTTTTCCAGCGGACTGGAATGGGCTGAGGCTCGGCCTCCCCTTCCCCCTCCCCTTCACATGCCATTTTCCCCACACACACTTCCAGTGAGTATGTGCCTGGCCTCGGTGGCTTGCTCCTCCTGAGTCAGCTCTCGTTTAGCTTGGGTCCAGTGCCAGTTTCTAGGAGTTAGGAGATATCTCTGTTTCCATTGCTAGGGTTTATTTAGTCGACGGAAAGAGGACCCTGCTTTGCCCACACAGGTTCCTCTGCAGTACAATGAGCTTAAGCTGGCCCTGGAGAAGGAGAAGGCGCGCTGCGCAGAGCTGGAGGAAGCCCTTCAGAAGACGCGCATCGAGCTCCGGTCTGCGCGGGAGGAAGGTAGGAGCTCTGGGACCCGGCCGAAGACCATGAGGCTGGCCAAGACAATTCAGCATTTCTGTCTGTGGCCAGTGCGTTTTCACTCCAGACGTGTCCCAAGTCTGAACACTTTGCAGCCTCCTCGGTGTCACTGAGTTAGCACCACACCTGTCCTTTTGGTGTCTGGTCCTTGAAAGGCAGCCACGGGCAGCCTTCTTCGTCTGGTCTGTTAGGTGGTCGCGTCAACTGACAGGCTTTGTCCTGCTGTCTCTGCAGCTGCCCACCGCAAAGCCACAGACCACCCACACCCATCTACGCCAGCCACTGCGAGACAGCAGATCGCCATGTCTGCCATCGTGCGGTCGCCCGAGCACCAGCCCAGTGCCATGAGCCTGCTCGCCCCGCCATCCAGCCGCCGAAAGGAGTCGTCCACTCCAGAGGGTAGGCTCTTGTCGCAGTCTCTTTTCTACCGTTGTAACAAAACATCGGAAACGGGGTAGGTTATAAAGAAAAGGACTTTACTTGGCTGAGAAATCCAGGAGTGTGGTGGCAGAGGGAAGCGTGTGGCCAGACAGACCTAACCCAGGAACCCCGAGGCAGGCATGAGAAGTCTGTCCTCAGGACCCCAGTGTAACATTGCTAACAGTCTCCTTCCCCATCCGTTACCCAGAACAGCTACTGTCAGTATTCAGCCCCATACCTGATACGAATATATCTCAAGAACACAAGTCAGCATGGTGGTACACACCTTTAATTCCAGCACCCAGGAGTCCGAGGCAGGCGGATCCCTGTGAGTTTCAGCAGGCTATGACAGCGAACTAAGAAAGCTAACCTGTGTTTCTTAGGTCCGTTTAAAAATAAAATCTTATTGACCCTGTCCTGGCCATTGCAGGCTGCCGCATTGTTTGTTTTGTACATTGGTGCATTAGATCTGCTTCCCTCTGGCAAAGAACTGCACAGTGTTCCATGGTGTGCGTAGACGAGTCCCCTACTAAAGGAGACCTGCTCTTGCGGCCACATGCCCCTTCTAGGACATCCTGTTCCTCCAGGAGTGGCTGAGGGGTGAATTCTTAGGAAATGAATCAGTGGGGGAAAGGCTGTGGGCACTTCAAATGTGACCAACTTGTGGCCAGTTGCTATGACCACTACAGGGTAAAGGGTTTTCTTTTTTTTTTTTTTTGTTTTGTTTTGCAAGACAGGGTTTCTCTTTGTAACAGCCCTGGCCGTCCTGGAACTAGCTCTTGTAGACCAGGCTGGCCTCAAACTCACAGAGATTCGCCTGCCTCTGCCTCCTGAGTGCTGGGATTAAAGGTGTGTGCCGCCACTTCTTGGCAGGGTAAAGGGTTTTCTTTGTGGTCTCAAAAGTACTGTGTAGCGCCGAGATGAAAAGGACGAGGAAAATGTTTGGGGAGCAGAGTGGAGCTGTCGTTCAGTATCCTGACTTCACCGTCAGTCTTTGTAGGCTGAGGATTTTGATGACATTGTCTTGTGGCTGTGGCCATGCAGACAGGTGCCTTCCTGTCGCTGTATGTCTACTAGCAGGTGTCCTGCAAGTGTCCCTCATGGTGTGTACTGCACCCTCCGGGTAGCACTGTGCATTCATGCCGCGCCTTGCCACTTCCCGAGAAAGGAGGGGGGCGGTGTGGTAAGGAGACCCCAGCAGAGCCGAGCTCAGGTGTCTTCTGAGCTTTTCTCCGTATGGACTATGGCCATGCCTCTCACCAGGTCACTGACATGGGGGGTGGGGTGGGGTCAGCCTCGTTAATAGAAATGTAAGACTCGTTTCTCCAGACATAAAAAGTTCTGAACAAAAGATCATTCATGAAAAAACTGGGCATGAAAGAATTCTTCACTCAGTTCCTAATAACAAAAAAATCCTGCTGTTCATAACTATGACTTTTAAACTGAGTTCCATGAAAAGCATTAGATACGTGCTTTCACGACTAAATATTTACAAATAATCAACAAACATTTTTAGGCCTGGGCTAGTGGTGATCAACTTTGCTTCCTGCATTCAGGAGGCACAGGTAGGCAAATCTCTGTGCCTTTGAGGCCAGGCTCGTTTACATAATGAGTGAGGTCCTGGCCAGCCAGGCACTGGCTGCATAGTGAGACCCTGTATCAGACAACAATGATCCCCAGCCGTAAATGTTCACAGACTCGGGTGCCACCACACAGTCAGCCTTCCAGGAATATGTTCTTAAATTGAGGAACTATCCGGTCATCGAGGTCTTCCTGACTCATATAAACCTAGATGCGTCTGCGATGGCTCCAATAATTCTACGATTCATGATTTAACAGCTTAATGAAGACAATATTCATGTGCTCTAAGAATCGCCCGTGTGAGATGTATAACTCAGTGATTTCAGTATACTCACAGTCCAATCATGGGCTCGCTAACTTGAGGACGCCCCTGATGACCTCTGATCTCTGTCAGCAGTTACTCCTTGTGTCTCCTCCCCCACCTTCACCAACCACTAATCTCCTTTATTTCTCCGTGGATTTGCTTCTCTGGGTCTTTCCAATGAATTTGGGATCACACCGCCTGCAGCCCTTTGTGCCTGACTTATTTTCCAGAACACCATGTTTTTGAGCTCCACCCCTTGTAGCACACACCAGCACCCCAGTTCTTTTCTTTCCGTGGTTAGATACTATCTCATTGTTTGGGTGGCGCGTCTCGCCCATTACGCCACTGAGGGCTCTTGACTTAGTTCTGCTTTTTGGCTGCTGTAAGTTGTGCCGCTGTGTGCAATATGCAATGGGGGGCAGGTGTTTTCTGTCCTCTCTGCATACAGCTAAGAGTGGGATTGCTAGCTGATGTTTGTAGTATATTCTATGGGTAACTTTTTGAGGAGATGTCCAACTGGGTCCCAAAGTAGCTGTACCATTTTCTGTTCCCACTGGAAAGTGCAAAGAATGCACATTCCTCCACATCCTCCAAACCTGGTTTTCCATTTCTCGGATTCTAGACTTTTCCACGACCCGGCACCTTGCTATGGTTTTAATTTGCATTTTTTCCTAAAGCCTAATGATACCTTGACTCTTTTCAGGTACTTTGGGGCTATTTTTCCTCTTTGGGGAACTATCTAGTCAAAGTACCTGGTTGTAAGAGCTCTAATAGATTCTTATACAAACCCTAACCAGAGACTGTTTCTCCCATCCTTTGGATTCTCTTTCCACTTTCAATTAAAATTTTTTTCCCTTCAGAATATAATCGGCGTCTTAAGGAACGTATGCACCACAACATTCCTCACCGATTCAACGTGGGACTGAACATGCGAGCCACCAAGTGTGCTGTGTGTCTGGATACTGTGCACTTCGGGCGTCAGGCATCCAAATGTCTCGGTAAGCGCAGCAGCCGTGCGTCTGTGCCGGGCACCTGCGTGTCTCCGTCTGTAGAACCTGTCAGGTGGAGGCGATGTTTTAAACTGTCATGTAATGCATTCAGAGCCAAAGCTTTTCACTTCAGTAGGAGGACACTATTTTTTTTTCCCTTGTTAAAGCAGTGACTTCAAATGGTGGCTTCAGCTCATGACTTCCAAGCTGATATATAAAATGCTTCCATCTTTGTTCATCTCTCTTCCCTTTGAGTCAGGCTGGTGTCTCCCCTCCTGGCGTGAACTGAACATGCAAACATGTTTGTATACACAGCTCACCGTGGGCAGCCTAGACCGAGGCCAGGACAGCGAGGTCGAGGGCAGCAGCTGCTTCCCTGGCACCTGGGAAAGCACAGGGATTACTTGTGCGCTCAGCTCCACCTGCAGTCGTTCCGGGGGTGGAGGAGTGCGTGGCCCGCGGAGAGCGCCGTCAGACCGTCCCTTGTTCTCTTCTAGAATGCCAGCTCATGTGCCATCCCAAGTGCTCCACCTGCTTGCCAGCCACCTGTGGCCTGCCTGCTGAGTACGCCACACACTTCACCGAGGCCTTCTGCCGTGACAAAATGAACTCCCCGGGTCTCCAGAGCAAGGAGCCCAGCAGCAGCTTGCACCTGGAGGGGTGGATGAAAGTGCCCAGGTACCATTGTAGGGTGGCCCGGGCTCGGGCAGGCGCTGGCCCGGAGGGCCCACAGCCGCTCCCACTCTCCGTCTCTTCTAGGGAAGTGTCTTTGAGGAAGCCCCTCCACCTTGCTTCCGCTTGCCTCTTGAGACATTTTTCTTGCCCATCTTTCTTTTCCCAGAAATAACAAACGAGGACAGCAAGGCTGGGACAGGAAATACATTGTCTTGGAGGGGTCAAAAGTCCTCATCTATGACAATGAAGCCAGAGAAGGTAAATTAATGATTAAGGGGGAAGTCATTGCACGCAGTTAACCCAGGTTCTTCCAGTGTTGGCGTGAAGGCTTTGTTTTTAGTTTTTGGTTTTATTTTTTTTATTGTTATTTTTTTTTTTTTGGACTGCCTCACAAGCCTTCTCTACTTTCCATTTTTCAAATTAAAAGCCAGATGACTTCTCTAAAGGTTATTGGTGCGATACTCAATCTATAGGTCTCCCCCTTGAAGAACCCGCAGGGTGCTGCCCTGAAGATTCCACCTGCTAACACACCAGAGAACTTCCGCCTCAGTCAACTAGCCCATAAATCCGCATCGTCATCACAAAGTTGACTGTGCCCCTCATCTGACACACTTTATTTTTTTTTATCTTCCCTCTCTGCCTTGTCTGCACCTCATTCCTTTGTCCTTGTGCAACTCCACATGCTTCTCCTTCTCTACTGCTCGCTCCTGCTCTGCTCTCCTCTCCTCTGCTTCGCCCCTCTCATCTCCTCCTCTCCTCTCCCTTCCCCTCCCCTCCCCTCTCTTCTCCTCTGCTTTCATCTCCTCCCCTCCCTTCCCTTCCCCTCCCCTCCCTTCCCTTCTCTCTTCTACTCTGCTCCCCTCCCCTCCCTTCCCTTCTCTCCTCTCCTCTGCTCCCCTCCGCTCCCTTCCCCTCTCTCCTCTCCTCTGCTCTCCTCCCTTCCCATCCCCTCCTTTCTCTTGTCTTCCTCTCCCTCTTCTCTCTCTCCTCCTCTCTCTTCTCTCGTTCTTGGTCCTGTTCTTTTGTTTTTCTTTCCACCCTTCTTTGCATCAAGCTGGACAGAGACCGGTGGAAGAATTTGAGCTGTGCCTTCCTGATGGGGATGTATCTATTCATGGTGCCGTTGGTGCTTCTGAACTTGCAAATACAGCCAAAGCAGGTGAGTGGGATCCAGAGGAGCCCTGCCCAAGAGGTGGGCTGGGTTTGACAAATGGAGAGGGGCAGGACGGAGATGTGGCAGTTTGCTCTGCTGAGACCGCTGTCTAGTCCCCCATCTTAGCAGGAACTCGAGTCGCAGGGCTTGGTGGGATTCAGATGCCATGACATTATCCCTGTTGGAGAGGACAGGGGAGGCATCCACGACCAATCTTGTGCTCTCTGGAATCTCCTAGATGTCCCATACATACTGAAGATGGAGTCTCACCCACATACCACCTGCTGGCCTGGAAGAACCCTGTACTTGCTAGCACCCAGCTTCCCCGACAAGCAGCGCTGGGTCACCGCCTTAGAATCTGTCGTCGCGGGTGGGAGAGTTTCTAGGGAAAAGGCAGAAGCCGATGCTGTGAGTATGCCTGTGACCATGGGAGTGTGTGGCTGTGGGCACTGACTGGAGTGATGGGGATCCCACTGTCTGACTGGGTTTCCTTTCTCCATCTGAGGACCACTGGCTACAGCTAGGGTGGTAACCAGGTTTGTTGTGTTGAAGGTGCAGGCTGTAGGCAGTGGTGGGATATTTCTGCATCTCCCTCAGCAGTCCTGCAGGGCAGGGGGGAAGCTGTGGAGTCTGCCTGGAATAGCCTTCCTGTTTACTCAGTGAGGTCCTTGAGTTACGAGCCAGTGACCACCTGCACTCCAGGAAGCTAGCTGTTTGTGGCCTCTCCAGCTGCCTCTGCAGCATCCACTCTCCCACTTACCCTTAAGACACTGGAATCATCAGTGTGCTCTGATTGGCATCGCTCCTCCTGGATGCTCACAGTTCTCGCTGCTTATTGGTGCATCCTCCATCGAGGACCAAACAGCACTCTGCAGACACTTAGCAGTGGGAACGTTCTTCTCCGTGAGCCTCCTGAAGAGGCGTGTTTAGATGAAGTGTGTCTCTTTCCACTCATGAGCCTTTTGCTGAAATGTATGTTAATATGTGTACAATAGGCCCGTGGCTGTACTTCCTGTGAGCGGCGGCCTGTGTGGGCTGAGGTAACGCGGGCTAGAAGCTTGCCTTGCTATGGACACCCCTGCTTGGGTTCTTGTTGCAGCTGAGGCGGGGAAGGGGCCTTCCTAACAGCTCGGTAACCCTCTAACCCTCCACAGCTTCATCTTATTTCCCATCGCAGCACAGCTTTCTGTGCCTGCATCTCCCACTCCTGTGTGTCTGCACAGTGTTGTGACTCTGAAGCTAATTAACAGCTGCCCTGGAAAAACCAACAAAACCATTCTGCCTCTGGGGCTTCAGTCAAATGATGGGGCCAGAGCTCGGGGTTGTGGCTCAGCTGTTGAGTACTTGGCCTGGCACGTGTGAGGCTCTGGTCCAGCGTGTGCTACTGAGCTTGACTTTAAATTTCCGTCTCTGGATGGTTTGGTTGTAGACAGTTCTTACTCCTCTGTCTCCTCTTTTCTATTTCCCCCTCCCATATGGACAGAAATTACTTGGAAACTCTCTGCTGAAGCTGGAAGGTGATGACCGACTTGACATGAACTGCACCCTGCCCTTCAGCGACCAGGTACATTGCCTGGGCCCTGTCCCAGTGCCTGGCCACAGTCACACACCGTCAGGATGCATGGGGAGGGGGTTGGCTTTGCTGCTGCTAAGCACAGTGATTATATCTGTGGTCACGTGACTTATACTCTGTCTCTGGACTTCACCCTGGCAGGTGGTGCTGGTGGGCACCGAGGAAGGGCTCTATGCACTAAATGTCTTGAAAAACTCCTTAACTCACATCCCAGGAATTGGAGCTGTCTTCCAAATTTACATCATCAAGGACCTGGAGAAGCTGCTCATGATAGCAGGTGGGTGGCCTGGTCACAGCCTCTCTGACTTGGAGAGCTGCCTTTCAACCTGGAGATATGCAGAGGCAGCCCTTGGCCGTGGACTGGGTCAGCAGTGCCCCTCTTCCGTGTGACTCTGTTGATGCCAGGCCTCGGCTGATGAGCCCTTTGCCCACATCTGGTTCCTCGTCAGTGTCCAGTTTAGCACAGTCTGGCACTCTCAAGGAACGCTGTGCCATTCTGCCCAGTGGAGGATGCTGAATTGGTTTTCATTGCTGTCGTGAGGTACCTGAGACTAGGCGACTGATGAAGAAAAGAGGTTTGTTTACCCCTAGTTCTGGAGGTTCAGAAGTCCAAATGGCATTGTGCCAGCGTGGTGCAAACTTCTCCTTGGCTGCATCACCTCAGGCAGCTAGCATGGCAGCAGCATGCTGGGAATCAGTAGGCGATCACCATACAGGAGCACTGGGTCAGGCTAGACTTGCTTCTTTACCAGAGCTCTCATGGACTCCGGGAAGCTGCCTTCTGAAACCCAAGACCTCCCTCGGATGCTGGACCTACCTGGTTGATTTTATGTGTGTGTTTGCCCACATGTATGTATGTGCACCCTGTGAGTGCAGTGCCCATGGCCTCAAAGTCTGCTTGAAGTCCAACTTGGTTGTTCTTTTTTAGATAGGGTCTCAGGAAGCCCAGGCTGACCTTGGACTCCCATCCTCTCTTTCCCAAGCAGAGGAATTCTGGGAATATTTCATTGCGCTGGCCCGCAGGCCCTTTGTTCTAGTTGCCTTGGCCCCACTGAGAGCCATTCCCTCCCGAGAGCTTGCCTCCTGCGCATGATCGTGACGTGGCTACTTATGTTTATGAATGCTCAAACCCGTCCTCTGGGTTCAGCCAACACATTTCACACCTCTTTCCCTCTCTGCATATGTGTCCATTTTACCATTTGAGCTAGTGTAGGAATGTCCCCACCTCACCTGTCTGCACGTGAACCCGTGAGCCGGGGCCATTCTGTCCATGTCAGTGCAGCATCTTTTATTTGGTTAACTTCATTACTTGACAGGAGTTTTATTTGTTTGTTTCTTTATTATTTTAATTTTTGACATGGGTAGTAGGATGTGGTGGTGTACGTCTTTAATCCCAGCTCTTGGGAGGCAAGGTACCGCAGCCTGATCCAGAGACAGCCAGGATGATCAGAGCAACCTTGCTTTTAAATTTTGTTTGTTTCCAAGACAGGGTTACACTGTGTACCTCTGGCTGTCCTGGAACTTACAGGCTGGCCTCAAACTCAGAGATTTGCCTGCCTCTGCCTCCCAAATGCTGGGATTAAAGGCATGCTTTGCCACCACTACCTGGTTTAAATCTTGTCTTTAAAGAAAAAGTTGAGCTAGGTATCTCAGGCTGACCTTGAATTTTTTAGAGTTACCTTGAAATTCCAGTCCTCCTGCCTCCACCTCCTGAGGGCTGCCCACCACCAGGTAGTGATTGGTTCTCTCCACTCCCTTTGTCTCTCACAACATGGACCCCTCATGGTTCCCTAATACATTCTTTCTTCCATGTTCTCGGAGATTGCCCAGAATTCAGCCAACATTCTTCAGTTTCATGCCTGCAAAAATTTCCCTATTCCCCAAGAAGCTGAACCGAGAAAATCAGCTGCTTTCATTTCCGCTCTAAAGCCTGGCTGATGATGAACTGGTCAAGTGTGTTCCTTATCTGAACATCCAGAAATGTTCCTCTGTCTGAATCTTTGGGTGTCACCATGGTGTCACTGATGGAAAAAATCCCTACTTATCTCATTTGATTGATCTCAGTCAAAATTCAGGACCCCCCCCCATACACACACACACACACACACACACACACACACACACACACACACACTACTGTATAAAGTTGACTTTAGGTTCTAAGAGGACTATGGCACATAGCAGAATTTTGTATGTAGAGTTGGACCCTATCCCCAAGGTATTTCATTATATACAGATATTCCAAAGTCGGAAGCCCCTTCTGCCCCACTCATCTTGGATAAAGGGCACTCCCTGGCTTCTCCACAGAGCTCCTATGCTTTCTGGTCGTGGGTACTCAAGTTGTCTTCGGTGGCATTTATGGCCTCCTCCTGACCACAGCTCTTGCTTTCCGCAGGGGAAGAGCGGGCCCTCTGTCTGGTAGACGTGAAGAAGGTGAAGCAGTCCTTGGCACAGTCGCACCTTCCCGCCCAGCCCGACATCTCCCCCAGTGTGTTTGAAGCCGTCAAAGGCTGCCACTTGTTTGCCGCTGGCAAGGTAAACTCCCCTCAAGGTCTTTGCTGATGGAATGTTCTGGAAACCAACCCTGTTCCTCTTCCCACCAAAATTACTGAGTCAACCTTGAACATTGGTTTTTACCACGTGCACCAGGAGCGCTTGGCGTCCTCTTGGTAGTGAAATAATTTGGGTGGGTGCAAAGTTTGCTCAGGGTTCTAGAGTACATAACTATACACCGAGCCTCTTGAAAAGGACAATGCAGGGACCAGTGCACTCAGGAGGCAGAGGCAGGCAGGACTCAGAGTTCAAGGCCAGCCTGGTCTACGTAGTAAGCTTCAGGCCTGCTAAGGTGTATAGTGAGTCCCTGTCTCAAAATAAAACAAAAACAATTTGGGGATAAAAAAGCAATACAATATGGAACCCATGTCTAAACTGAATGAAAGTGTGCTTATTACTAGACACGAACAAAATCTAATTTAAGATATTTATTTGGCAGTCCCTCGGTGCCTGCCAGGGATCGGTTCTGGAACTGCCACTTGCAATACAGCAAAATGCAAAAAAGCTCCAGTCCTCTCTGCTGAGCACAGTGATGGGGTCTCATACTTCCTTCCCAGCCTCTGTCATCTATAGAGGGCCTCACTAGCTTTGGCTGGCCTGGGCCTTGCTATAGAATGGATTCTCTCATTTCACCTCCATGCGGGGTCCCAGGGATGGAACTCAGGTCACCAGACTTGTGCAGCAAATGCTCTCACCTGCTGAGTCGCCCCGCAGATCCCATAGCTTTCATTTCGATTCTGTTCCTCCCTTTCTTTGGGGGTTTGTGGTGTTGCTTTGAAATCCAATCTCATACTGTAGTTCAGGATGGCCTCAAACTCATGGCAATACTCCTGCCCCAGGCTTTGAAATGCCAGCGTTGTGGGCATGAGTGGCCATGCCCAGCAATTTTATTACCTTTGAAGAGGTACAACTTTGGGCTGACAAAGGCGGCTCAGCTACACAAGCCTGACGATCCAATATTGATCCCTGGAACCCGTGTGAAAAGCTGGATGGCTGATTCCCTAGAGCCGGGGAGAGTCCTCTCCTTGAGTTAGCCTTCCCCAGTTATACACTCTAGCACTTCCCAAGACACACCCCACCCCACCATGCTGGGACCTTGAACAGTTAGGGCATAATTACACACAAATGGCCCAGGAGTGGTGGAGTCCCACGTGAGGGTTCCGTGACTCTCCTCGTCCCCTCGGCTGCAGGTTAGTGTCTGCAAGCAGGCACAGCTGATTTAATGAACTTTGTGGCTCTTTTGCTCAGAGTGCAGGGTGGGAAAGTTGTCCTCTGACCTGCGTCCATACAGCATGGCATGCGCATAGGCATGTATTGTACATGTGTGTACATATTTGCACACACACTATGGGTGCACATGCACACTTACACTTTAGCAGCGGTTTTATGGAGATGAAATTTCATTTAACATTTTTTTTATTCTATATCATGTATGTGAGTATTTTACTGGCATGAATGCCTGTGCACCACATGCCTGGTGCCCATGAAGGCCAGATGAGCCCTGCAGCTGGAGTATGGCCAGTCGTGAGCTCCCATGAGGCTGTGGGGAACTGTATCCTGGTCCTCTGCAGGAGCAGCCCGCACCTTCGCAGCAACATCAGCTTCCAGCATTACCTTTAGACTTTGTCACGGCATTTTTTTTTATTTATCATATCTTTTGCCTTTGTCCCTTTTCTTCTTTTATTTAATTTCCCCTGACTTTCCTATTGTTATTCCAGGTTCTTAGTTCACTAGATTTCATAGCATTTCCTAATACCAGCGCTTCAGACTGCTGTTTTAGCTGTACCTTGTAACTTTGATGTGGGCATTTATTTTTTATTACATTCCCATATATTTTAAATATTTTTCCTATGAACAATGAGTTACTTAGAAATGTACATGTTAATGTCCAAAAAACCTTTTAAAAACGATAAATCACTTTTATTTTATTGTTCAAAATACTAAAACCCATTTGAAATGCGCATATAGATTTTAAAGCCTCATAATGCACTGTATACAGCCTCCCAGAACAGCATTATGAATAATTTACATTTTTTCCTCTCTGTTCCTTCAACTGCTGACCGTCAGTTGATGGCTGTGTGTGCAATGGACGTCTTTTCAGTCTTGGTGAAAGGCAAAAGCCTGAGTGTAAGAGGTAGAAACATCTCGATATAGAAGGCCGTACTACAGACCCTACCGAAACCTTGTCCCTCTAGATGGAAAGTGTATTCGTTATTTTCTTGTGTCTGTGACCAAATCCCCAACCAAGAGACTTACAGGCGGACGGATTTCCCATGGTAGTCAGTACCTCATGGCAGGGGAGGCGTGGCAGCCAGAGCTCACACCAGTGTGGATCAGAAGGCCTGAGACGCTGTCATCCTTCAGGCTTCCTCCTTCCTGCCCTTCCTGTAATGGTTATTGTTAGTAGCTAACTTGACATAGAAACAAAGTACACATGCATTCTGAGCGCTAGCGCGCATGCATTCTAGCCCATGCACCTGTCTCTCACGCCTTCCACCTCTTCAGCTAGCCACAGGCTGCCCCAGGGCGAGCCCTGTCTCCCTTGCCTTGTTATTTATGTCAGAGGATTTTGTCACAGGGACAGAAAAGAAGCTGTGCCTCTGCTATCCTCCGTGGTTCCAAATCATCAAGTTGACAGTGGAGATGAACCACGTGACAAAGCTGTTTACAACCTTCTCCCTACCTTCCTCACGCCACCCTGTCCTCTCCCATTCCGGGCGATGTCAAAAAGTCCGTCTCCACCCAAAGGCACGAATAAAGGAACTGTGAGGTGTCACGTGGCCGCTAGACCATCTCTGGATCCCAGCTAAGGCAGTGAGTCTCAGGCAGGGGTGATTCAGTCCTCAGGGGACATTTGTAATGTCTGTAGACAGTTTTGATTTTACAACTAGAGGGTGCTATAGACATCTGATGACCCAGGCCATGACACCCCCATTACGCCAGTGTGCAGACCGTCCTCCGCCTCCATCACAGGATGATCCGGTCTGAAACATCCCCAGTGCTGAGACCAAGACTCCGCTCCAATCACACTCCTTCTCTAGGTTTATGCAGAGCTCCGATTCCTCCGATTCATGCTGGTGATGTGTTCTCTTTCTTGTCCCCCCCCCCCCATGGCCTTCTAGATCGAGAATAGCCTCTGCATCTGTGCCGCCACGCCGAGCAAAGTCGTCATCCTCCGCTACAATGACAGCCTCAGCAAGTACTGCATCCGGAAGGCAAGCTAACGGCCCAGCCTCCCCACCCCCAGGGCCTGCACACGGGCCCCAGCCAGGGTGGTGCACACAGCGGGCTGTGTTGACTCTCTGCTGCCCAGAGCATGGCCCTGTCCTTCCTGGAAGAGCCAGAGCCTGTGGTAACCAGGAGAGTGACCCTCTCGCTTTCCTTCTCCTGTTTGGGATCAGGAGGTGGATGGAGGAGGCGTCTTTTTTGAGCTGACAGAAGCAGCTTTGTCTTGGTTAGCAGTCCCCAGCAGAGTCCGCCTCATCTCCCTCAGTGTTCAGAGGTCTCTGGGGATAAGGGAAAGCCATCGCTAGCTCTGTTTGATTCTCCTCAGGTCAGAGTACTGTGTGGAGGAGAAACATTCTGACCTTTAAGTTAACCTCACATCTGGAGAAGGTGTTTCCTGGCCCCAGACTAAGTGTGCTGTGGCTCATGCCTGGTCACGTCACGATAATACCCAGAGCATAAAAAGATATGAGTTATGTGTGTAGGTGGTTGTTAGTGAAACGGCTTCACGGTAGGCTTGTCAGCCAGTGTTTGCTGACCGCCTGTGTAGCCTGTGCATTGGGGAAGGATCTGGCTACCTCAGTGTTTTCTGATTGGTGAGATATTAAGGCTGGGAAAGAGAAAACCCTGGTAGGGTCCTGCGTCTGTTTCTTCACGCTTGGCAGGGAGCCGATGGATATGTTTTTCCATGATGGTGATGATTAAAGTTTGAACTGCTGGCTTCAGGCAAACGCAATTCTGAGCCATGGCTTTAAGAAAGCATGCCGGTTACGTTTTGTTTTATCTTAATGATATTTGGATTGGCCTAGAAATGACTACAAACAATGAGTCAATTAAGACGGGAATGCAGGGATACTCCATGGATAATACAGACTCAAATTAGAAACCAGCAAATTACAAACTAGCCCAAAGGAGGACGCCGAGGCCAGGCATCCCCGCTGCCAGTGTTAATCGTTGGTGTGGCATTCCAGTCTTCCGCTCCTGGAAGAATGTTTTGTTTGTGTTTGCCTGTCTGTGGAAATGGTGTCTCACCCGTTTGGGACTTGCAGTTCCCCCTTGTTTTCTGAGGCTGCCTGGGCTGATATAGAGCAACAGTTATTAGGTAGAAACAGGTTGCATGTCATCTTGGCAGGCATAGATGGGAGGCTAGAGGCTCAGGCAGAAACAGCCGAGGAGAGGAGGTGTCCTGTGTCATCTCTGTCCCTCTGTGCCCCTCATCTCAGGAGATAGAGACCTCCGAACCGTGCAGCTGTATCCACTTCACCAATTACAGTATCCTCATTGGAACCAACAAATTCTATGAGATCGACATGAAGCAGTACACGCTCGAGGGTAGGGCCGTGCGTGGTCTTCCTTCCCACCCCACAGGGCTCGGGCCTCGAGGAGGGAGGCGTGGGCATCGTTCCTGAAGCCCCATCTCACCTGCCTCCACAGAGTTCCTAGACAAGAATGACCACTCTTTGGCGCCTGCTGTGTTCGCATCCTCATCCAACAGCTTCCCCGTGTCCATCGTGCAGGCGAATGGCGCCGGGCAGCGGGAGGAGTACCTGCTCTGCTTCCACGGTCAGTCCCCAGCCCGGACCCCTGCGGTTCCCTTGGTCGGCAGGGTGGGTCCTGCCAAGGGGCAGAGGATATTTGCCCAACGTCATGGAAGCCCTCGGTGGCTCCCCGTCCCTTTCATCTTTTTGTCATTCACCTTCTTCCTCTGGTTTGGTTTTTGCTTCTTTTTCTCTTGATACTTGTTTTCTTTCAAGTTTTTCTTCTTTTTTAATCACTGGGTGTTTCTTTCCCCCTTCCTGTCTCTGATTTTCTTCCTCTTCTGTCTCCTGTCTGTCTGTCCATCCATCTTCCTTCTTCCCTCTCCCCCTTCTCTTCCCACTTCCTTCTTCCCCTTTGCCTTAGTCCTCTTGCTAGAATAAATTTGATTGATGAGATAACTTTACAAGAAAATCCTCATTTTAATTTAACTGAGGCGATGGTTCTGCGGAAGCCGGCTGGCTATAGCAGTCCGGTTAAATCTGGTCAGTTGTCCCTGGGGTTTGTTCCCTGTTCTGTCATAGCGTATGTGGCCTCTGGAGCTAACGCCTTAATGTTCTTGACACCTTACAGAATTTGGGGTGTTTGTGGATTCTTATGGAAGGCGTAGCCGCACAGACGATCTCAAGTGGAGCCGCTTACCTCTGGCCTTTGGTACGTGAGGTACCGGGTTGGGGTGCGGGGCTCCTGTTTGCTGAACCGTGTCCTAGGAAAGAGCTGTGTGGAATTCTTGGCTTCGGTCTGCTGCTAGAGTATTCTAATGGACTTAAGTGGCGTGGACGGTATTTACCTAATGTGTCTGTGGAAAATGTGTAAGTCAGGTCTCCCAGGCCGAATTCCAGCCTGTGAAATGTTTACGATCTCAGGATACAAAAGAGACTATTCCCTGTGGATGAGAAGTCATTCTCAAGGCTGTGCAGTGCCCCTGAGTTGAACATACATTATTAATTCTGACTAGGCAGAGCAATGAGGTCATGTGCATTCATTCTGATTCTGTAAGAAGAAACACTGTGGTGAGCATCCTTGAACTGATGCTGAACACACAGGTTGTATCCTTGGGTTGTAAGTGTCTAATTGTAGAGTGGATCCAAGAGCAAACACACATACATGCAAGTCCATAAGACAAGACCGTGTGGATAGTCTACAGCACCATCATGGCCGAAAGGACACACACACACAGACACTCAAGGTAAATAAATAAATGTTAACCCATTCTGAAACTTGGTGGCTTATAGCAACATGCATGTTACCCATGACTCTGGGTCAGCTCAGCTCTGCCCCTCATGATGTCAGTGGGGTCCTGAACAAAGTGCAAAACCAGCCTCAGAAACAAGGAGAAACAAGGTTGCTTTTCTTGCTTTTCTTTTTGCTGGCCAAGGGGATGGGAGTCACTCACTCTGCTAGAGGCCATTGTTCCCCTCTATGTAGGTTCTTCAAAGAGTATAAGCAAAAGCGTCATGGCTTGCCACAGGAGCAGCAGTGAGGACCAGCTTTCCTCTCTGGGGGAGCAGGATCTGTCCTGCCCTCTCTAGTTTCAGTGACGCTATCACACAGAGATGAGTTTTACCATATAGCTGGCATGGCAGCACACACAGGAGGGTCTGGAGTTCAAGGCCAGCCTGGGCTACCTAGGGAGACTCTATCTACAAAATGAAACAAATAATAACAATGACAAAAACCCACAGCAAAATCTAAATACCTATCTTATAAACTTGGAGGGGCTTGAGAGATGGCTCAGCAGTTAAGAGCACTGGCTGCTCTTCAGAGGTCCCTGGATTGAGTTCCAGCACCTACATGGTGGCTTATAATCGTCTGTAACTCTAGTTCCAGGGGACCTGATGCCCTCTACTGGCCTCTGAGGACATCATCACAGACATACATGCAGGCAAAACATTCATATACTGGGAGGGCGAGATCTTTAAAAATCTTACCGAGTAACGGTGTAAACAGCTCCACAGGAGACGTCTCACCCGTGTGTCCATCTCTATTGTCTCCATCTCGCTGCCCCCAAGGGAAGAACTTGGATGAGTTTATCGTCTTCCCAGTGTTTTATCAAATACAGACATCCGATAGACGTCTCCCTGTCCTGAGTGGCGCTCCTGTATCCTGAAGTTGCCTTGGTTGGGCAGTACACTGTTGTAGGTGTAGGCCTTTTTGCTGTCTCTTACCTTGGGCAGAGCTCCCTCGGGGCACTGTAATTTACCTGACTAACTCCTGGGATAGAGTTGTTCCTGACACTGTGGCTTGGTAGCGAATGAACCAAGCCCCTGTGATTATGCCGTGTGGGGAAGTAGTCGTGGGGTACCGGTTTCTGGGCCACTGGTCTTTTTGCAAGTCTTGATTTTCCTTCTTCTATCCTCCCTCCCCCATCTTTGTTTTTGTTTTGTTTTTTCCTCACGCTCCTCCTCCATGGTGACCCTGCAGCCTACAGAGAACCTTATCTGTTTGTGACTCACTTCAACTCACTGGAAGTAATTGAGATCCAGGCACGTTCCTCCCTAGGGTAAGCATTTCCCTCCATGCTCTGGGGACAGGTTTAGGGGCAGGAATGCCGTGCAGCGATGGAGGTAACCATTATTGATGTCTCCTTTCCTGTAACCCTGCAGGACCCCTGCCCGAGCATATCTGGAAATCCCAAACCCGCGCTACCTGGGCCCTGCAATTTCCTCGGGTGCCATTTACCTGGCCTCCTCTTACCAGGACAAGTTGAGAGTCATATGCTGCAAGGGGAACCTGGTGAAGGAGACCGGCACTGACCAGCACCGGGTGCCCTCCACCTCCCGCAGGTACTGAGCCTCCCTCCCCAGGGCAGTGAAGAGCAGGGGGGGACATCAACCACATTTTAGTTCCTAAGCATCTCAGGTATTGTGAAGGACTCCCCGGTCAGGGGTCTCCTGACGTCGCCCCAGGGGTGTCTTCAGTGACTCTGCTGAGAGCAGTTCACAACTTAGACTCAGTTGCTTTGGTGTGTGTGTCTCTGTCATGCTAGCTGCTGAGCCCCACAGAGATGTGTGGCCCCTCCTTCATGCTGCTCAAGCCCAGTGCGGTAGCGAGGCAACTAGAGCCCGAGTTCTAGTCCTGATGGGCCTGCAGCCTAGACTTGGGACCTGGATGGACTTCCCCAAAGAAACAGCAAGGGAGTGACATCAGGAGGGCAGGGAGGTAGGACATATAGGGGGCCGTGGCCTCCTAGGCCCCTCAAGGCTTCTGTGGAGCCTGAGAACTTTTTTGTTTTGTTTTGTTTTGTTTTGTTTTTTCGAGACAGGGTTTCTCTGTAGCTTTGGAGCCTGCCCTGGAACTTGCTCTGTAGACCAAGCTGACCTTGAACTCACAGAGATCCTCCTGAGTGCTGGGATTAAAAGCGTGTGCCACTACCACCTGACTAGAGTTTAAATTTTTTATTTTTAAATTTGTATTTATTTTTGTGTTGGTAATCTAACCCGGGGTATAGGACTCAAGGAACACAAAAAGTATAAAGTAGTACAGTCTCCTGGGTTCCTTTTCTTTCTTGTGTTTAAGAAAAAAATTAAATATTTATGTTTTTTTTTTTTTTTTTTTTTTTTGAGACAAGGTCTTACTGTGTAGTCTTGGCTGGCCTGGAACTCATGATAGATCAGGCTGGCCTCAAACTCATAGAGACCCATCCTCCTCTGCCTCCCAGCTGTGTTACTACACCCGGCTTGAATTTTTTTGTTCAACTTTTATGTTATGTATATGAGTCTTTTGCCCACATATGTGTGTGTGTGGTACCTGGGAAGGCCAGAAGGGAGCGTTTGATCCTCTGGAACTGGAGTTACCGACATTTGTGACCTACTGTGTAGGTGTTAGGACTTGAACCCAGGTCCTCTGGAAGATCAGCCAGTGCTCTTAACCTCTCCACTCTAACCATCCTCCTCCTTGACTTCCGTGAAATTGCCACGCTGCCCTGAACTCCTGGCTCAAACAGTCCTCTTGCCTCATCCCTCAGGGAGCCAGACCTGGTTTCTCTTCTTGTTCTTCCCTTTCTCCTCCTCACTCCAGCACCACCCAGGAAGGAACCAATCTTATAACTTGTTGTGTTTCTATTTAGAGATCTCTCTGCATATATATATATGCACAGGCCCATGTTTGCTCTGCCATAAAAACAATCCCACGTATGAGTTTGTTTTCTGGTTCTGTGACAGGATGCATGGCGCTGGGCTAGGTGTAAAGAAGGCTCATGGTTCTGTTCTGGAGTCAAGGGCCCACATCTAGCAATGGCGCAGCTGTCAATGTCTTGAGGTTGTGCAGGGCATCACGTGGTACGAAACGGAACCACACGTGTGGATACCTTCTATGTCCGCCCTGCTTACTTGTCAAGACTCTGCCTCTACCCCTTGATAGCACAGATTCCGTTCCAGCCCTCTTCATATCTCACAGTGAGGACTAGAGAGGGGGCTCCGTGGTCACAGAGAACTCACATTTCGTTCCCAGCACCCACATTGGGGGCTCCCAATTTCCTGTAACTCCAGCTCCAGGGGGTGGGAAGTAACCCTCAAACACTCTAGGTCCTGCTGGGTTCTCTAATGAGATAACTGCTAGAGTGGCCCTTTAAAGCCTAGCATTTCTGGAGATGTGTCCAGTCTCTACCAGTATCTAAGTTTAGAACATTTTTATCACCCCCAAAGGAAGTTTGTTTTCCTCTGCTTCAGTGACTGCCGCAGGCACTTTCCACTTCCAGCGAGGGCTCCTGTTAAACTGCCCAGCAGGGTCCTTCCTCACGCTGGAGCCCCAGGCCCACTCCAGCACAGAGTTCTGAGTGCCCGTGGGTTGTTTCAGGTCAGATATTGATCCCTTTCTGGAAACGGGCTTTGGGGTCACTTCAGACATTGCCCGACTGCAGATTCTTCACAGTGACTGTTTGGCTACAAGTCCGCTGGCTTTCACTCTACCATAGATCTGGAGCAGGCCACGGGCACAGAGCGTGCTAGATTGTCACCGAGCCATGCCGAGTTCAGTTGTCCTGCAAACATACTGTTGGATTGCTGCAAGCCAGTTTCGCAATGTGCTAGGTCAACATGCTTGAGTGTGCACGCATGCGTGCTTTTTTGGCAGGTCTGGGAATTGAACCCTGGGCCTGGCATACTGGCCACTGAGCCACCCTTAACCCCAGGCTTGGTCAGTGTGGTTTTAGTCAATCCAGGACCTTGATGGTAAACCTGAGGTGACAAATGACCTAGTTTGGTTCTGAGTCATGTGAGGTTGGTTTTGCCAGTCTTTGTGTGGCTGCTCTTTGCTCTCATGGAGAAGCAGGACCTCAGAGGTCCTCAGTCCTCCATTCTAGCTTCCTTCCCTCCTTCTGATGGAAGGGGCTGTGTGCTGGGTGCACACCTGTCCCTTGATGTCTTAGCAATGACTCCAGGGCAGTGTGGGGAGCAGCTTCTCCTCCTCTCCTGCTTAGCTGCTGTGCTGTTTATTTATTTAAATGCTCTTGTTGTGGGGCTGGAGAGATAGCTCAGTGGTTAAGAGCGCTGACTGCTCTTCCAGAGGACCTGGGTTCAAGTCCTAGCACCCACATGGCAGCTCACAACTGTCTGTAACTCCAAGATCTGACATCCTCACAAGGACATACATGTAATTTAGCAAAATACCAATGCAAATAAAATAAAAATAAATTTTAAAAAAATGCTCTTGTCATAAACATCAGCAGCTCTCTGGGCTTCCAGTCTGCTACTGGAACTTCCAACCCTTTGAAAATCAAAGAATCTGTGGGCTACAGTACCAGAAAATCAGAGTAGAATCCTCAGGTGCTGCTGAGTCTGCCTTCCTGGGCTGGACCCACTTGTAGCTCCATCAGCTGGGCATAGAAGTTGCCTCACCTTGGCCCAGAAGACTAGGAACCAGAGCCACATCATGCTTAAGAAGCTGGAGATTGCCGGGCAGTGGTGGCACATACCTTTAATCCCAGCACTCAGGAAGCAGAGGCAGGCTGATCTCTGGGAGTTCGAGGCCAGCCTGATTTACAAAGCGAGTGTCAGGACAGCCAGGACTGTTTCACAGAAAAACCCTGTCTTGAAAAAAAAAAAAAAGAAGAAGAAGAAGAAGCTGGAGATGTTGGCCCACAAACTCTGTCAGCCCAGGGGACTATTTCATTGACTTATGGTTTTACTTCTCTGGACAGTTCTACCTGTACACAGCTGTGAGGATCCCCTGCCAGGTGCCAGGCATCCCATCCAGGGCTCCAGAGAGCAATGCTGAGGGTGCTTTCTTTATTCCCCAAGGGCCTGTAATTAGGTGGGTGAACGCCAAGGGTTCCGAGACACTTTAGATGTTGTAAAAGACAGACACATCTTCAGTGTTCTGTGCTGTGCCGGGACAAGCTGCCTCGTACTGGCAAATAGGAGCCACCGTTCTGAGACGTGGTCCTGGCCCCACTGGTGCGGAAGTGGCAGAGCACAGTGCGCACTTTCCTGAGCCTCAGCGTGTCTTGCCGGTGGCCTTACCTCTTTGTCAGTGTGATTTTAATTGCAGGGGTGTGCTGTAAGACCAGTGTGCACTCCAGGCCAGTGTGTACCCCTAAAGTGTCTAGAATCTTGGTGTCACTTCCAAGTCATGCAGAAAAGGGTCCACGGGGTCCACGTGTTGGGTTAGACTTCTCCGTGCCCTTGCACATTGCTCCTGACCCCTTGTGGTCCCGCGGTGAGGGCTTGTTCTGCTGTCCAGCTTGTTCTGCTGTCCAGAAGGGCCCCAGTTGCTGTGAAATAGCAGTGTGGCTTCCCTGGGGGCTGCCAGCAAGTCCCACTCCTGCCCGCAGTCAGATTTCCGCTACCGTTCTGCTTCTAGAATGGTCTTTTCGCTCCTGGCTGCTTCGGGTGGGTCAGTGTCTGTGACTGGCGTGGCTGGCTGGCATTCACAGCAGGCCCCATTTTCCTGGTTTGTTTAGCAGAGCAGGGACCGTCACTCCGCCGAAACTAAATGACGCGGTTGCTCGTGGGCCGTTATGGATGTGGAGATGGAAGACGACTGCCCCCTTGGCCTCAGATGGGGTGCCCTTTGTCCTCTCATTAGTCTCAGCCGGTGCCCCGAATGCCTTCTCTGAGTCCCCGGGCACGGCACCCTCCTGTGCCGTATGATGGGCCCCTGTGGACACATTCCAGAATTTCTCTTCCATTGTACACAGGCTTAATGTATTTCTCCCCCTCTTCTGTCTCTCAGAGCTCTGCAGCTCGAGCTGTGTGGAGACTTTGAGTTCTGGGTGTAGACATCAGGTCCCTTCCATTTAACACCACAGAGAAGTGGAGTGGGTGGGGCTGGCTTCAGAGTGTTTATCTGAATCGCCAGGTAGCCTGCGTGGGAAAGCCAGGCCACGGCATAAAGCTGTTCATGGCCAGCTGACCACAAAATGACCTCTGTAAGCTGGCCTGGTTAGCTCTGCCTTCTAGCAGCTGGTAGTTAGGGCCGCGGGGCCGGGGGGGGGGGGGGGGGGGGAGGCCTTGTGTTCTCAGTAGGTTGGGGGAGATCAGAGGTTGTTAATGGTTAATCTCTGAGCCAGGGTGAACTAGCCAGACTGTCTCTGTCTGCCCTGCTTGGTTTCCTGATTTTATCAAGTGTCATCCCTGTGGAAATTGTCGACCTTCTGAGCAACTATATCAGGTGCCACAAAAACTTGGAAAGCCACCCTCAGGGAGAGGGAGAGGTGACCAGCACAGGGCACAAGGCTGTTATAGATCCAGCCCCTGATGGTGAAGGTGATAGTCTTCCTCAAGGCTGTCCTTGATGGGCCTCTGAGTCCTGCGTTATGAGAGGCCCCGTTCCTAACAGGAGACTTCTGGGAACTATTCGGTTGGTATGATCGAGTGTGGAGATCATGACTCCAGACTGACCCCTCCTGGGTGCTACCTCGCCCCTCCTGGCCTCTCCACCACCGTGCACTTCCCTGTGCAGCGAGGGCTCTGCTCTCTCAAGCTTGTTTCCATTGGGTGGTGTTTGGAGACAGTGAGGCAAAGCGCAGAGGGCTTAGCCGAGGCGGGCACATGGCGAGTGCACAGCAGGTGAGAACTGGCACCGACACCTGGAAGCTTGGGTTTCTTTTGTCCTTGTCCTCAGGTCTAAGCTTTCTTTTAACCCCAACCCTCAGGGGCTGAGGCAGGAGGATCATGACTTTGAAGCCAGCCTGAGCTTCATACTTTATAATGAGTTCTAGGCCAGCCAGAGCTACATAGGGAGACCCTGTCTCAAAACTAAAGCAAACAGCCTGAACAGCAGTGAGAAGAAGCTTGCTTAGATACTTAGAGGGGAAGGGAATTGCAGCTTTGGGGCCGCAGCTTCTCAGACCCCTGACTCTCTTATTGCCCCCAGCAGTCCCAACAAGCGAGGCCCACCAACATACAATGAGCACATCACCAAACGTGTGGCCTCCAGCCCAGCGCCACCAGAAGGCCCCAGCCACCCCCGAGAGCCAAGCACACCCCACCGCTACCGAGACCGAGAGGGCCGGGCAGAACTGCGCAGGGACAAGTCCCCAGGCCGTCCCCTGGAGCGGGAGAAGTCCCCAGGCCGGATGCTCAGCACGAGGAGAGAGCGGTCCCCAGGGAGACTGTTTGAAGACAGCAGCAGGGGCCGGCTGCCTGCGGGAGCCGTGAGGACCCCACTGTCCCAGGTTAACAAGGTGAGGCAGCGTCCCGAGGGCTGCACAGCTCTCTTGTGGCCAGAAGCTGCCTCTTGGCTGCTGTTGTAAAAGTGAGACTCCATGACTGTGGCTCAGGCTGTGGGAAGTAAAAGCTTAAGAAAATATTATTTATAATATTTATTGAAGGTGCTTCCACCACAAATGGCAACATGTGTGATTAGGGGAAGGGGGTATGCACACCTCAAAATGTAACAGCTACCAAAGGGTAGGCTGTTCCCTGCCCAAGAGGCAGTACTAGTGGCTTCTAGGTCTATTCCGTGCACACAAACAAATATGTGTGTGTGTGGCCCCTGTAAGTACAAATGATAGCAGGCTAGATATTTTCAGACATGCAGATAAGCTCATGTATTGTAGACACTGATATTTTTCTGTAAGTTCTCCAGAAACTTGTAACTGTGCTTTTGCCTTCTAGAACTTTGAGCTTTTTCAACATCTGAAGTGGTACCCGGGTGATGTTTAGGATAGTGTCTGAATCAGTAGGTGGAGATCATGAGTGTGCACACGGGTCCTGGGGGGTCCATCCTTCCTGGTGGACTGTCCAGTTTCTAGAGCCCACTCTAGCTAGAGGTGCCACCTTCCTGTCCGCTGAGGATGATTTTCTGAGTGTCACTGATGCTGCTACAGCACACGGTCAGGACTTCCGGTAGAGAAAGAAGAGAAGCAATGTAAATGTTTTCCCATTAAAACTTATTGTGCATATGTGTGCATGCAGCTGTGCAAATTCAGTCTGGTTGGGTTTTTTTTTTTTTTTTTCAGTAACTGTTTCCTGCCTGACCCCATGCCTTGAGGGATGGCTCTGTTAAGTTGGCGCCACTGCCCACCGCTGGTGGGATAGGACAGATACCATTAAGTAACACTGGCCTCACACACAGAGTCAACAGTTGTGGCCTTGGATGCTAAAACCTCTCCTGTTTGTTTTGCTCCTAGGTCTGGGACCAGTCTTCAGTATAAGTCTCAACCAGAAAAACCACCTCCTCATTCAGTCTGCAGGACCACACCACACCCTGGGTCTCTGCCGCAGGGGACCCCAGCGCCCGTCCACTCGACCCGCATTCAGCACAGCTGGGTCCAGACTGTCCTTGGCACGGATACCCCCACCTACCAGGGGTGCAGATAGCCAAGGCTCGTAGGCGCTGCTGGCACTCGGTGCCCCACCCCGGGGCACCTTCCTGCAGTCATCCTCTTTGCACTTTGTTACTCTTTCACTCATTCAGAGACTTTTGTATTTAGCTCCAGCCTGTACCAGTTCATCAAAGGACGCCAACCCGGACTGTGGCTGGAGTCTACCTGCTACTCCGAGATCCTCGGGTTGCTTGGTTTTTCTTTGCTTTTTAGTGTTTTTTTCTTTTCTTTTCTTTTCTTTTTTTTTTTTTTTTTTTTTTTTTTACGACAACAGAATTCTTAGTAGATTTGGATAGCGACGTATTTCCTGTTGTAGTCGTTTTTAGCTAGATCACACCATCAGGTCTTTGCCACTGAAACGTAGCATAGAAGACTCCCCGTTGGTCGGCTAACCTCCCGTGTTCATGTAGCTTCATTCTTGTTCTGGTCCAGTCTCATAGATGGCCCTGTTGGACGCAGGGTGACATCGTAGCCAAATGTTTACCGTTCTCATTGCCTTTTATGGCCTTGACAACTTCCCTTCCCACCAGCTGAGAATGTATGGAGGTCGATCCGGCCTCAGCTCGGAGGCAGTGACCTGGGGCCAAGGGACCTCATCAAACTCTTCTCCCCCACCCCTCAGCGTCATCTCCCCAGCCTGCTTCCCCAGCTTTCCACGTAGCTTTGGCCAGGAAAGCACGCAATAGACTTGCTGCAAGCCCAGCATTAACAGGCCTTGGGGTTGGGCCTGGGACCGGGGCACCCACCTCCTGTTCTGAGGGTTGGCCTGTTGCTCCTCACTCCTCTGGAAGGGGGAGGAGAGCTGTCTGGGAGCCCTGCATGGCGGATCACTGCATGCGCTGCCCCTGACCTGGCTGACTCCTCCCTGGGTTGCTCTGCCAATGTACTGCTGCCATCCCATAGCCCCACCAAGCCGAGACCCTCTGATACTTGTCAACTAACCGGCCACAGCAGGCTGCAGTCTGTAGCACTGAACAAACGAAAAACAAAAACGCTCAAGCCTTACGACCAGAGAAGGATTTCAGCAAACCACACTTCTCCCTCAATTTCCCCTCCCACCTTCGTTCCCCGCTGACTTCAAGAATGCCTGTGTGTTCACACAAAAACCCAGCACAGTTCTACCCCACGAAACTGTGACTTCGCAGATGAGCCTTTCCCTAGGGCTGGACCTAAGACCAGGACATTGGAGAGAAGCCGCAGCTCAACTCTTCCAGCCCTGTGGGGCTGGCGAGTCCCCCCTTAGGTGCAGTGCGGCTTGCCCAGTCTCTCTCCACGCTCTTTAGAGTGGGAATTCCTGGCAACTGGATAGAACCAACGTAGAGGCTTTGCAGTTGGCAAGCTAACTAGCGGCCTTACTTCTGCCTTTAATCTCCCACAAGGCCTCTTCTGCTTTGGATTCTCCACGATTCTTAGGCGTGCCTCCACAACTGAGGCACCTCCTAGGTAGGCTGAAAGGTAGACCCGTCCCCACCACAGCCGGTGACCGTGTCCACAGTCCATGTCACTTCCCAGATTACAACCTGGCCTAAATGCCGGCTCCTTCCTGCTCGTCTCTGACCTAAGTGCTTTCTTGTTTGAAACGCCCGTGACCCTCCATGTCCAGTGCCCTGCCGCTGTGTTTTATGTGTGGCTTGGAATCTTTGGGGTTGTGTTCCCTGTCCCCGTTCCCCCAGGGCAGATCTGACTGACTGTTTGCTGAAGTTTTTGTCTCTTGGTCCACAAGTATTTGGAATGGTCACTGATACCTGGTCTTCAGTCTTGGCATTTCATTTAGGACCTCCACGAGAAATGGGCACCGTGAGCCCTGACCGTGTGTATTGCGCGTCTCATCTGTGAAGTGCTTCCTGCTACATAGAACTAGCTCAGAAGACTGTACATATTTACAAGAAACTTTATATTCGTAACAAAAAAAAAGGAAATTGAATTGGTTTCTACTTTTTTATTGTAAAAGGTGCATTTTTCAACACTTACTTTTGTTTTCAACGGTGGTAGTTGTGGACAGTCATCTCCGCCGGAGTGGGGAGCTCTCTGTGTGACCACCGAGATGCCAGCAGGAAATAATCGTTAACCCGAAATCGCAGTCAAAAGCTTATTAGCATCAGTAAGATTCTAGGTCTCCAAAAGTACAGGCTTTTTCTTCATTACCTTTTTTATTCCGAACGAGGAGAACACACGGACAATTCCAGATCCACCTTGAGAGGAATGAACTTTGCTGTTGAACAATAGTGAAATAAAGCAATGATCTCAAAATGTCCACTCCCCTGGCATGGTCTCTCGTCAGAGCACAGGCTCACTGGCACAGCATCTCGGCTCTGAGGGAGGATCGTTCTGGGTGCCGCTGGGTAGCTAGAATCAGATTCTGATCTTGGGATTAAGACTCGGGGAACACTTGGTTTGGTGAGGGCTTCTATGAACCAGGTGCTTGTTATTAAAGTTGTTTTCTAGGACAGGGAACTGGAAAGCAGCTTCAACTGCCGCCCAGGCTACTGCAAAAAGGATTAGTCTAGAACATATTAGCTTAGTCTAGAACATATTAGCTGTGAGGCAGCTAACCAGGAAAACAGGTCAGCACAGGATCTTCCTTATCCCATTACACTGAGGCCACCGTGAACTTAATCCTGCACTTGTCTTCAGCGGGGGCTCGGGTAAAGGGGGCTGAATGCTTCTGGCTCTGACTAGACGGTTACTGTTTGCAAGGTAAACGCTCTCCACCACGTTGTAGTTTATGTAAACTGGACTGGTCCAGAGAAAGACCCCCCCCCCCAATGCCTGTTGCTTTTAATCTCTGATTAAAATACAACACGGTAATTGGATGTAGTTAAAAGCTGACTTTGAGGGTCAAATCTAACAGGCTTTTGATGGGAGCTACAGAGGCTGTGTTCCTTGTGATTGGGAGAAAGACAATGACTCACGAAGGAGGAAGTGAGATTTTGCAACTCTTCCACAGAACAAACAGAAAGATGCCGGGGAGCTACCAGCTACCATTTCAGTTACTAGCTTAAGGTTCTTGGCAGCCAAGGACTGCCCCCAAAACTAAGCAAACAGGGTTTGATTCCAAAAGGAACTTGCTCAGATCTTTTAGACCTGAAGGGACTACCCTACGAAACAACTATGAAATCACTCAGTCACACTATAAAGTGAGGCCCAGCCCTTGACAACTTAATTCTCACCAAACTCAAGACATTGACTTCATACAAGTTTCATGACTATGAAGCTTTGGGTTCCTGGGGCCAAAGCAAGAGAGATAGTCTATTTAATTAAGGGTTGAATAGCTAGTCTGCAGAAAAGGACCTTTTTGCCAAAGGTTAGTTCAGAACGCTTATGAAGACCCCACAGCAAGAGATGAGGCTGCAGGGGATGGTGGCGCACGCTTTTAATCCCAGCACTCAGGAGGCAGAGGCAGGTGGATCTCTGTGAGTTCGAGGCCAAGCCTGGTCTACAGAGTGAGTTCCAGGACAGCCAGCGCTATACAGAGAAACCTCTCGAAAGACAAAAGGGGTGGAGTGGAGTGGAAGGGGGAATGGGGCTGGCCTGCAGGGGTGGGGCAGCTCAGCTTCCACCATAATTACATTGTCTCCTTGCAGTGGTTCTCAGCCAAGACCCTACAGATTGCTAGACTGACAGCGATTCTAAGTGACAGAGTTAGTTTTGGTCACCACAGGTATGGGTTCTGAGTGATATCCAATGGGGAGAGGGTCGGGGAAGTACTATGAATGCCCTATAATTCCCGGAAAGCCTTCGTCCCCCTTAGCTGCACTAGCAGCACTAAGTCTGAGCCTCTGCTCTGGCTTTCCAGTCAGAGGCAGTTCTGATCAGACCCTGCTTGCTGGTTTAAGTGCTGCTTACTCTGTCGGAAACCATCAAATGTTGGACCTGTTTCCTTGAAGTTGAGGGGGCTGTGGGTGGAAATACAGTACAGCAATGGCGGCTTCCCCTTGGGTCTGTCAATGAGTAATGGAGCTGTTTGCCCAGAGGGGTTATTAGAGGTGGAAGAAAGGACTTTGAAAGTGACTGCTACCTCCCGTCTCAGGCTCCCTCACAGAGCCACAAAATGGGGATGCAGGCTGTGCACTGGAGCTGTCTCCTGTCTCCCTGGCTGTGGCATTTCCAGATGGGACAGAGAGATGAATTCCTGGCGGTGGGGGCGCTATTGATGTGGACTCCAGAGACAGTAGCTGGGTCCCACAGACCAGGCTCCAGCTTGTAGGATCCCCTCCAAGGTTCGGACTCAGAGCTCTCAGGAAGACTGGATGATTCCTACAGTTGACTGGGGTGGTGATGGGCTTTACAAGAAATACAGACATAGTCATGACTTCCTTGCTTTCTCCTCAAGATGGGAGGCTCGGAGGCAGAAGGCTCAAGTTTCTGTTTGTCCACTAACCTGCTGGGTACAAGTGTTGCAGACTCTTTGGAAGCAGGATACACTCAGTGACTGACCCAGACGTGGGTCTTCACAACACGGTTCAGACCGTTAGCACGGGTGGATGCTTTTGTGTAGTGCTGCTACTGGAAACCGCAACTGAGACGGTGTCGTTTACAAAGAACACATTTATCCCGTGCACTTCTGGGAAATCTGAGACAAGGTGCTATGGGTGTGATTGCCTGGCCAGGGCTGCGGTAGACTTCCAAGATGAACTTTTTGTTTCTGAACTTCTCCGTGGGGGCAGAGGGCTTTGTCCTCACATGGCAGAAGTCATGAAGTCCTGTGGTAAAAAGCTTTCCTCATGAGGGCTGGGCAGGGGACTCATGACCTAACAACTTCTTAAACAGCACCTACACCTGAGCTTTGGATGGGACCTAGTCAGACCATGGTGGATGAACCACCAGAATTCAGTGTAAGCTTGAATGTGAACTTGGGTTCATGTTCAAGGAACCTTGTTCTCTGAAATGCCCTGGTCTCGGACCTCAGTCATGGATGTCTGGGACTTCCTAAGGAGCTGATGTTCCTTTGTAATTTCCTTGTCTGGTGCCCTGACCTCCTGTTTGTGGACACAACTCGTTTTGTGGCTCCCAGTGTGACATAAGGGGGTCCAGGGGTCATCTTGCTTAGTTTACCCTTCATTTTCCAGGGAGAGGACATCCCTAGAAGCTACATCTGCTATGGGGTGAAGAGCTCAAGACTGACATGTCAGGCTGGTAACCTGGCCGTAGAGCACTGTCAACTGCCCTCATATCTACCCACAGTAGAGACAAGGGAAGGAAGTGGCCTTGCCTGGGTCCTCTGGATATGGTGTCTTCATATATGATTGAGGTTGACTGCCTAGAAAGATGTTACACAGGGCCTCCAAACTAAAGTTGTTTACTAAGATTTACTTCAGATTTTATCATTCCCCAAATAATACAGCTTAGTTATTTGCATAAGTTTGCACTTTATTAAGCACACAGGAAGATGCGTGTAGCTTAAATGGAAATACTATACCATGTTATCTGTGACTTGAGTGTCTGGAGATTTTCATAATGGGAGCAGAGAAAGAACCAGTCACCTGAGGATATTGAGAAGCCACTTAACATTTTGATTCAGCAATACCCTTACATTTTAATGATTTTCCAGGCCTTACCTTTGTCTCTGTAATTTATGTTTGTTTTCAGACAAAGGAAATACATCTTCACTAAAAAGCAATTTGAAATAACCATGGAGCCTGTCCTCATCTATAGAGAACGGTAGGTAGCTAACAAAGAAAGTATAACCTGGGTCACAGAACACAACCAGACAGGTAGCTGTACTTCTGTGGGTTGGCCACACAGCTGCTCCTTTTCCATTTCTTGGAAGTAATTTACACCATTGCCTTTACCTTCTGGGTCTGGGATTTCTGGGCATTTTCTGGACTACAGTGGACTTTCTTTTGCTCTTTGAGAAAATGAGATCTTTGGATAAATATGCACGCAGAACGCATGTGTTCGTTTCCTGAAGCTGTGCCTGACGCCTGCCACTTTGGTATACTAGTCACCTCCCCCAGGAGCCACCTATGATCCTGGGACTGTCCCTCACGGGGTGCCCTCGGAACTAGTTTTTACATTGCACTTTTGGGTGCTCCAGCCCCTTGTGAGCGGAGCTAAATTTTTAAGTGCACCGGTGGAGGCCACAGGATGGTCAGGTGTCCTTCACTCTCCCCCTTTTCTCTTGAAGCAAGGTGTCTCACTAAACCTCAAACTCGTATTTTTAACTAGACTGGCTGGCTGGCCATGCGTGCTGGGATCTGCTTGTTTCTCCTCCCAACACTAGGGTTACAAACACAGGACTTTTATGTGGATGCTGGAGATCTGAACCGGGGTTCTCATGCTCACATAGTTAGTGCGTCTCCCCAGCGCCCCAAGAGCTAATTTACACGCGAGATTTTCTTCTAGTTCCCGCCTCACTCTCGGGCACCCACAGGTATGATGGGTAGGTGCCTCCGCATCTGACCCTCAGTCAGTGGGAATTCACAGCTGTCTTGTCCACAGAGTTACAAGATAGACCTGGAAGTCTACTCTTCAAGAAACCAAACAGAATGTAAACTCCCTCTGGTTAGTTTTACAAATCTTTATTGAAACTTACACATCAAGATGACAGCAAGTCAGTGTTTTGAAAACAGTAACAAAAAGGAACCCAAACTCAGGTCAGCCAGATACTGACACCACTGAGCTACTTCCCACCTGTTCAGCAGAAACAAAGGGTATATCGGTAATTTCTGCTGACAGGTGACAGGAACCTACACCAATGGGCACATCTGTGGCATCACCAGGGAAATCAAGATGTGTAGAACAGGTTCATTCACACGAATCCCAAAGACATTGTCCTACTGAGAATCTAGGTGGTTGCTATAGGGGTTCAAGTTCTTTTAGAATGAGCAATAGCAACCACTGTGACATCCTTTGCTCACGGGAGACACGGGTCCCCAGATGAACAGCACATGCTGGAACTGAAAAAGGGTGGGTGCTTTGACAGTCGTCATGGTAACACTGTCACCATTACAGTTGAAATATGGAGCGGACAACTTTCCATGCTGGCCAGTCCCCAGGATCATCCAGCTTAATGGAGAATACGGCAGTGGGTTTGGAGTTTGTGTTGAGGACAGTTATTGCTGAGCGAAGTCACATGATCTATAGTTTCTTCCTGGTGACTTATTGCCTTAGGTAGGACTGGACAGCCAGCCACTCTAGTTAAAAAGGTCCTTAGTGCACACGGTGTTGGGCAACGATTGCAAAGCTGCACCTGGAAATCAGACATCTGAGTTTCCACTGAATCTATACTCTACTGCTTTGATTTGGAAGGACAGGCAGGATTGAATATTGCTTACGTCCACAGCGAGGCTCCAGCAGGGATAGGCCATCGACCCTGGACAATACGATGAGGACTTTTGTGTGGCTTCAGTCCCTGTTACCCAGTTTTTACTAGCAAGGTGCCAGCACTCAGGTCTGGCTTTAGACATCTCTGGGTAGCCAAGGGGATGTTTGGAGTACACTAGCCTCGTGCACTGCAGGCAGCCATCCCTTCCCCATTTCTGGACTCTTCTAGAGAGGCTGTGTCTGGACAAGCCTTCAAGGAGGACTAGGGCAGGGGTGAAATGTCCCAGAGAGTGAAGTGAGGATCTGCATGCACGTGGAGAGCCCAGCACTGCCTGCTGTCCCTGTGGTCCATGGCTGACTCTCAGCATCTCATATGGGCTTGTACAGTAGGGTGGTGACATACTTCTTCTTGTACCGGTGAGTCGCGCTGAGCACCATCACGCCATCCTAAGAGGGTGGGAATGACCAAAGGCAGGACAGAGTCAGGGACATAGACTTTAGAGGACACGAGATTCACCACAGGCTTAAGAAAGCAGCTCCTGGGCAGAACCCGAACCAGAGCCCGACAGACCCCCAAAAGCTGCCCTGGCTGTCAACACTTCCAGGCAATCCTGGCACGACAGATCCTCAGACCTCATGCTCAGAAACTGCTCTAAGGCCAGACAAGCCGTTACCTTGATAGAGAGTGCATAGAGGTGGTTCAGCATGACGTGGTTCGGCTCCGGAAGCAGCGCTGGATCACACTGGAGGGAACAAAGGGAGATATGAACAAGCAGGATCTGGAAGGCAAGGTGATTTTCCTCCCTTACTTCACAGCACAGGCAGGGTAGCCGAGGACCTGTCTTCCCAAGCGGGGCAGTGGAAGGGCTGTGGAGCCGGCAGTAGAGAAGGCTGAATCTATCATGGACTGGAATACTCCAGCCAAGCTTTCACCTGACGGGAGTCCCTGTGCCATCCTTACAGAGAAGAGGCAGAAGATCAAGGACCCACTGAAACACTTCCCCGGAACACAAGATATGCTGTGTCTACACGCCCCTGAGAAGTGGACACACGGACACGGCCTCACCACACCTTTCCACCACAAGAGCCCCGACAGTCCCTTCACTGTACATCCCCAACTCTAAGAGAACACACTCACACGGAGAACAGTGAAGCATAGGCTATGATTAGCTGTGGTGACTCAAAGCCGAGGAGGTCCCTCACTCAGGGAAGGTGTGTTCTTATCACTCAACACTCAGGGAACCCCAGTACTTTAGTGCCTTCAAGAGCTGCCAGCAGGCACGTGAAGCCCAGAAGGGGGAAAGCAAGAGCTCTGAGAAGGTGTGACCGGGCCCTCCTCGCGCTGTGCAGAGAACGCAGGAGAAGCACGCAGCATCCTAATGAGCTGCAGCGGGCAGTCTGGAACCCGCTGGGGACAGCAGCCTGCAGTCACGAGAGAACTGGAGGTGGAGGAGCAGGACTCCCAGGCCCTAGACCTAGCTCTGCCCTGGCAGCCCAGCCTCCCAGCACTGCACCTGTCCCGCAGTCAGGCTTAGCATCTCAGAGGCTAACAGCTTTGTTGCAGGTTCCCTGAGAGCCCCTGCTCAGCAGGCCTGACAGAAAGAGAACAAGAGTTGGCCTCTGTGCCTCAGTAGAATGCTGCTTCAGCCAACTACTGCTGGGAGTTCCCAAGAACTACAGCTCTGATCTGCCAGTTTTCAGAGAGCTTCATGTTTGGGCTGTGCAAGTTCTCAAGTTTGGGCTGGACCAGTTACATTCATCACTTTCTCTGTGTGGTTAGAGACCACTACAATCTACTCTGTGCTGTTAATGAACACATAACTCAGTATTGTCTATGGACGATCCCTAGAGTTAGACATACAACCCATGTGTCTGTGTGTATCTGTGTGCACACGCGTGTGCATGCACTGCACGAGTGCATCCAAAGGAAACAAAATCTGGAAGCTGAAGAGACATCAGTCCGCTCACGTTCACTGCCGCACTGTTCACCACAGCCACGCTGTGGAGTCACAAACACAGGACACACCATCCTGGTATGGGACACTGCACCACATGGAGGAGGTGGGCAGAAGGCATGCATTGATTTTGGATGATAGTGGATGCACTGAGACCACCCCCCTCAAAGTCCTGCTGCTGTTTTCCCTGTTAGGATGAGCTAAAACCTGGAACTAGGAGTCCTAAACATACCCGTTCTCCTTAAATTGCTTTTGTCCAATACCGTATTACAGCAATAGAAAAGAAAGTATGACAATGGTATGTGGCTCAGCCTTAAAAAGGAAATACTGTCATTTGCAACAATATGAATTCTGTGGGCATTAAATATGCCTCTAAAAGGTAGGATTGAGGCAGAACAATAGCTATGGGGAAGATACTGGTCAGAGGGTACAAAATCTCTGCTGGATACGAGGAACAACTGTGAGAAGAGGCTGACCACAGTGACAATGTGCTGGATTTCTCAAAACCTTCAAGACAGTGGGCTCTAACCTCTGCTGGGGATGCCACTCAGTATCTCTGTAACTGGAAACGGCCTGTTAAGAGCCTAGGGCTGCCTGTGTCAGAGTGTGCCGGCACAGGTTCTCCCTACTCATGACTCCCTTGGCGGGAAGAGGCGCCTTCCTTGCTTAGAAGGTGCTGGATGTCTTCCAACCTCTGAACTGTTTCAGAGGAGGGAGGGAGCGGCCTCACCTGAATCTTTTAGGATAGCAGCTAAGGGTCCTTGCAGACCCCACTGGCCGTCTGTATGAGCCATTGCCAACTTACCGCTGGACACAGTTAGCTAGAAGATCTGAAGTTTGCTGGTTCTTATCCCCAGCCTCCTCTTGGATAAAGAGAGATGACCACACCAGCCGCTCTCTGTGTGTGGACTCTCAGCACAGAGGGGAGGCTGGTACCTGAGAAAGCTGGGCCTTTTGAGAGGGAGTAGCAAACACTAAAGTGCCCTGGTGGTCCAGCAGTGACTGGTCTAAGAGAAGGTCCCCACAGACACATCACGCTCACCAGCACGTGGAGTCTACTTATGGGTAGAGCGTTGAGTGCCATGGCTACCTTAGCACCTGTTATGGTTGGACTGCGTCCCCTAAAGCTCAAGTACTAGGACCTTAGTTCCCAGTGACTATCGGGAGATGGCAGTAACTGGTGATGAGTTAGATGGAGGCACCCTGAGAGTGGGTCAGGCATCTTGAGGGCTCAAGCCTCGCCTGCTTTCCCACTGATGGCATGGCAGATACCATGCTTGTGTACGGCACAGCTGTTGGCCTACACCAAACCACTTCCCTTCTTCATAAGCACCTCGGTTTCTATTCTGTTTCAGCGGCAGACAATGGGTAAGATCGTGCCTTATGAACAGAGCTACATAGTATGGACAACTTAGGTTAAAAGAATGGAAAACCAGCCACAGGAAACAGCTGGCTGCTCGAGGCCCAGGCTCCATGTTTCCTTTCCGCAGGTCACTGGGCAGTTTCGCAGAGGAAATGTGTTACGACAACTTAAATTCTGATCCAGGAGGGCTGATGTTTCCAAAAGCAACTTGGTAATTAAAATTCGATTCTAAAATGCTATAGCTGGAAGAAGAATTCCAAGATCTAGCTGACCAAGAAGGGGTGGTTAAAGATTTTCTTGGTCCTCCGCATCCGAGGACCACGGCAGTCCCCACAGTGGAGGACACAAGTGAGAAAGCGGGCAGAGAAGGCAGATGAGCACGACCCCGCAGGGATCTGGACGGCGTACTCACAGAGATGCCCGTGTCCTTGTTCAGGATGACCTGCAGCAGGTGTGGCGGGAGGATGGGCGGGGCCTTGAACCGCTCTTCTGGTTTAGAGATGTAAGGCTCCTGATGGTAGGGTCCTGGTGGGGAGCTGGACAGCTCTGTCGGGAGATGGTGACAAGGATGCTAAGACCTAAGCTGATTTATGGCTTCCGTATCCAGCTTTCTGTCCTTGCTCCCTCAATACAGACTCCTATTTTCTTCAAGAGAGAGGAGGAACAGAGGGGATGAAAAACACCTGTAGAATCTGGGTGCTCGGAATAAATCTCAATGGTAAATTGAGATTCCAACAAAAGGACCGTTGTGACAAAGCTAGGTGTCTGGGTCACACTAGCGGGAGCCATTCCTAATGACCTAGCCTCTCCTGTCAGAGGAAAGGCTTCCTTCTTCAGGCTGAGTTTGATGAATGCCACAAGTTCAAGGCTTCAAAGTGGGAAAACGGCCTAGCCTAAGTTACAAGCTCTCCCAGGCAGAATAAAATAGGTTTTACGAGGCACCAGCATATCAAAAATAAATAAATAACAATAAAGACCTAAGTGTAAAGTCTCTTTGGCTCCTCACTCGCAGGTCTGAGCATCTTTACTATCCAGACACAATTAAGACGCTTCTGAAAGTACAGCACCTCAGGTCAGAAGCATCCCAAATACTGACGTCTGGCTGGCTGGCTGGCTGGCTGAGGTACTGAGCCGTTATCCAAACATCAGGATGGGCTCTGGTCACCTGATCCTTAAGCTGGTCCAACTGCCAACTTTCTCAACATCATTTTCTAGGCCGGGCTCCCTTTACATGATCCAACCACATCTCAGCAGAAAAACTGAGAAAAGCATTCAGTACAGGAAACTGAGCCATAAGGAATAAGCACATCGTATTAAACAAACAAACTTGAGTGTCTAAAGGGGTTTAGCGCTGGGGGAGGGGCACCCGGCAGCAGTGAGGTGCACTTTGGTGTGCAGATGAAGTTCCACACCAGACAGGGGGAGGAGTATGCGCAGCGCCATCATGCTGCACCCTCTGCCTATTTGAAAATACTTGTCTGGAGACAGCCAGTGATCCCAGTGTAAGAGCACCCAGATCCACAGCCAGCCAAGCCCACCAGTCAGTTTAGAGCTGTGATGTCAGAAGTGGTTAACAGTGAGACACCAGAGGCAGACCCTCCAGACCCGCCCAAGAGATGATGGGAAATCTGTGAACTGAAATAAATCTGTCCTCTCCAACTGTTGGGTGCACTCCTGAAGATTCCCTTACTGTCTCCCACAGGGCCCAGGAAGCAGCCCCTGCATACAAGAAGGGGAAGCGCAGCTGCCTCTGCCACCGGGATCACTACACATCGTTTCTCTTCAACTGTCCCTTGACATTCCAGGTAGTTTCTTCCTATGGGGTGTGGGTGGACAGCAGTCCCCAAAGCTCCGTGGTTAGAAGACTCTTGTCTACCAGGACTGAAGAGAGTTGTGCTATGCAGCCTTTTTCTCTCAGAAGCCTGACAAGCAGCTAATGGACTGCACAAGTGACAGCCAAGGTCACCAAAGTGTCCTTTATCACCTGTCAGCCTGCAATTCTCCAGACACTGAGTGGGGAGTGAGCTGGCAGCTCCCCTGGTGCTGAATCATTACAGACCCAAAGTGTCCTTCTAGGGCCTCTTCAGCGCCGCCTGGGGCATAACATCAAGCTTGGTTCTGTTCCTACAGCCAAGTGGAACTACAGAATAGCCCACAAGACAAGGCAGTGACATACAGCTTCTTTGGGGTTAAGCTCCAACAGCCAGAGCTGCGGGGTTAGGAATAAACTGCTATGGTCTGGAGAGCTATAGTTGTCCACCTGGCCGTGCAGCTGCTGCTCAATTGTGAGAGGCAAGGGAAAGAGAAGTATGTCCAGGCTGCACAGCCCCAGCCTGCACACATGTGGGATAAAGTAACTGTTCATACCAGACATATCGGAGCACTTTTGGGAATCCACCATTAAAGCATCAAATACTTCAAAGTCAGTTTTCTTCACTTGAATGATGTTGTTAACTGTGCCAAGCTGGCTGGTTACTATTGGCTGGGAAGAGACAGACAGGCAGACATCATAACATGGAAGGTCTGTGGAGTTTTTCAGAGAACTAGAATCCTGGCTGGGAGGTCTCACCGCCTAGCTAGCTACTCTTGGTCAATTATACCAATGACCTGGCAACTGGTGCTGCCTAACTCGGAGCCACACACAGGGAAAAGGTACCTGACAGCAAGTGTCAAGGAAAGTGGTCAGTGTTGGTGTGTGGGCACCCAGAGGGCCGGGGGCTGCAGAAAGAGTACCTCAGAAGGATCGTGGGTCCACTGCCCATCCACAAAGAACTTGTACTGATGCTCTCCTTCAGGCAGATCCAGGATGGCTACAAAGTTATTTTGGCTGCAGAAAGAGAAGAAGCAGTGTTTCAGCTGGGTGGGCTGCGCTCTGGCTCCAGGACCAACTGAGTTTGGCTGCAGGAGAGCAGACATGTTCAACAATGCATGGTTACAATCTCAACCCAGGAAAGCCACTTAAGAAAGCAGCAGGCAAGAGTTTCCAGAAAACTTCCTTTGCTCAGACACTAGGAACCTAGAATCCTAACACTGCAAGGTCAACGAATGGTTAATTCATGTTTTTCCAGTCTGCAGCCTGGGTGCCAAGGAGAGGCCAACAAAGGCAGTCACCAGCAGCCTAGCTTCCCTTTGCACGGGGAGATGGCCAGTGTTACAGAGCTCACAAACTTACAGAACTACCCAGCAGTTCTTGAGCCCTGGCCATTTAGTTGTTTTTTGGCCCGAGCTGAACTAACTTGTTACAGGGCCTACTGGTTCCCTCCTTCATTGTCAGTCACGGGAGCACAGGGGTTCTAACAACCATCGGGCATGGCTCAGGCGTGGGCACTAGTGAGCATGGAGACAGAATCCACACCAGGGATTTGGAGGAAGCATCTCAGTATATCCTTGCTAATGTCTTCAGAGCATGTACCTCCCAAAAGTACTAGAAGGGAGGTCCAAGAGTCCCTTACAGAGTGACCATTTGGTGCAGGCAATGTGGGCTCAGATCTGCTCCTCTGAGGTTCCCAGCCCGTTCTTTCTCCACTGCACTAAGATTGACTTTTTTGGAAGAAACATGTAGCTGAGTGTCAGACTTCCTCTCCACTGAGAGACTGCTGTCTTCTGAAAACCGTGCATTTAAAGATAGTCATTTCTAGGGTTTGAGACCTGAACTCTGTAACTCATTAAGCAAAATAGTTTCTCACTCAACATCTATATTACAAAAAAATCCTTTATTCTGTTCACCCGCAGAGAGCTTTTAGGAATAGGAATATATCCACAGCTAAAGCAACGAGGGAATGAAGTCCCACCATTACCTTTTTGTGAGGGGAAGTTTGCTCCAGTTGTTGAAGGACCCAGACAAGTAGACCTCTTTTCCACCCCCTGTCCATCGAAATACAGTTGGCCGAGCCTGGGCGGGGGCTTTATCATTCACTTCAAGATCATGCTGCCAGGCCAGGAACTCCTCCTTCTCTGGAGCCTAAGAGCAGAGCCATTTACTCAGGTTCAGGCAGCCTCCCCACACCACCGCTAGCCTAAGAGCAACTCTAATCAGGCAGCCTGGCCACCTACTGCCTTGCGTCTGTCCCCCACCTGCAGAATGGAGATAGAAAAGCAACTGCTGTGGGTACTGTGCAGACTGAGATAGTCCCACAGTCGGTGCTTAATCATTAGCTACTATTACTGCGATTAGACTTCACAAAAACTCTAGAGGAAGCTATAGGGCCTACTTGGAAGAAGACTGCCGTGAATCCAAGGTAGGCTTAATACATGTGATTTCCCTCCACTAAGCAAGACTTCCGGGTACATAAAAATTTATTAGGGATGATCTTGGAGCTGTTACAACTGGCAAATTCAGAGGGTGAGAAAGGGTCTATTCACCGAGTGCTGGAGCAATAGATAAGTAAAACAGACTGGTCCCGCCACTATGGCAAATGACGATACCTAGTTATGGAAGAGGGTAACTGACTTACTCCGGCCAGAGACAAAGGACCACAACCAGCTCTGGGGTGGAGCACAGTTCTCCAGTCAGAAGAAAAGCCAAAGACTAGATTTCTAGGATGGAAAAACGCCCTGAAGGGAGCTCAGGAAGGCCTATTGCCTCCACCCCCAGATACTGATCTGCTCTAATCTAAAAGATGCCTGCAGTCTTTGGGTCTGTGCCACAGACTGGAGCAGGGGTTCTCAACCTTCCTGCTTGCACCCTTTAACACAGTTCCTCCTGCTGTGGTGACCCCCAACCAACCATAAGATTATTTTTATTGCTACTTCATAACTGTAATTTCCCTACTGTTATGAATCATAATGTAAATATGTTTTTGTACGGAGAGGTTTGCCAAAGGGGTTGTGACCCACAGGTTGAGAGCCGCTGCTCTAGCGCGCTCACTAACTGTAGCCACAAAGCTGAACTGGGGTAATGGGGAGAATTTCTGAGTTGACTGGGCGGCCTGGCTACTACTGTTGGAATGAAGAAGTGCCCTCCCCATCCCATCCGGTGGAGAGCAGCAATACCACCCAGGCCTCTAAAGACGTTTACCAGCTCAGTGAAGAGAGCTGAAGGCAAGGTGACACAAATACTTGCTTCCTCTTCAATAGCCTCGGCCAAGATCACTTCTAGGGGTGGGGACAATCTCAACTCAGTGGAGAAAACAGCACTCCAAAGATCACAGCACACACCTTTCCGCCAAAGCAGCGAGCCCAGAAAATGAGTTACAGTAACAAGAAGCAGGATCCTTAAAGTTAGACTCAAAATTAAGGTCCAAGGAATAATAATGTGGGTTCCTAGCGCAGTTTGGGGGCAGGGGTGAGGAAAGGCCCAGCGAGGGATGACCAGGCAATTAACCTGTTAAGTAATGAGTACTAATAGGCAACCAGACAGTGACAGGCCATGCTGGGCAGAGTCAACCTTCCTAACTGCGGTTACTTCCCCTAGGATCACCCACCGTCCTTGGACTGGGCTGGAAGCACCGGCCACATCACTGTGGGTAAGGGAATGTGGCTCAAGCAGGAACTTTTAGCTTGACCTGCAAAAAAATGGTTTGCTCTGGTCTGCTTGAAGTCCAAGCCATATTTCAGCAAAGCAGAAGTAGTCGTTAGCTATGCTGGCTGCTGTTCCGGGAGACTCTTGGCCACTGACCTCCTGAAATGGACTTGCCAGATCTGAACGAGTTAGCAAGGTGGCCCAGAAGCGGCAGAAACAAACACACCGGCAGTCTGCTAGTCAACTTCGTTTTCGGCTTAACAGATGTGCTCCTGTTTACCTCCAAAACGAACACTAAAACTCCCAGCCCAACTTTTGCAAAAGCCGGCCGGCCTGAAAGGGAGGAAAAGTTTCCGCCAAGCCGTGCAATCAATTACACCTAAGAGAAAAGTAGACGCTGATGCTCAATTACAGTTAGCGCGACTCCAAATTAATTAAGAATTTTAAACTCGGTCCCAGAGCTGCTTTCTCCTTAATGATGTTCAATGAAGCCCAGGGTGACTCTCCTTTCGGTAATTAGGCACAGGTTCCCTGACAGCAAAAGGGCTGCGACAGGGTCAGCTCCCTCCCGGTGCGAAGCTGGCTGGGAACGTAGCGGGAACACAGGAAAGTGCCCTTCCCTCCACCTGAGCCCAGAAGGCTCGGATGCCCCCCGACTCAGCACCTTGATTTCCTCAGAGTGGAAGATGTCGGCGTCTTCGGGGCTGTCCATCAGGATCTTGGGCCTGTCCCCATCCTTGGCGCCCCCCGAGCTGTCCCTCCGCGCCGTCTTGTGGCCGCCCTGCCGCTCCAGCGCGGCGCGCTCGCTGCTCGTGTTGCCCATGGCGGGGGTCTGCGGGGACACAGGGAAGAGGGAAGGGACGGGCCGGGACTCCCGGGACCCCCGGGACCGGCCGCGGACCACGCCCCTCCGGCGGCGCGCGCGCCCGCCGAGCCCCGCTTTACCTGCTCAGGCAGCCGCGGCTAGAACCCCGACGAGAGCGGGAGCGTAACCTGACACTTCTTGGGCAACTTCTCCCACCCCTCAGCAACTTCCGCTTCCGGCCGGACCCAGCGAAGGAAGGGTGGTCACCAGGGACGGAGCGCTCGAGGCTAGCACGGCATCACTTCCGTTTCCGTTCCGGGAGAGTCCGCTCGCCGGCGGCCTCTGGCCGCTCAGTGCGCAGTCGCAGTGGGTCGTCGCGGGCAGCTCCCGGGACGAGCTTTCGTGACGGCCGGCAGGAGGCGCTCGCGTGCCCCCTTCCCGTTCCCGACTGAGCGAGGATGCTGTTGACCGTGCCGCCCGCCTCGTTCCCAAGTCTGTGCACTCTCCAGTTAATGGGGTCTTTGTAGAGGGCGAATCGTATTAAGAAACCATGAGCTGGAGAGGTGGTAAGGCCGTTGGGGCGCTTGTTCTTGTAGAGTATCGGGGTTCGATACTGGGCGCACAAACTCTTCGCGCCTTAGGTTCCAGGTGATCCCGATCCCCGTGGATTCCAGCGCGCAGGTGGTGCCCATACATGTGCGAGCAAAGTACTCATTCACATAGTCTTAAAACACTCCCCCCCCAAAAAAAAAAAAAAAACACTTTCCGTAGACTACGGTGGAAGATGCAGATTTTCTGACTGGTGTTTGAGAAAAATGACAGACCTTAAGATTTCTGGGAAGTTTTTTTTTTTTTTTTTTTTTTTTTTTTTTCCCGGGG
>NW_026067985.1:4775097-4821026 GCF_014885135.2 Alexandromys fortis | reverse complement strand
TATTTATTTATTTATTAATTATGTATACAATGTTCTGTCTGTGTGTATTCCTGAAGGCCAGAAGGGGGCACCAGACCCCATTACAGATGGTTGTGAGCCACCATGTGGTTGCCGGGAATTGAACTCAGGACCTTTGGAAGAGCAGGCAATGCTCTTAAGCACTGAGCCATCTCTCCAGCCCCCTTGGAATTATTTTATTTTATTTTATTTTTCGAGACTGGGTTTCTCTGTGGTTTTGGAGCCTGTCCTGGAACTAGCTCTTGTAGACCAGGCTGGTCTCGAACTCACAGAGATCTGCCTGCCTCTGCCTCCCGAGTGCTGGGATTAAAGGCGTGCGCCACCACCGCCCAGCTTGGAATTATTTTAAATGCATTATGCATAAAACTCGTTAGTGCTTAGTGCTTCAGTAGAAGAGCCTTATGACTAAAATGTTCTCACCTTCTACCCTATCAGACATTTTTATTTTATTTTATTTTATTTTATTTTATTTTTGTTTTTCAAGACAAGGATTCTCTGTAGCTTTGGAGCCTCTCCTGGAACTAACTCTTATAGACCAGGTTGGCCTTGAACTCACAAAGATGCGCCTGCCTCTGCTACATTTTTTAAAAACGTTGTGTGTTTATTTTTTTAATGCATTGAATTTGCTAGCCCGTGTCTTTCATTTCATCCACTGAACATTTATTTAGGATTATTTTTATATTATCTGCAACTTGAGACATTTTTGTTAAGGGAACCAGAGACCCTGATGACTGATATATGGGCTTTTAGAGGGAATTGGACAGTATCTACGTAAAAAAATGAATTTTCATTCTTATGGACAATTTTATTTCTAGTGAATTATTATAAAAATTCACACACAAAACTTATGTACAGCATGCTTTTGTTAAGCATTGATTCTAATTATTATACTAATTCTAAAATGCGTATTATAAGACATTTTATCTCTTTGAAATTGGATGCTTCTAGCCATAAAAGAGTCTTAGATTTGATGAAATGGAGAAATTACAAAACCCCAGAAGTATTTCGGTGCAAGAATGGCTAATGGCATTTTATGGAATATTGAAGGAACATTAAAAAAAAAGCCAATAGTTGGATGTAGCTGGCAGCAGGACACACCTGAAACCCTAGCAGCAGAGAGGCTTCCGGGAGGTTGGTCATGAGTTTGAGGCCAGTTTGGGCTACACAGTGGAAGCTAATCTCACGAATGGGTGTATGTGGGAGGGGGAGGGGGACCTCGGGATGGTTCGGTAAAGGTACTTGCCAGGCCAGTGTGGCAACTTGAGTTCTGTCCCCAGAGCTCTTTAAGTTGTCCTCTGCCCTCCACACATGTGCTGTGGCACTGCACCCACAGGCTGGTGAACACACACACACACACACACTTTTTTTTTAAAAAAAATATTTATTTATTTATTTATTTATTTATTTATTTATTTATTTATTATGTATACAATGTTCTGTCTGTGTGTATTCCTGAAGGCCAGAAGGGGGCACCAGACCCCATTACAGATGGTTGTGAGCCACCATGTGGTTGCCGGGAATTGAACTCAGGACCTTTGGAAAAGCAGGCAATGCTCTTAACCACTGAGCCCTCTCTCCAGCTCCCCCGTCCCCCCCCCCCACTTTATGCTTAAAGAAAAACAGTCAGAATTGTGTGGGTGAGTATGAAGCCATCAGAACCTTCCAAATTCCAAAGCCAAGTGACAAAATGACAGATGGGCATGTGCTCTGACGTCAGCCTACCTGGGTCCAAATTCTGATTTTACCATCTTGTAAGTTCCACTGTGGCTTTATTGGGAAATGGCCACAAAAAAATAGCGCCGATCTTACATGCCTGTTTCGTGACTCACTTAAGAGCAGCCGTGGGAAGTGGTCAGCATCTGACTCTAGAACACACTCAGTGTGAGCACTGTTATTAGTGCCATCATCCTTGAAGATGGAGAGTTCTGGAAGGATTGTCTCCTGGGTAAGAGGTGAGATCGTAATAGGAAAACACAGAAGGAAGACGTTTGCTCTTTAGCTTATGTGTTTATATACTTTTTTTTTTTTCTGCCCGTGAGGCTGTGAGCAACAGTAAGAAAGATATGCTCCAATTCTAAAGGAATACAACATGGAAGGGGAGTGGGCCACAGGAAGGCAAAGGTGCAGGTAGGCAAGGGAAGGGCTGAGGGCCAGACAGGATTTTCTGAAACTAATGACCAACAGCCTGAATTTACTCAGTGGAGTCAGAACTGTTGAGTGTGCCTGCTGAAATTAGTAAGCCAGGCTGGAACAGGTGACCTGTTTCTCTAACTGTGATTCCAGTGACCTCACATGGCAGCAGGGAGCCCAGGGGCTTTGGGTTCTTTTCTGAAACAACTGGACAGCTGAGACTAGCCCAGGGCCAATGGAGGTGCTTGTCTGAGTGTGGCAGACACTCCGATGTGCCAGGAAAGTCTCTGCTCTTGCTCAGATAACTGTGAAAGCACAATCTCGTGGTGCCAGACGCCACGTGTCAGTGCTGTCCAGTCAGTGAGGTGGTCCAGTTCCCGGGGCTGCACAGATGAACCCTGCTTGGGGATGCCTGCTGCAGCAGGTAAGTGGGTGCTGAGATTCTGGCTAAGTCCTTTTCTCAGGACTGTGATGTCTGAGGGAAAGGGCATGCCTTTCTTATTTGTATAACTATAAAACAGGCTAGCCGCTAGCTTCTTCCCACCAGGAACAGTCAACCCAAGAATCGGAGGGGTTGGCTGGAGAGATGGCTCGGCGAGTAAAGGCGTTTGCAGCCAAGCCTGATGACCTGACTTCAATCCCCAGGACGGAATTGGTAGAAAGAGCCAACTCCCCACAGTTGATAAATGATTTTTAAAGCATTCTCTGCCAAAAACATGGTGCTAGTAATTAAAGGCCAGGAAATCACACTGAGATTTGTAAGAGAAACATTTTAGTCATTGGGGACCTCAGAATATTTTAAGACAGTTTGTCTGCTTGTGCTTGCATCTTATGAAGGTATTGGATGGATGGGCAACAACCTCAGAAGGCAGATCTGAGATAGTCTAAAATAATACTATATTATACTCTCAAAACTGACTTCAGCGTACACCCCGGGAGACCTCAGAGAGATAAAGTTGAGGGAGGACCAGAGGTCTGGGTCACTGATGATGGGAATCTTGCTGTACTATATACATCTCATGAACAGGAGTACTAACATCTATCAGCCTCTGGCCCATGTGGAAAGCCCAGGTAGGGTGGACGCTCCATTTATAGATGTCTACTTAGTGTCTCTGTTGAGTCACTTTTGGTGGAACTTGTTTGGTCTTTTCTTTTATTTTTTTTTATTTTATTGAGCTCTACATTTTTCTCTGTTCCTCTCCCTGCTTCTCCTCTTCCCCCTTCAACCCTCTCTCAAGGTCCCCATGCTCCCAATTTACTCAGGAGATCTTGTCTTTTTCTACTTCCCATGTCAATTAGATCTATGTAAGTCTCTCTTAGTGTCCTCATTGTTGTCTAGGTTCTCTGTGATTGTGATTTGTAGGCTGGTTTTCTTTGCTTTGTTTAAAAACTACTTATGAGTGAGTACATGTGATAATTGTCTTTCTGGGTCTGGGTTACCTCACTCAAAATGATGTTTTTTAGCCCCATCCATTTGGTGGCACTTGTTTTTATTTATGGTACTGGAGAACAAATCTATGACTTTGTGCATGCCAGACAAGGCTCTGTTGCCAAGCTCATTGTGTTACTTATCTTTTTCTTTTTGCTTTTTAAAAGTCACTTGTCAATATTTAGTATCAAAATAGTTGCATTGTAGGGTTCTCTTTCTCTCAATTGGGACCTCAACCAAAGTGGACATATTTAAAGCCAATAACCTTCAGGCTTTCCTAACAGGTAGCACAGAAACCATACCTAAAAGTATCTGTTGGGCCAGGCGGTGGTGGCATATACCTTAGATCCCAGTTGATGTCACATGACTGAACCAAGGCCACAACACAATGGTCTTTCCTTTCCAGGAGACAGAAGACTAAAGTGTTGCCTCACCGTTGAGTGGCTGTTCCCTCTTTTGTGAGCAGTCAGGAGGGGTAGAGATGGATGAGTTTGGTTCAGGATTGAGCAATGGGAGTGCCTGCCTGGTGTGCCCTGGGGTAGGGAGTGCAGCTTTAGTGGGGCACTGTTTCAGTGTGGTCACTTTTGATGAAAAAAGTAAAAGAGTTGTCTGGGGCTGGAGAGATGGCCCAGGGGTTAAGCGCATCCCTGCTCTTCAAGACCAGAGTTCAGTTCCCAAGCATCCATGTATGGTTGCTCACAACTACCTGTAGCTTTAGTTCTGGGGGATTGGACATCCTCTTTTGGCCTCCTTGCGTGCGTGCGCGCGCGCGCACACACACACACACATTTTTAAGAACTACAAAGTAGTTGTCTAAAGAGAGCTGAAGCTGTAAACTTCAGCAGTGGTTTTAGTTTTTTTCTAATGTCTTAGCTGACCCCTCCTAGGACCCTTTCTGCTTTGGCTGTTACTTTATACAGAACAATGAGGTCTGCTCCTGAGCTGTGTTTGGCTCTCAGCAAGGGGGCATGTACCTGTTTCCCTCCCTCATGTGTGCATTGAGACGAAAAGTTACCCTCCAAAAGCAAGGATTAGAGTGGGCTTCAGAGCTGCCCAAGTGGGCTTGGGGTGTTTTGCAAATGGTCGCTGTGGTAGTTTGAATGTAATTGGCCCTTGTAATCTCATAAGCTCTTTTGGGAGGTGTAGCTTTGTTGGAGGAGGTGTGGCATTACTGTTGTGGCGGGCTCTGAGGTCTCATGCAGTGTCTCAGACCACTTCTTGTTCCTTGCGAGCCAAGATGTAGGATGCTTGGCTACTTCTCCAGCACCACGTCTGCCTACAGACCACCATATCGCACCACGATGATAATGGACTAGCCCTCTAAAAATGTAAGCCTCCCCAGTTAAATGTTTTTCCTTTATAACAGTTGCTGTGGTCATTGTGTCTCTTCACAGCAACAGAAAGCCTAAGACAGTTGCCAAGACAACAGAAAGTACAAAGTGTGTTGACCACCGATTGTTACTTTTAAAGATTCTCCCCATGGTCCTTCTGAGGATGTAAAGTCAGAACCCAGCAGCCTTCCCCTCTCACAGGTACCCACAGGCAGCCTACAGAAACCTGTGAGTCCCTAGCTAACAGACTTCCCGTCGCCAGTGTCTCTCCCAGGGGAAGTGAGTTTATTCAGTTTTGAAACTCTGGTTGGTGGGAATCCACTGCCGCTGACGTCACAAGCCAGTCAAACTGAACTAATAAATCCAGGTTTGATCTGAGTAAAGCCCTCCTAGGTGGCCCCAGGGGGCGAGAACCATGAGGGGACCTATGAGGTGGGGGCTTTTAATGCCATCTGGGGGTGGAGCCACTGATGGGTTTTTTCAGGGGCGGAGTAATGCCCCCAGGGGATGGAGCCTGGACTGAGGCAACTCCAGGGGAGGGGCCTGCTGCTTGGCAACCCGAGGGCGGGGTTTGGAATAAACCCAAACTGGAGCTTCCACATCCCAAATTTTGGGGGTAGATATAGACGCCAGTAGGGCTTCTACCTAAACATTTATATAAAGGTGAGCACACACCCTGGCCCCGCTGGCCCCACTCCGGCTTGGGAGTCAGCCTGGATGCAGGCTTGTGCTCTGAAAGCTCCCCTCATCCTCAGAAAGGTGTACAGAGACGCCAGTCACATAGCCACGCTGTTTGTCCCTGCTGCTGGGACGGAGCTCTCCTCTGAGGCCCCAACATGCCGCTGCCACTCCGTCCATGGTGTCAATAAACCATGCATGCCTGCTCCCAGTAATCCATCTCCGGACCTCTCTTCAACCTCCCTCCCCCAAATAAAATCCTTCCTGTGCGGTGCCCACTGTGCTCCAGTCACGAATGTGGTCCCAACACAAAATTGTTAACACTCATGAAAAGTCGTTAGCATTTGACCCTAGAAAACGCTTCATCATCATTCTTGAGGATGGAAAGTTCTGGAAGGATACATAACAAACACTGTTGATGAATATGGAGACGGCTGAACAATGGAGTCACGTGTTTTGAAGTGTGTGTGTTGTATGTGCATGTGTGATGGGTTCAGGCACATGTGCCTGTTCCTGTCCCCTTGGATGCCTTCGAGGCATCCTTCCCTATCACTCTTTGCTTTATTACCTGGAGACAGGGAGCCTGAGGTAGGCTGGCAACCAGCAAGCCCTCACCTTCCTCCTTTTCTGCCAGCAACAGTTCATCTTCAGGCCCTCACCATCCCCTCCAGCTCTGTAGCGCCTTTTGTCTTCCCAATACTGACATGTGATGACTTTATCTACATTCTGTATTCCTGAGGAACAGCTGTGTGAATGGCTGTCTCTGCGCCACTCTCGGGACATTCCAGGCTAGAGTCGAATCAGTGAAACCAAAAACCACCGCCGTGATCAGCCAAAAGTCCAGTTCAAAAGCGTCTGCCTGTACCACAGTGATTTTCACGGGTGACCCCAGGTGGGCAGATGAGACCCCCCCAGTGGTTCCTCTGCATGTTTGATCCGGCAAATAGTTACACCTAATAGTTAACAATGTAGTCACCAAATAGTTACCAGCTGATACTGTGGAGCCAGCTCCCAGCACTGACACATCAAAACCCTATTGAGGCTGATTTACGTTTTACTGTTGCTTTTGTCTGGGGTTCAACCACATGTGTAAACACGCATAGGACCACCCATCCACCCACACGTCTAGCCTCCTGTTGCCTCTTTTCCATTTTGTTTTGAGCGAATGCCCTCTGAGGAAGTCATCGCCATCTTGGGACATTCCGCTGCACCTCTTGGCAGATCATCCCAGCTGGGCTTGTTGTTTACGTATAGGGGCGGGGTAGGGCACAGGTGAGGATATGGGCACAGGTGTCCACGTGGGCACAGTTCAGGTTCCTCCCACCTGCTGTAGGCAGCCCAGCTTCATTGTATGTGACTGGGGAGGGAGCTGTGTGTGTGTGTGTGTGTGTGTGTGTGTGTGTGTGTGTGTGTGTGTGTGTAGGGTCCCTATAGAGGGAAGATTAGGGTAGGGAAATTCTTGTCTTTTCTGGGTAAAGGCTTTCCAAGTGAGGGCAGTTGAGGGAGGAACAGCCACACCCCTCACCTAAGGTGAGATAAGGAAGCCTGATAAGCTCATTGGTTTCTTAGAGTGAGCTTTGGCTGAACTATGCCTGGATTTGCTGGTGGGTCCTTAGGAGAAGAAGTAGATCTTGGTTACATCTCCCCCATGGGAAAGAACTTTGGCGACACAATTCCTTCCAGTGCCACTCAGCAAAGCAACATCCTGGAGTGCATTTTCCCACTGCTTCCCACTAGAGGGCACCCTGAACTCAAAGGAGGCTTGGGAAAGGCCGCCTAGACGGGAGATTGGTAGGTGCTTTATCTTGGAGTCACTTCTGTGAGGATGCAGATTCATTGCCTCCTGCTGCTGAGCCGCCGCGAAAGGTGATAAAAAGTTAGTGTGTTCTGAGACAGAATTTTCAGCTAATACTTTGATTTAGCTTCATCTTGGCTTAAAATACAGGTTTTCTGTTGGTTAACAATGGCAAGATGGTGGAGAAACCTTCAAGTACATTTTCTTCTGTTTCCCCTTTACTCACCCACCCATCCATCCACCCATCCGTCCGTCCATCCACCCATCTGTCTGTCCACCCACCCATCCATCCACCCACCCACCCATCCATCTACCCACCCACCCACCCATCCACCCATCCGTCCGTCCATCCACCCACCTGTCCGTCCACCCACCCATCCATCCTCCATCTAGCCATCCATCTATCCAGTGAATGTTCATGGAAAACCTTTGTGTCAACTCCCAAGTTATCTAGGAATCATCCATGTATCTATCATCCATGTGTTCATCCATGCATCCATCCAGCATCCATGTGTCCACCCATCCATCCAGTGAATGTTCATGAAAAATCTTTGTGCCAACTCCTGAGACCTCTGGGAATCAGAGGTAAACATGCTGAGGGTGGGCCCTTTAGGGGAATGTGTTACAATAGTGGTGTTGGGATATCCTGACTTATCGGGAAGCCAGGATATACTTAGAGCTGCAATAGGACAGCTGGGGGGGGGGGGAGAGCTGCAATAAGACAGCTCTGGGGGAGGGGATAGAGCTGCGGGGGGAGTTGAGCCGCAATAGGACATCTCTGTAGGCTGGAGCTGCAATAGGACAGCTCAGCCCTGGAGGAAAGAAAGCAGAGCTGTCTGCTTCTTCTCCAGCCCAAGATGTTTCTTCTGCTAACACTGTGCTAAAGGGAAGCCCCCTGCAGAAATGTAGCAATCTCCTCTGGCTCCCGGGAAAAGTTGTTACAGAAGTTGGTACCAGCATGGTAGGTTATTGCAGTGACAGACCTGACCATGTTTTTGGGAGAATTGTGGAAGGACTTTAAAACCCTGGGCTAGAAAAACCTCTGAGGTTGAGAGCTCAGCGGGCTGCTTCTGTAGCAGCTTGGAAGATCAGAATGCTGAGAACAGTGCATTCAATGGAGGCCTGGCTGGTGACGTTTCAGAGGGAAACAAAGACTCTACTGGGACATTTGTGTAAAGAATCTGAGGTATCTGGTCAGCTGAAGAATCTGCTGTGATTAGAGACCAGGACCACTGAAATAAAACCTTTGAGTTACTGGGACAACTGATGCTGGTCAGCTGGAACTGAAAATTAAAAGGCCAGCATCATTGAAGTGAAATCTTCTGGGAAGTGTTTCCTGTTTCCTGAGGGTCAGCATACAGGAGCTGTGTTACAGAGGTGGCGAAGGTTGTACCTCATGTTGGTAGCCAAAGTCTGTAGTATAAGAGTCACCCAGCTGGTACTGTCTTGAAAGGGTGAGGGTCACGGAGAAAAGTTGAGTCTTTTCACCATGAAGAGAGGGCAGGAGAGGCTACTGGTGAAAGTGCAGCTCGTTTGCAGAAGACCCCAGCATTTTGGAGATGACAGTACTGTGGAAAGGCCACCATTCTTTGGTTGAGGGGCATTTAGGTTGTTTCCAGGTTCTGGCTTTGACAAACAATGCCTCTATGAACATAGTTGAGCACATGTCCTTGTGGCATGATTGAGCATCCTTTGGATATATATTCAAATGTGGAATTGCTGTGTCTTGAGGTAGGTTGTTTCCTAATTTTCTGAGAAATTGCCATACTGATATCCAAAGGAGCTGTACTAGTTTACACTTCCACCAGCAATGCAGGAGTGTTCCCTTTACCCCACAACCTCTCCAGCATAAGTTGTCATCAGTGTTTTTGATCTTGGCCATTCTTACAGGTGTAAAATGGAATCTCAGAGTTTTATATTTGTTTAAATATGTTTTATATTGGTGACCTTTTAAAATATGAGATCTTGGGGATGAGCCCCCAAAAAATTAAGAAAAAAGGGTTACTTTTTAGAGTGTCGGGTGTCAAGTTGACAAAGAGCCAGTGGTGCAGCTAGTTTCACGTCAGCTCACAAAAATTAGAGTCATCCGAGAGGAGGACCCCAACTCCCCAATTGAGAAAATGTGTCCGTAAGATGGGGCCCCGTAGGCAAGCCTGTAGAGCATTCAGTGAAGGATGGGAGGGGCCAGTGACTGGGCTTCCACCAAGACTCAGTGGGCAGAGGGGGTTCTTGAAGAGCTGGCTGCTCAGGGAAGGTGTCTAAGGAAAACTGCCCAGCAAAGTTCATCTCTGTGGCCAACATCTGAGAAATAAGGAACAGTTAAAAGGGGGACTGTCTGTCTTGGCTCAGGGTTTCAGGGGCTCAGCCCACAGCCCTTGGCTCTGCGGAAACAGGGTGATTGATTATCTGTCAAGTGACTAGTGCCGTAGATGGCAGTACAGTCAGCAGAAAATCTACCTATATGGAACCTGGGGACTGGTGTTGGGCAGAGGGAGCAGCATATACAAAGACTAGGAGGCAGGCAGGAGTCAGAAGGTGAGGAGAGGGCTGGAGGATAGAAGGGACAGCAGAAGAGGAGCCACGACACTGACCACTTAGGACTTAGCAGGATGTCACGAGCCATTTCCCCCTTAAAAATCATTACAGGAACCATCACCCTGGGGAGTCTGCAGAGAACCCCACACCCATAATTATGTTCTATTGAGAGAACCTGCCCCACACCCAATTAACTTATCTGTTAGCAGAACGCACCTCACATTCCAGCTATCCAGGGAACTAGGTGTGGCAACTCGTGACTTCTTGGCCTACCTGTCCGAATGTAACCTGGCCTATGTGACCGGGAACACGCGGAAAGAATCCAGTTTCCCTACCCTTCAGGGGCTATATAAACAGCAACCATGATCCTAATAAAGGGGGTTTGACAAATCTGCTTGGCCTCCTTCTTCTGTCCTAGCTCATTCCCTTCCAGGTAGCGCCCCTCCGAGACCCTGGAATAACTAGCTGCAGGGTGGGTTACAACCCCTAGACTAGTGACCCACCCAAGGCGGCAACAGCAGGAATCCTACCTTGGGGACATTTTGATTTGGGCCCAGTGAGACCACTTCAGACTCCTGATATCCAGAATCAAAGGATAATAAGTTTGGGTTGAGTCACTGCCTTTTGGTTAGTTTTCTTGTTACTGTGGCCAAAAAAAAAAAAAGAAAAAAAAAGAAAAAAAATACTGGATAGAAACCACCTAAGGAGGTGGGTTCATTTGAAGAGTTCACAGCATGATTGTTTGGCTTTGGAGACTTGGGCACAAAGTCATGATGACAGGAGCACGTCGGAGGGGAGCTGCTTGCTCACTTCATGGCTGAGGAGGGACCACCTTATGGGATGATGTCACTCACACTCAGGTGAGCTTGCTCCTGTCAGCTCTGGGAACACGGAAACACTCTCCTGACACCCCAAATGGCCGGCTCCCCAGTCTTGCGTGATTCTAAATGGCAGTGAAGATCAGCATCAAAGCTTGGAGTTTATTTGTGTATTAATTTATTTTTATTTATTTGAGACAGGGTCTCACTGTGTGACCCAAGCTGGCCTGGATCTTAGATCTACCTGCGTCTGACTCCTGAGTGCTGGGATAGTTTGGGATTTGCAACACCACAAGAAGTAAATTGTTTTGATGGATGTCAGAATTTTTTTTTAAAGGGACTCCCCCGCCTCCCCCCCCCCAAGACAGGGTTTCTTCGTGTTACAGCTCTGGCTGTCCTGAAACTTTGCTTCGTAGACCAGGATGGTCTTGAATTTACAGAGATCCACCTGCCTCTGCCTCCTGAGTGCTGGGATTAAAGGCGTGCGCCACCACCACCCACCCAGTTTAGGGTTTTTTTTTTTTTTAGACATCAGAATTTTATCTTCTCTTTTATTCTTTTATGTGTAGCGATTTGTGCGAGGTCCTCTTCCATGCTGTCCATCAGGCCATTTGTTACCCTTCTAGGCAGTCAAACAGCTTTTCCTGTTTCCGTAATTCTGTGTCACCCCCACCCCCACCCCCACCCCCGGTAGTGAGCACTTTGGGGCAGCATCAGGAGCAGCCTCCTTGGGAAAAGTGGAATTGCTGGGTCTCATGTGTGGCCTGCTGTGTGGGTGTGGACTGGGATCCGCCTAGACACGGTGAGAACATGTGGCCCAGTTACCGTCAGCTTGACTGCACACTCGTCTGCCTTTGGAAACAGGTACAGACTCGGACACTTGCTTCTCCTCACCTCCGATAAGAGACAACCGGTGTTTGGGAGGGGGTTCCTTCTGCCTGAGACTTTCCTGTGATGCTAAGTAGCGCTTGAATGGTATCTATAATTCTGTGTTCAGAAGTGTTGAGACTCAGGCATCCACTTTTAGAGTAACCCTAGGGCCTAAAAAGGAGAGGAATATGGATTTTTTTTTGGGGGGGGGGTTCGAGACAGGGTTTCTCTGAGGTTTTGGAGCCTGTCTTGGAACTAGCTCTTGTAGACCAGGCTGGTCTCGAACTCACAGAGGTCTGCCTGCCTCTGCCTCCCTGCTGGGATTAAAGGCGTGCGCCACCACCGCCCGGCTTGGATTTTTTTTTTCAGGATTGGTAGTAAACCATGAATATGGATGCTATTTTAGATCAGGGGAAGTAGTTGGTAGCCCTAAACCGTCTCTTATATTTAGAAGCCTGGGTCTAGGGTTACATATCAAGATTCGTGCAGGGAGCTGTTTTGCTGATTGCAGCTGTCCTGCCGTTTGCCAGAGCTAATTTGCTGATCCAGGAGCTGAGGCCAGCGATTTTTATGTCTGCATCTGCTTCTGCCCATAACTTGTGGGTAGGGACAGGGCCGCCTCAAGACATCAGCCTGAGCAAGTGAGCGAGCGAGCGAGTCATGCACAGAGGAACTGTGCTCCCTGAACCGCCAGCCCCTCCCAAGCAGCCAGCTCGCCCATCTGCGGACCCCTTTGTGTGCCCCCTCCATGGCTCCTTCTACACTTGCATTTGCCTCTGTCCCTCAAGGGGTGAGCAGACTTCCTGGGTTCTCCCTTAGTGGGATTTGAATTTCAAAGCTGAGTCCCGTTTCCGTGCTTGAGTAGGTGCCCAGGGAATGCGGGCTGGATGAGAGGAGAGTCTGCAGAGTTGGGAAATGGCTTTGAAAGCTGTTTGATTACTCTGCTCTTGGAAGGTGTAGTTAGAACAGAAGGCCCGGTGTGGACAGAGTTTGAGTTCTTCCGCCCAGCATCTGTCTCTCCTTCTGGTAAATGCTCTCTGGTTTTTCTCTGGGGAGTCACCTTTTCCACACCCTCCATCTGTGAAGATTGTCTGGCACTAACCTCACACTCAGCCTTGGTGTTCCAAAAGCTGGGGGGAGGGGAGAGAGGCACACATACTCCTAGCTGCAGTCAGTTTGTATTGGCCACACCTGCTTGATGATGGTTGGCTGGTCTATGGACTTTTTGTTTGTTTTTGTTCCTGACCAATTGTACATTATCTTGTACAGTTAATTCTCCTCCCACCCAGTAACCATGGAAGCCAACGCTTTAGCTCCATGGGTGGTGGTAAGACAGTCGGGGAAAGTCCAAAGCTGTGGGCCGCAAGCTCATTGCTATGAACCTATAACAAACACAAGCCGGGGATGAGAAATGTCGGGGAATGTTTCCAGCAACCCAGCACACCATTATCTAGTCTTCCTCAACATTCTCCCTTGAGTTTTGCAGTCACATGAACAGTAAACCCCACTTTGTGCTTCAGCCGCTCATCTCACTGAATGATGTGCTAGGAGCGAGGACATCCCACTTCCTTTTCCTGTTGTGAAATCCCCCACAGAAGACACCTGGGAGAAAGGCTTTGTTCTTGGCTCCCAGTTGGAGGGCACAGTCCCTCAAAGTAAGGAAGTCACAGCATCTGGATCCGGAGGAGGGGAAGCTGGTTACATTCCTTCCTCAGGAAGTAAGGAGTGTGTGTGTATGTGTGTGTGTGTGTGTGTGTGTGCGCGCGCGCGCGCGCGCTCGCTTGCATGCTCAGCTCCCTTCTCCCTTCTGCTCACCTTTTCATTCACTCCAGGACCCTGCCCAAGGAATGGTGCCGCCCACAGTGGGTGTGTCTTCCCATCTCAGTTAACCTAATAAAGATAATCCCTCAAGTCTTGATTCTCTTGTGGTTGGTTGACAAGTTGACAGTGGAGATTTACTGTGGGGAGAGGGCCAGTCCAGATGTTATAAAATGCTCTAAGGAAGAGAACTGTCCCATATTGGGGCCCTAGGGGCCAACAAAACTCAGAGCCCCTCTTAACCCTGTAGATCCCATTGATAAGAGTATCATCTTATTTTGACTTTAGCTGAACTAATGTTTTAAATGCCTCGCAGGTCAGATATAAGTTAGCTTAGCAATGGGGGACTCTCTAGCCCCAGCTCTGCCCTTTCTATGGTCTTCTCTGGGGAAAAAAAGCTGAGGTGGATGAGCAACATTTTGATTATGGAAGTTTCTAGAGGGGTGAACACAGCAAAAAAAACAGACTCATACAGCACGGTAAATGGGCTTACTTAAAGCCATTTTTATTCTGCGCTCTCAGCAACACTTTCCACTGGGCAAAAGAGACCAGAGACCCAAACATACTCAAACAACAAGATGTGAGAAACAGGACCTGATAGGCTGGAATGGCGCTGGTGTCCCTGGACACCGAGACTCCCTTCTGGGACAAGGGCTGGCTCAGGACACACCTGGGTGAAATGGCCGGCAGATTCTCATGCCCGTCAAGTTTTCTTTTTGTTGCTAGGGTCTAGTGTTTCCACGATTACCATGCTCCACATCTGTTTAGTGCACAGAGCTTCCCCCCAGGGGCACATCTATTACAGCAATTAACTTTCGTAGCAGTATGAGGTAAGGAGGTAGCCGTTCTTATCACCATTCTTCAGAGGAAGAAACTTGCCTAAAATCAACGTGCGTAGCTAGTGTCAAATAAGGAAATGCAGAGTGACCGGGCATGGCCGAAGAAGCCCCTAAGCCTGGCACTCAGAAGGCAGGTCATCATTGGCTACATAGCAATTCAAGGCCAGCCTGAGTTGCCTGGGACAACCCATTCCTCCTGAAAGACATTGAAACAGACGTTTGGACTCTCCATCACTTGTTCCTGCAGTTAGAACAGGGTACTTTGCCTTGCTCATGCTTACTGTCACTGTGTTTCCGACATTAATTCTGGAGGTGATTTTTTTTTTTTTGCCATGAATATCACCTGTTAGGTTAAGCACTCGGTGTCTACCTCTGAGTCCACTTACTTACATAATGCAGAGCATCAGTCCGTGACGAACCACGCGTGGACGCTAATAACATCACCGAGTTCTGTCTAGCCTGAGACTGGACCTGAAGGCTGCTGATGCTTTGCAGTGCTGGGCAATGACTGTTCTGGCAGGAAGGTGTGAAGGTTCCTGAGAGAGAGATTCTCCTTGCAGCGACCAGGAATGAGAAAAGAGAAAGCAGGAAGCATTCTTTGAAATCCAGTGTTATTTGCTATTGTATTTATAAATTAGAGATCACCTTGTGTACCACCCGTGGCCCATGCTTTCCACACTGCAAAATCCCTATGCTGGCATGCTCGGGCACCTGGGGTAATGGCATCATGAAGCCAGGGCATTCATACCTTAGTGGTTGACATCGGATAGGAAAAAAATGCAAGGGTGTGACTCTTCCAAGTAGCAGCCAGGAAAGTCAAAGCTCTTGCCTGAGATTTCTAAAGGAAATAGGTTTGAAAGAAAGCCACGTTCCATAAAATAACCAGTTTATTCCCACAGTTGGGGTGGAGAGGGTGCACATATGCCTAGGATCTGGGCTCATTCTCAGGCTCTGAGTGATCGGTGCAGATAGAAGCAGAAGAGGGACTATTGGAAACATTAAACATGGGGCAGAAGTCCAGAAGGCTTGCGTGAGCTTTGGGGTTGCTGAGGGAAGTGGTAAGAACCTACAGCATGGGAAAAATAAATCTCTGAATTCAAGTTGCTGTACAACTTTAAACATGCTACAAGGTTTGGATTCTATTTTGTAAACACCAGCATTCACTGCTCTCCTTGGAAACCACTGGCTCCCCTCAAATCCAGACCCCCACCCCCATGAAAAATTGTGAGGTTTCTGAAGTTCATCCCCACAGAAGAGGAATGGACGCAGAGTTTGCCAAACTGAGACAGCGAGACACCATTTTCTTGTTTTTCAGCAGCCAGTGACTTTGGTGGGCATGTCTGTGCCACTCTGATTTCCTGCGTCCGGACTTGGTGTTCATTTGCCAGGGACCTGCCTCTGGAGAGTCCTGGAGGGAAGGATCTCACAGTCTGAAATCGAGGATCCATTCCTCAGAAACTTCTTGGGATGTGTCAGATGAGGACTGTCCTCCATGCTGCCCGCTGACTGCTGGCTCTTCAGGGGCTGCGTGGCACAGAGAGAAGGAGACAGTGTGTGTGTGTGTGAGAGACAACGGACTGGACTTCTGGGGGTGGGCTTTGAGGGCTTGCTGCTCTTATTTGAAGAACTCATTCTGACTAGAGGCTGCTCAAGTGGGCTAGTGGGCTTTTGTGCTTTGGGCTCTAAGCACTGGTTTTCTTCTGAAAAAAATTTTTTTTTCACCTGAAAAATTGTCAGGAGTGTTTATCACGAGCTATTGTGGGCCATGGCGCAATTACAGCTTATAGCAATTGATAATTCAGGTGTCAACCCACCCGAGAAATTATCCTCAGATAGAGGAGCCCTGCCTGGCAGAGCTGGCAAGGCCACTGACTCCGGAAACTGTGGCTTTCATCTGTAATTTCGCTTGTGCAATAACAGTTGTGATAGCTCCCCATTGTCGTGTATTTCCATGTAATATGTACACGTAATCTCATGATTACATCTCAGTCTTATTTGTGGATGTGGTCAAAAGGACAGCTTCTCTCTACACTGTGTTCTCCACATCATGGTGAGAAACTTAGAAGCCTGTTCTCTACCACTAGCCTTACAGACAGAGCAAGTTGGCCAGACATGTGTCCTTCTGGACAGACCACAAAAGGAACTTCCACAGATGTTACGTATGAAATTGCAGGCGCCTGGCCTTGTAGGCCCTAAGCCTTCAGAGGATTTCTGATGAATCAGGGTGGTATTGGAGGTGTTTGTTCTCGTCCTGTCTTAGTCCTTCAAGAGACCAATAGCACCTAACTGACTAGGTCCAGATATTATTAATCACACTTACGAAATGTAAAATAATATACATATTCTTTGCCTTTTCCTTGGCTCTCTCAATGGTGTAGTTTTCTTCCTTTGTAACTTGTAGCAGCCTCTTTAAAAGATCTCTGGGACCTCCTCAGTGCTGAAGCTGCTGTTAGCTACAAACTAGCTGATAAATTTTGCTACATATCTTTAAAGACTGCCTGTGTCCTAAGAATTTGCCTTGTAGTATTTTATATTACTAACAAGTTGCTAATGAAAGCATATATACATATGTATATACATATATATATATATATATATATGCATGGAATTTGTTACAGCTGAAGAAATAGATTGAGAAGAAATAAGAAGGAGAGGAAGAAGAGAAGGAGAAGAGGAGAAGGAGGAAAGAAGGAAGAGAGGAGAGAGGAGGGGGAGGAGAAGAAAGAACGTAAAATAAGTAGAACAGAAAGAATTGAAACAGAGAATTGGAATTGAGACAGAGAATCAGAGCAAAGAAATTATAAACAATTAGGACAGAAGAATTAAGGTGGAGGTAGTGGAATGAAGAGAGAGAAATAAAGAGCACATAACTAGAAAGAACATTTGAGAGAAGTTTGTTTTTTCCCTACAGCCATTAGACTTTTGTCCTACGCTCATTGTGGCTTCTCTTTTTGAACTCCAAGTGAAAACTTTTAAGACAGGCCCTTGAAAGTTTTCAATAAAAAATGTATTTAATTTTGTGTCTGGTTGGTCTGTGCAAAAAACCTGAATGTTACAGATGCAATTACATTCACTGAGCAGCTCTGTGCCTCGGGCTCTTCTCTAGTGACTTTTAGTTCTCAGGGTTGGGTTGTCTATGTCCTCTGGGCATTTTCTTTGTTTATATCCATGGACATGCAGGTGTGCATAGAGTGTGTGTGTGTGTGTTTGTGTGTGTGTGTGGAGTGTGTGTGTGGAGTGTGTATGTGTGTGTGGAGTGTGTGTGTGGAGTGTGTGTGGAGTGTGTGTGCACATATGTGGAGTATGTGTGTGGGTGGAGTGTGTGTGTATATGAGGTGTTTATATATAGTGTATGTGTGTAGTGTGTTGTGTAGTGTATATAGTGTGTGTGTAGCATGTGTGAAGTGTGTGTGTGTGGCGAGCATGTATGTGTCGGTGTGTGTGTGGCATGCGTGTGTGTGGAATATGTGTAAGCATGTGTGTGAGAATGTACACATGTGTACTTGATGGGGTCATATCCATTCAGTATCCACTGGGGGTTAGCCTCAGGACAAGTACCTGAGGAAGAAATGGGAGCAAGCTGTGCGGGTAAAAAAGAGGAAGAAAAACAATATCCAAGAAATCCTGTTCAAGCCAGAACACAAGTTTGCTTTTTAAAAATATTTTAAAGTTAAATTTCCTCTCTCTCTCTCTCTCTCTCTCTCTCTCTCTCTCTCTCTCTCTCTCTCTCTCTCTCTCTCTCTCTCTCTCTCCACGTCAAAGGACACCTTGTGGGAATTGGTTCTCTCCTCCTACCGTGTGTGGTCCTGGGGATCACACTCGGGCATCAGACTCGGAGGCCAGCCCCTATGCCTACTTATCAGACTCGGAGGCCAGCCCCTATGCCCACTTATCAGACTCGGAGGCCAGCCCCACCTTGCCAGCCCCATCTTGCCAGCCCCACCCAGATTTGCTTGTGTACTTTTGACAAAAGGCCAAGTTCTTGTTTGATTCCACCTCAGAACACAGCATGTCTCCTTCTAATCCTGATACAACAACAACAACCCTTTATGAGGGCAGGAATGGGTGGGTTCCTGTACAAGACAGGTGCTTTCATAACGGAGAATAAGTTAAAAGTTATTGTGTACCTCCTAATGGGTATCAGGGACACCAAGCCCCCTTAGATGGCAATACCTGCTTATTACACATCTCCTAATGGGCACTTGGGACCCCTACCTTTCTTAAGTGGCAATACCTGCTTACTCTGCACCTCCTAGTGGGCACCTAGGACCCCCTACCCTCCTCAGATGGCAAGTTATTCCTTAAAGAAACCTTAGGACATGAAGATTCTTGTGGCTACAAAGGACAAGCAAGTGCTAGTTTGTGGGGTGTTGTTTCATCTTATAAGACAGGAGCTCATTATGTACTCCAGGCTGGCTTCAAACTCTCAGTTGAGACTGAAATGAATGTGACTCCATGCCCAGGTAAGCAATCTGAGTATAGTTAGGAATCTATTTTTAGCTCTTTGGATATTCCCGAGACCACGCAGAAGTAGTGTCTGGGGATCACGTTGTATATTTATTTTACTTAATGGCAAATCCATGCTATCCTACAAATGCTGGAGAACCTGGCTGCTGCTGCACTCAGTGTTCATGAACTCGGATGGGAACCCAACCCTTTCCCTCTTAACAAGAGCCTAGAGTGTGTAGTGTTTGGGCAGCCACCAAGAGCGCTATACACAGCCAGTGACTTTGGCTTTCGATCTCTTTTGGAAATGTTTGGGGTGGGGGGTGCTGCATGGAGCTGACCAGATCTGCCTGAGAGTGTAAAATGGAGCCCTCCTCTGGAAGCTTCCAAGATGAAGTTTGATTGTACTCAACACCAGAGAAGATGTAAAATGATCTTACATTGATGTGGGAATGGTTTCTTATTAATAAAGAAACTGCCTTGGCTCATTTTATTGGATAGAAAATTAGGTAGGCGGAGTATACAGAAGAGAATTCTGGGAGAAAGAAGGTTAGAGGAGGAGTCGCCATGATTCTCCCGCTCCAGACAGACGCAGGTTAAGATCCTCCCTGGTAAGCCAGCTCGTGGGCTACACAGAATATTAGAAATGGGTTAGAACAATATGAAAGAGCTAGCCAATAAGAAACTGGAACTAGCTGGGCCAGGCAGTGTTTGAAAGAATGCATTTTCCGTGTGATTATTTCGGGCATGAGCTAGCCATGCGGGCGGCCGGGTGCCGGGGATGCAGCCCTGCCGCTGCTCCTATTTCAACAGATGGCACCCAACATGGGGCTAAATCCACTTAAAAACCTGATAAGGCTTAAAAATAAGGGAGAGAGAGAGTTTAACAGAGATTTTTGCTGTTTGCTGGTGGCGTGCTGTAGAGAAATTTCCTGATTCAGCAACAGCAGCAGAAAAAAAGCTGCGTCATTTTAAAGCTGTGCGGCTTCCTGGGGCTGCCAGCGTGAACTCTGGATTTAAAGCATTTCAAGGCTTTTATGGGACTGGATGTTTGTGTTCCCGCTTGGGATTGGAGGAAAGTGCTCTGAGACCTGCCGATGGCTCAGCGCTCCCCGCCTGCACCTAGGCAGAAGGCAGAATCAGGCTTAGGCAGGCGGAAGAGCATGGCGGATTCCTGCCACCATACAGAGACGCGTTTTCAGACTGCGCAGTGCTCTGCGTGTCAGATTTGGCTGTAACTTGGATGAAAAGAGTTTCTGTGCTGCACGCTCAGTCTCGGAGTTAAACTGCTGAGTGCGGCTCCAATGTGGACTTGCTGTGTGCCTGAAACTGTGAATGGTTCAGGGGCACCAAATGGCTCTGAGGCAGGAGCAGCTGCTCCATGCTGAACTGTGCTGACCTCAGGCAGGAACTACCGTAATTGCCATAATATCAGCACACTTAAGGTTTAACTGGGCAGGACACAGGCAGTACCGTATTACCTGTACATGGTGCAGCTTAAGTTTTTAAGAAGTGCTTAACATTTTAAAAAATGCTCCTGGATAGTAAAAAAATTACAGATTCACAGTAAAACAGATTCAGACACTGTTGGATGAATGTACATAGGCTTGGGAGAGAGAAGAAAAAGAATATAAAGAATAAAGTTAATGTCTTAAAAAGAAAAAGGGTAAAGTCTTTAAAGAGACAGAGTACAGAAGCACAGATAGTTATAGATTAAGAGAAATAAAGAAAAATAAGCCACGTAAAAATGGAAAATTCACAGAGAGTCTGGATTATGTACATTGTGTTTTCTTTAAAATTTTTGACTGTGAAGAAGCTAAGTACAGAGAGACATTTCATTACATGGGCTGCCAAGCTAAACCAGAATGGATATAAGGGTATCACGATTTCAAAATTTGGGTCTAAGGATATGATGCTTTGGAGAGGGTTTTCTTTTGTTTTCACAGAGGATGTGACCCTGTGGATTGCATCTATCCCGATTTGGTATGACAGACCACGTCCTCCTGAAAGGTTGCTGTAAACACCCTCAAAAAAATTGCTTCGCTCAATTGCCAACTGAGATGAAACTAGCACACAGGTTATATCATGAACGACCTAATTAACAACACCCCTATTCAGCAGGAAGCAGTTTGGAGAGAAAAAACTATGCCCATGTTCCCAAATATTGTTTATAAATGTTCTTTTACATTTAAAGGGGGATATGATATAGATATGAATAATTTACATTGGTATGGATTTTATGGTCAATTTTGTTATATGTATATGTATTTTTGATCTTGATTAAGGTATTGTGATTGTATAGTTCATTTAAAATGTACTGTATAATTAGGAAATATAGGTTGTTAATGGATAATAGTCAAGCTTGTAGTCATGTTAGTTAGATTTTCTAGATATATAGAGATATCTTTCAGTTAGATAGGCATTCTTCATATCTTTCAAAGACTGCAGAATATGGCATTTTAAATGTTTTAATAACTTAGGGCTTTTCATGACAATGAGACACATCTGCTCCTGGCAGCACCAATCTACTTCAAGAGGAAGATGGGCATCGAAGAGGATCCTTATGGAGTTTGATAGCCATTTGGGCAAGAAACTGCTCTTGCCTGGACTATTACATAAACTGGACACAGAGAACCCGCAGAGAGAGGACTACTGAACTTGCCTAAAGGTGAGATGATCTTTCGGGATTCCTGATTCATGAAAGAGTCTGCGAGACATTCTGCAGGACACAGCAGAAAATGACTGAACTGTCTTTGAAATTTCCTGCTTCATGGAAATGTCTCTGGATACCATGGGCCTGTAGGCCGAAGATGGATGCCCCAACGGTACCAAAGAACTTTGGGTGACTGTCCAGGCAGCGAGATGTCTCTGTCATTTCTAGAGTTTTCTTATTTCTTGTTTACTTAGGTAATATTATATCCTTCTGGAGTCTTTGATGGAGTTGAAGAATGAATAGTTATAGTTTTCCTTAGTTATGGTAAGAGATAAAATAGATATAAATATTGTAACTGTAATTCTTACTTGATAACTGTTTTGTTATATGTAATTTTACTATGTTAAAGTTAAAGCCTTTCTTTTTTGTTTAAACAGAAAAAGGGGAAATGATGTGGGAATGGTTTCTTATTAATAAAGAAACTGCCTTGGCTCATTTTATTGGATAGAAAATTAGGTAGGCAGAGTATACAGAAGAGAATTCTGGGAGAAAGAAGGTTAGAGGAGGAGTCGCCATGATTCTCCCGCTCCAGACAGACGCAGGTTAAGATCCTCCCTGGTAAGCCAGCTCGTGGGCTACACAGACTATTAGAAATGGGTTAGAACAATATGAAAGAGCTAACCAATAAGAAACTGGAACTAGCCGGGCCAGGCAGTGTTTGAAAGAATGCATTTTCCGTGTGATTATTTCGGGCATGAGCTAGCCATGCGGGCGGCCGGGTGCCGGGGATGCAGCCCTGCCGCTGCTCCTATTTCAACATTACATAAACTGGGAGGTGGTGGCACACACCTTTAATCCCACCGCTCGGGAGTGGCCAGCCTGGTCTACAGAGCTAGTTCTGTGACAGGCTCCATAGCTATACAAAGAAACTCTGCCTCAAAAACAAAACAACAACAACAACAAAAAAAAAACCACCAAACACTAAAACCCAGAAAAAGCCGACCCTACTTGAGCTGAGACGGCCTCACTGGCACACAGCCGTCATTACCTTTAGGTCCAGGCTTTGTCTCGCCCAACTGGCTTGCCACTAACAAAGTTTCTTTGGTCCCATGGGACATCAGACAAGTAGCCATGTGAAGGGCCATGGGGAAGGAGGAGGAGATGCAGGAGATGAGGGGTCAGCAGGTATCTTGAATGTGGCACAACCTCTGCCCCAGGGAGCTGAGAAATCCCCTGATCCCTTACAGACAGCAGCACTTAGAAAATCCTTTGTCCTCTTTGACCCTGTTCCTGACACAGAGCTTCAAGTTTTCTTGGGTAATAAAGATTATCTTTTGTTCTAGCAGATAGCTCTTGGTTGGTCCTAGATAGACTAGCGATGCTGGATTGTTGCCATGGAAACCAATCATGTGATGAAAGGTCAGTAGTTTTTAGTCCTATCTCTTTTTTCCCAGGGAAGGGAAATAGGCTGGAGGCTGAATTGATATAATTCTTCATGCCAACGTTATGAAGCCCTTCAGAGTAGCCCTTCAGAGAGACGGGGTCTGAAAAGCATCTGCATCGCCACCCACTCGTGCCTGCAGGGATTGCACCCAGAGTGGCAGGGAAGCTCCCACACCTTCCCTCTCTCATCAGGATGCTCAGCTACACTCCTCAGTGATGTACTTCATAGCAAATGAGTACCCATTAGTGCTTCCTTGAGTTCTGTGAGCCAGCTACGCACATGAAAGGAGTCTGAAGCGGGGTCATGGAACCTGATGTCTGTCTGGTAGAGAGCCACATTTAATGGGAGGCTTAGAACTGACATCTCGAGTAGCCCAGCACTTAGTCTGTGGGAACTGCCTGTACCTCTTGACGGGGTATCTCAGCTGCAGGGCATCCAGTTGGTCTTTGCTGAGAATTGTTTGTTGTGTGGGCTACTCTGCCAGCCTACATCTGAGCACAGAAGTGTGCTTCCTCGAATGTATAGAAAAGGGAAAACATCTTCTTATCTCTTATGTTAGGCATGTAAACAGTCTGGTTTTATGGCACACGCCCATGGGCAAGAATGTTTTTCATTAAGTAAAAACAGTAGGGCAGTGGTTATGTGATGTTAGAACATCTAGAATCAATACCTTGTGAGATAATACATATTTCAAGATCACTCCAGGGCTTTCTGGGTCCCAGAGATCTGCACTTACAAGTCCCCCAGCAGGATCTGCGGCAGGCGGTCGGAGAGCTGAGGGTACTTTGAAAAACATGACCACTGAGACTCATCTCCCCTCGCTTGACTCTTCAAGGGACTTAGGAAAAAGCTCAACCTGCAGACATGTCAGGGATTTGTATATACTCGGGATAATAAATACCATCTTTCATCTGTGGAGTTCATCTCTTCACTTGGCCTGGCAGCTTGAGGGAAGAGAAGTCCCCGATTTTGACAGACTTAAGTGTCTGATGCTGTTTGAAACCGGAACCATCTGACAAGACATTGTTCTCTGCAAAATACTAAATATTTGCATGATTCTCAGAGCTTCTGAATTTGGTGACATGAAACTGTCCCCAAACATCATGTGACTTTCTTAGATAGTCTATAGAATGAGATGAACAAGAGCTTTGTGTGGATTTAGTTACAGACTACCACGGTCTGGGGCTATTTAAAGAAACACTAGGGAGACATAGGCCATTTGACTTCTGTTTTCCCACTTGATTATTGTTTTTTGATGAGGATAAAGACTAACTACTTTTAATAATGATAATAATAATAATAATGATATTTTTCAGTGTCAGGTACCGAATCTTAGATATTGCTCATGTCAAGCAGTTACATTACCCCTGAGCTGCATTATTTTTAATTTTGGGGGGATTAATTTTTTTTGAGATAGGTACTCATACAACCTGGGCTGATCTTGAACTTGCTATGTAGCTGAGGATGACCCTGGACTCTTGATCTTGTTGCGTTGTCTTTCTGCCTCTCCAGTGAGCTGGGGTTACAGATATCAACCACCACGGTAGTCACAAAGATCCGGTTTTTTGTTTATTTTTAAAAACTGTTTACTTCATTATTTTTATTTAAGGAAGTGTGTGCATTTGCACATTAGCACAGGACTCTTAGAGACCAAAAGAGGGCATTGGGTCTCCTGGAGCTGCAGTTAGAGGGAATTGTGGGCCTTTTTGATGTGGGTGCTGGGACCTGAACTCAAGTCCTCTGGAAGAACAGCAAATGCTCTCAGCCTCTGAGCCGTGTCTCCACTTCCTTTATTATTGGTTTATTTAGATTTATCTGTTTTTATTTTCTGGGTATGAATGTTTTGTCTACATATGTGTTTGCCCCGTGTACTTGCCTGGTGTCCTTGAAGACCAGAAGAGGGCATCAGATGCCCTGGAACTGGAGTTACAGACAGTTGTGAGCCACCTGAGTAGGTGCTGGGAACTGAACCCAGGTCCTCTAAGAGATCAGCCAGTGTTCCTAACCACTGAGCCATCTCTCTAGCTGCGGCTTGTGTTTGTTTTTTATTTGAGATTGGGTCTCACTATGTAGTCCTGTTTGTCCTGGAGCTCTCTAGCCACACAGAGACGAGGCTGGCCTTGAACTCACTGAGATTCTCCCACCTTTACACCCTGAGTGCTGGGACTGAAGTCGTGAGCCACCGTACCTCACTCCCCTGTTTTTAAAAAGACAAACACTTGACAGTTTTGCAAAATCTCCTTTAGAGAGGAGTTTTGAATTAGACTCAGAAATATCCATTCTGGCTTTGCCTCACCTAGGCTTAACATCCTCTGCAGTCAGATTTCCCTTCCATGAAGTCCTTGCTGGCTTCCAGACTGTTCCCACAGAGCCTGCCGTGGGGACACGCACACATCCGTAACCCTACCCCCTCCTTGGCACTGACGTAGGACAAAGTAGGACAGGGAGTTCGCTGATGTGAAGGAAAACCGACCACTGTGCTGAGGGCTACCCCACTGTGCCTCCTCCTTTGCGAAGGAAAAGGAAGAAGTTTGCCAGGATTGGACCAGAGGCTTCTATTAAACACCGGGCTCTAAATCCTTGGGGTGGAGGGAGGGGGGAGGATGTTCAGAGCTGAAAAATTGCAGACTCCCAGGCTCACATCTGATTCACCAGTTGGAAACCTCTGGGCATGTTTTGAATAAAAATGTCTATAAACCTTTCCGGGTGATTCTTGGGCAGCGCAAAGCTTGGGGGCCTCTATTTAGCAGTCCCACATGGCCGTGCAATTTCTATGAAGTAGGGTGGGGGATATTTTATTTCAAGGGACTACAGAGAACTTTGTCCTTAGCTCGCTTTAGCTTACTGGAAGATTACAATTGATTTCTTTCTCTATAGGCTACTCTGTCTCTCTCTGTCTCTCTCATACACAAAGGACAAGAATTTATCTCTCGGTGGCAGGGTCTTAGTTTGTAGTAGGGACTGGCCTCGAACATCTCCTCATCTCACCCTTGCTAAGAGCTCTAAGTCATTTGAGTTTCTTCTTGGGATTCTAACTCTAGAAACCCTCTTTTATTTTTTTTGATAACTTGGACAGAAATGTATCTAAAGGAGTCTGATCTTACAAGTAGGTAGGGAAAAAGAAGTCCGAGCGTTTAACAGCTTGCCCAGACGGTCTGTGTGTTAGCTTTCAGTTTTATTTTGAGACAAGATCTCACTATGTGGCTTAGGAACTCGATATGTAGAACAGGTTGTCCTTGAAATCACAGAGATGTGCTTGCCTCTGCATCCTGACTGCAGGGGTTAAAGGTATACATCACCAGCCCAGGTCAGAGCTGGGACATGAATCCTGGTGAAACAGATGGCAAAGCCCGTGCTCCAACCGTTGTGAGACACAAGCCTTGAGGAAGAAAGAGTGGCAAGGTGACCTCAGTTCATAGCTCTTATTTGTGTTAGGGAAGCTTCAATCATAAGCATGCACGCACCAATGCCTTGACACCATCTGGAAACATTTGTATTATGAATATGTATTCCTCATGAATGATGACTTCTGGGTTGCTTGTTCAAAAAACTTGGGTGTGATGTCTTAGGGACAAACATCTCTTTTTTAAAAAAATATTTTTTTTAAGTGTGTGTGTGTGTGTGTTATATGTGTGTAGGTGCTAGTGGAGGCCAGAAGAAGGTGTTCGATGACCCTGGAACTGCAGTTAAAGGCAGTTGTGAGCTACCCAGAGTGGGTGCTGGGAACCAAACTCAGTTCCTGGTTAAGAGCAGGAGGCCATCTTCACCAGCGAGCTCTCTCCAGCTTTGGCAATCTGATGTTTGATCTGAATGTTCACCTCTGATTGGCAAGTAGACATGCTGTAGCCTTCAGGTGTGGGCATCATTTTCTCTTTTAGTGCGGATTTAAACAGTGGCTGTCAACATCTCAGTCAGATTTCCCACTTCTTTTAAAATGGGGTCAGCACCCTGAGGGATGGCTGCTCCCTTTCAAACGGCTCAGCACAGTCCCCATGTCTCTGTTGTTTCCTAACCTGGCTACCACATTCATGTACGTCTCTTGTCTGACCTTGGACATCTATGTCTTGGCTCTGGCTCATTACAAACCTCATGGCATTGTCACCCCCTCAGGGAATGCTGGGGTTGATCATAAAGCAGGGACAGCTTATCCCTGTCACTGGGTATACCGGGAAAGGAGGCAATGATGGACAGGGTAGTGAGAAGCTGTACTTCAGAACCCAGCACCAGGGGTTGGACCCAGCTCAGAGGGTAAAGAGCCTGCTGTGTAAGCATGATTTCAGATCTCCAGTGCCAACATAAGAGCCAGGTATGGCAGTGTACGTCAGTCACCCCTGTGCCAAGGGCAGAGACATCTGGGTTCAGAGAGAGACTCTGGGTCAAATGATAGGTGGTGAGGGATGAGGGACACGTCCTAGCATTGGCCTCTGACTGCCATGTGACCTGCAGAGGTGAACCTGCCTTTACACATATATGCATCTACGTGAAATATACACACATGCATGTACCTGCATGCACAGACATAGACACACACGTGCATGCACAGGTACAGACATGTGCACACACATGTACACAAACACACAGACGCACACATGAACACAGCACAAAGAGCTACAGCTAAATCCTATCTTCTGCCAACCATCTGTACCTCGGCATCCTTCCTCACAACACAGCAATACCTCTTGAACTCCTAGTGTTTCTATGGGAAAGTTCCAAGTGTTGTCTGCTGTATGACAGGATCGGCGCCAATGAGAGCTGCTATTACTGTGACCATTTAGTTCTAAGTCTGATCTGGGCGATGTGTGTTTTCACAAGTCCTCAGAAATGAAACCAAGCCTGGCTTCCTTCTCCCAGAACGCTGTCCTCTGAGCTTGGCTCATGGGTTCTTAGTCCTGAACTCTCCTTAGAGTCCTCTTAGCGCCTGCCTGAGGTCCTCTCCCGCCCCGTCTATAGCAAGAGTAGCAATAACTTTCAATAAGTGGTCTGCGTTCTCAGTGTGCTAAGAAGCAGCCGTCAGACTGCACACGTCCTCTCTCACCTGCTTAATGCCTACAATAGCTTCATGGGCTGTGAAGCACAGCTGGGGAAACTGAGGTCTGAGAAACTTAAACAATTGATTCGGGATGAGTGGTAAGTGAGGACCTAGGTCCAGGCAATCTGGTACCAAGCTTGTACTATTACCCATGCTTCACAGTCTATGACACACACAAGCACACGCACACCACACACACACACACCCCACAACCACATACACACACGCACACACACACGCACACACACACGCACACACACACGCACACACACACCCCACAACCACATACACACACACGCACACACACACGCACACACACACGCACACACACACACACACACGTTCTTTAAGAACGGAGCTCAGCATGTTCTCCTTTGTCCTCTAGTGTTCTCATCTTCCCCCCATTCCAGGCTGACATCATCAGATTTTAGAGACCTTGACGATGGTGTCAGTGTTGTCTGAACAGAAATCCCGAGCTCTCTCTGCCCTTTTAGCTCCCCTTTTCCTTTCTTTGACACTGCCCTCCGCTCCCCCTTGGGAGAGTTTCTGTTTGGACATGGGCTTCCACATGCGCCTGGTCCTCATTGCTTGTGCACCTGGCTCATCTGACCTCCTGTGACATCTGCTGTCCTCTCTATCACCAAGGCTGGGCTGGCTGATCTATCCAAAGGATGTGACTTCCTCTCTCATCCACCCATGTGAGTCTCTTTGGTCAATGACGCCCCCAAAAGGTTGGCCTTCTCAGCTTAAGGAGCAAGGTGCTTTGGTCAAGGATGTAGAAGAGTTAGTTGCCCAGGAAGAGAAGGTGAAGTATTTTTGGCCCTGTGAGTTTGCGCTTCTCATTTCTGGGCCCGGCTATATACCATGTGTCTTTTGCCTTTGTCTAAACCCTGATGGAAAGTGGCATTGATTCAGAAGAAGTATTATAAATCCAGAGGGAAACATCAGTGTCCCCCTCTTTATGACAGGAGAGCTCAGGGTGATCCCAAAGCACATGTTTTTTTTCTTTTTCTTTTTCTTTTTTGTTCTTGAACTAGGAATGAGGCAAGCATAATACAAAGTCACACATGCAGGGCACAATTTTGCAGACACCTGGTGAGACGAATATTAGACAATTCTAGGTGCTCCACTAATACCCTCATATCGCCTGCCCTCTGGCAGTTGGGCGGGGCCATGTGACAGCCTTCAGTCCTCTGATTGTGAGCCTAAGTGACATTTGCACAGGCAGTGAAAGAGCCACAGAGGCTCCTTCTTCTTCCCTACTCCCATCACCTCCTCACTTCACTTCCTCCCATCACATCACCTCCTCTTATCACTTCCTCCCATCACTTCCTCCCATCACCTCCTCCCATTGCATCACTTGCTCCCATCACTCCTCACATCATTTCCTCCCATTGTTTCCTCCCATCACTCCTCACATCACTTCCTCCCATTGCTTCCTCCCATCACTTCCTCCCATTGCATCACTTGCTCCCATCACTCCTCACATCATTTCCTCCCATTGTTTCCTCCCATCACTTCCTCCCATCACTTCCTCCCATTACTTCCTCTCATCACTTCCTCCCATCACTCCTTACATCACTTCCTCCCATCACTCCTTACATCACTTCCATTACTTCCTCCCATTACTTCCTCCCATCACTTCCTCCCATCACTTCCTCCCATCACTTCCTCCCATTACTTCCTCTCATCACTTCCTCCCATCACTCCTTACATCACTTCCATTACTTTCTCCCATCACTTCCCCCATCACTCCTTACATCACTTCCCCCCATCACTTCCTCTCATCACTTCCTCCCATCACTTCCTCTCATCACTTCCTCCCATCACTTCTTTCTATCACTTCTTCCCATCATTTCCTGGTCTAGAAATGAGGGTTGAGGAATTATAACCCACATATAAAAACACTTGTTTCTGTGACTAAAGTTTGACTGTAATACAGCCATACTGGTCGTTTCCACGCTGTTGTGGCTGCTGTTGTGTCCAGTGGCAGAGCTCAGTACTTATGACAGAGGTGGTGGTAGGGACCTCATGTTCTGCAAGGCCTCGATGTTTACTACCATGCCAGGGTCGTTTAGTCCCAGTGTGTGAGGACTGGCCCTGACGTGCCGGACTGAGACCTACACCTTGGGTCAGAGAGGAGGGGAAAGGTGACCTTATCCGTGCTGGAATGTTCCTAGTTTATCTCCAGATGGTATTGAGGGGTCAAATGTGCCCCTCAAGTCTGGGTCTGATTATAAAATTCCATTTTCTACTTTAATGGTTTTGTCTGTCTGTTGTTTGACGGAGCAGGAAAACCTGACTCAGGTCATTCTTGGGACAGCTATGGCAGTCCTGACTCAAGGAGCTATAGTTATGTTAAGCTGAGCCCGTCTCTTCTTCCCCGATAGGATTGCTAGGATACAGTGGAGTGACTGACAGCCTGGGTCTCTGAATAACTGTGCAGAAGACAGACCTTGCATTTGCCCTGGATGGTCTGTGTAAGAAAACGTAAAGATCCTGTTAGTTTTCTGATCAAAGCCATTCCTAACCTAGCCCAGTGGATTACCACGAGTACTGGAGCAAAGCATCCAGTAGCAGGAGGCCTTTGGAGAGCCCACTTACTTCCTGGAGAAGTGCACCGCACAGAAAACACCAATGATGACCAGGCCGATGACGATGGAGGCGACGGCCACCCATTTGGCATTCCGCCCCAGCCTCCTGGCTCCTTCGTAGTCTCCGTCATTGTAGCTGTTCTGAGACTGGGGGACACAAAGGAAGAGTCAGTGACAGGAAAGACGGGAGCCTTCTCAGGCTGTCTTGACGAAACAACTCTTAAGAAGCCGTTGGTGACCGTTCCCCTCAGTGTCAGGCTGCTGAGAAAACAGCACAGCTATCATCTCCCGGGAAGTCTTCCCAAGGCCCCCACACGTCCACCAGAGGACTGATTTTTGTCTCGCCCACCCACAGAGGGACTGTGTGGATGGTAATGCTAGTCTCTCATTTGCGCAGTAAGTCAGTTCCCAGAGCCACACTTGTCAAGCGGAAGAGACTGAGTACATAGCTGTAGAACGAAAGGGCATGCCTGGGTCAAGCACTGGGCAGTCACTGCCAAGTCTGACCCACAGCCTGGGGCAGCTTGCCACCTGTTTTTGCATAGCTCACTCGGATCAAAGCCACACTGATTTGTTTACTATTGCTGGTTAGGAACTTGTGCAGAGGTTGTAGCGTTGGTCCAACCCAAACTATCTGCTGTTTGATTATCTGCAGAAAACATCCAGCCATTCCCACACTAAACACTTGGGCTCAATTATTCTCCTCTATGCACAAGTCAGGGTCATCTTTTAACTGGGACCCACAGCCGTAGCTTCTCAGGCTGTTACAATGTTGCAGCAGATGAGAAATGCTATCCCGAGCCTTGGTCCTCCTTCCTTAATCCCTCAGCATCCTCCTTCCTTGTCACAGCGTAAACGAATGGCAAACACAGCGTAAACGAATGGCGAACAGAATTAGCCAGGCAAGCTTAACATAATATATTTAGCTTTAATAAGGGGAGAACTTACAAAGCCAAGGTTCCAGCGAAGAGCAGGAAACAAAAGGGACAAACAAGCGCACATGGATGGTTTTAAAGGTTCTTGGAGCCCCGGGACAACCCCCCCCCCAAACAAGGTGATTGGTTGAGATTCCCCTTCAGGTCCCTTTCTGTGTCACCCATGACTTCTCCAGGAACCCACATGGCAAGGGTTCTTCCTGAGCTCATCCTGTCAGGGATGCAGCCCAGTGGGCAGAGGGTGAGTTTAGCACATCAAAGGTCCTGGAGTTTGATTCCCCAGAAATACCTAAAGTGGGGGTGACAGAGGCACAGAGGCCTGGGGTCAGGACTTCAGGCTAGTCCTTGCCCTTGGCCAGCTCTAGGCCCACCTGGGGCTACTTGAGAAGGCACAAGATCTCAGAGGCCTGAGTTAGGATTTTACTTAAGGAGCCGTGATAGGTACAGAAAGTAACTAATCTTTCAAAGTTGCCTTATACTTGTCTGTGAATTGGGGGCATCGGGAGCAGCAGCATCGCACAGAAGATTCCGTGAACTAACGTGCAAAATGATCAGCACTGACTTTGTACGCTCAACACACGTTGGCTTTTACTATGAACTGGCTACTCCTCCCGCCTCATTCGTATTTTAAGCCTTTGGATGGATAGGGGTGTGCCAGGCTCATCGCCACCTCTGATGCCTCCACGATCACGAGGACCCAAGTTCAGGCAGTGTTTTAGATGGCGTCACAGTCCAAGTCCCTGAACATTAGGGATTCAAATTCAGACCTTATAATCTAGCTTAGAGTGACGGCGGTTCAGACTGCCCACCCTGACAAAGCATCGTTCTTCTGAGTGTCCTCAGAAAACACAGTTCACAGATCAGACGGGGTCATGATCTGAGTAAGACAAGGAAAAGTAACGGGAGCTCGAACAATGTTAACCTTGACCGTCAGACAAGAAAACAATCTTATGTTCTCCAGCAGCAGTGACCACAATAAGTAGGAAGACGGCCAGGCTGGGGCATCCCGAAGGGCACACCTATCATGAGGGCATTGCCGGTGGGCTCGGGTGAGAGGTGGGGGGCTCTGGGCTGTTTGGCTCGTTTGGTGCAGGTCAGCGAAGTCATACTGATCACTCCTCCTTGGGTACCACCCTATCTCCAAGACTCATGAGAGAATCTGAACGAGGGTGCTGTTGACTTGAAACAGTTGAAAAGCCTCTTCCAGAGCCGAGGAGGATTGTCCTCTATCTATATAGGACTCCCACTCTGAATTTGTCCCCCCCCCCCTCTGGCTCTCCCTGGTTAATCTGCTGGGTGAGAATGTAAAGATACATGGGAAGGATCAAGGCAGGAGACTATAGAATGCCAAGATTCCAGTCTAAGGGTCTTGTGTTATGGTAGGGGGATCAGCTTGAGGGTTGACTCCAGAGTTACTTTGTTCCTCGCTGTGACAAAACGCCCAATGGAAGCAGCATAAAGGAGGAAGGTTTACTTTGGTACATGGCTTCAGAAGTTCCAGGGCAATGTGGCGGGGAAGCATGGTGGTGGGGGCTGCTCTGTCCGTGGTGGCAGGAGGATGAGGCGGTGACTAGTTCACATTATGGCAAAGACCAGAAACAGAGAGAAGTGATCCTGATGCCCTACCTCTGCCAGCTAGGCCCCTCACCTAAAAGTTTCCACAGCCTCCTCAGGCAGCAGTGCCAGCTGGGAACAGAGTGCCGGAACACGTGAGCCTGTGGTGGACACGACACAGTGGAGAGCTAGCAACAGAGGGGGGATCCTCCAGCCCTGCCCCGCACTGGGGGTGTAGCTCAGGGTCTCAGATGCTCTGGACAGAGCTCTCTGCCCTAGCTGCAATGGCTCTCCTCTTCCTCCACTTAGAGTCCATCCTAAGGGTCCCTTGGCAGATAACACAGACTGAAGGTGTGGAAATGGGCTTAGAGAAAATCCATATGCTTCATAAATTTTTTTTTTAGCTCAGAATGCAAACTGTGCCATCTGGTACAAAAGGATGAGAGGATTGTGGATGGCTTTAGATATCCAAAATGTCGATGATCTTGTCAGAGTGGGTTCTTTCCTTGACATGTGGACCTGCGGGTTGAACGCAGGTCCACAGGTCGTCAGGCTTGGTGGCAAAGGCTTTTACCTGCTGAGCTGCCTCGCTGGCTCAGTTTATATGATCTTACTCATTCGTCTGAAAATTATGAATGCAATTTGGATGCATGCCAATCATTTAAACACTCCAGAAACAAACAGGACACAATACTTCATTTAATCGTATTTCTCAGTGTTAAGCGGCTTGGTCTGTCTTTTAGATGTCACATCTACAAATCCTAGGAAAATAATTCTGACAGGTTAGGAGAAAGAAATCCACACCCCAAGATAAAGCCACAGTAACAAGTCTGTGTGTCTAATCCTGGTCCCTCACATCTGAATGCCTTATATACTTCCTACAAATCTATGCAAAGACAGCTTCATCCTCCCTCTGGCGGTCACAGGCTGCAGAGGAATGCCTTGTTCTGACTAGGAACAGACGATTGTAAATCCTGGTAGACTTAGCGGATCCGCCATCTGTCATCCATGTTTCCTTCAAACACTCGCTTGTGCTTTTCATTGGCTGGCTGGACCTTCTGAAATGGAACTTCCTTGCATTTCTTTCTAAGTAAGTTCCCTCTTTCTATCCTTCTCTCCTCTCCCTTTTCCCCTTCCCTTGTCTTCCCCCTTTTCTGTATGTTTTGGCTTCTGCTATAGTTCAGTTCTGGAAGGTTCCCCAATGGGCCATGTACTGCAGGCTTGGTGTTGGAACCTTCAAGAGGTGGGGCTGGGAGACTGTAGGTCACTGAGGGTGTGTCCTTGAAGGGACCTGTAGGATTCTGGTTTATTTTCTCCAACTTCTCCACCCCCCCTTTTCCCCAGATTTAGTGATGGGAGTCACTTCCCCTACCTTGTGTAGTTGACTCTTCACAGACTCAGAAGTCACAGACCGACAGACAGCGCACAGAAACCTCTAGAACTATGAGCCAACGTCAACCCTTTCTCCTTGTGAGCTGATTGGAGGTATTTATTTGCAGTAACAGGAAGCCAGCTGGCACAGCTTCTGGCTTTTCCTGTGACAAAACAGCGCCGTAACAGACAACATTTGTGGAGCGTAGCTTCACGCCTGACATCGCGCTAGATGCTCTCCAGGGCTGTCTAGTTTCCTCAGCTCTCTGAGCGAGGAGTTCGTCACTGCTGTTTTACTGATGGGAAAGCTGAGGCTCAAGGTTAAGCCAATCACAAAAACTTGCCGGTTTATTTGTGTGTGTGTGTGTGTGTGTGTGTGTGTGTGTGTGTGTGTGTGACTCCAAGCTGATGCTTCTAGCTCTGGCATAATTCTGTGTTCTGTTTCCATTCATAATTCAAGAGACTGAGTCGTAGTGACAGACTTCCCCCTCTTAATGTTGCGCCATCATTGTGCTCTTGGGGAAAAGCTGTGCATTTATTATGAGGGCTTCCTGTGTTGCCCAGGCTGGCCTTGAACTCACTCACGACACTCCCAGCTCTGTCTCCTGAGGCCTGGATTAAAGGGATTAAAGGTGTCTACCCTAATGCCTGACCACCTGGCATTTATATTTATTTATTTATTTCATATGTATATGTATATAGATAGGGGGTTGTGCATTTGCATGCATGCTCACATGTGCATGTGCGTGTGTGTGTGTGTGTGTGTGTGTGTGTGTTTGTGCGCACATGGGGGGCAGAACACAATTTCAAGAGTTATTCCTCAGGTGCTTGCCTTTTTATTAATACTGGGTCTTTTGCTGGCCTGGAGCTAACCAAGTAGGCCAGGCTAGTTGGGCAGAGAGCTCCAGGGATCTTGTCTCTGCCTCCATGTCCATTATTTTTAGATTGATACTCAGGGAACTTGAACATGGCATGGGATTTCCTTCTAAGCTATATATTTTTATCATTTCACACATGAATAACTCTTAGCTCAAGGTCTGCAAAGTGGTAGCCAACAAACAAACTACTTGAAGCCAAGCAGCCAATGGCGCCTCATTCATCTCACAAAATATGCCAGAGGAGAGGTCGTTAGTGTCCCTTCTGAATTTGCTTCCCTCTGGGGGGCTGATGCACCTTGGCACACAGCCCAAGGCATCCTCCGGGTAGTCTAATGGCATCATGGCCACTGCATATAGTCACTCTTAGCTTATTTACACCCACCTTCCATGGGTAGACACATGATCCTCATACCCAGGGATAGAAAGCTAGTCAGGAACTGGAGGGGAGAGGGCTGTTTCTATGCCGAGCCTCGAGAAGGCTGCAGCAGAGAACAGCAAGCCCACTGTGGCCTGCAGCAGCAACTCTTGACTTCCTGTTGGAGTGTCCATCTCAAAGAGGAGACATCAGAGAAATTCTATAATACTGGTAGCTACAGGGGCTGGAGAGATGGCTCAGTGGTTAAGAGCATTGCCTGCTCCTCCAAAGGTCCCGAGTTCAATTCCCAGCAACCACATGGTGGCTCACAACCATCTGTGATGAGGTCTGGTGCCCTCTTCTGGCCTGCAGGCATACACACAGACAGAATATTGTATACATAACAAATAAATATTTAAAAAAATATTGGTAGCTACATCTCAATGTTAGTGGATCCGCTGTCTAGAAATTCCTGACACTTCATGCTGAATGGTGCATCTACCACACTGCTCTAAGGCAGGAAAACGTGAAGGTTCTTTCCCTCTGCTCTTCAGAGCAGAACCCTGGCTACACACCACGTGGTACCTGGACGAGACAGCATCCTCCGTGGGGTTGCTGCCATAGAGACTAGAAGTGAAGCTCTCCGAAGCTGTTTGTACACTCTCCTCTATCAGTAATTTCTAACACTGGCTGACCCTCAGGGTTGCTTGCGGGGAGCATGCTTTAAAGAAGCCCCAAGTTCAAGTCTTCCTCAAGACTAAGTCAGGATCTTTAGGGGTGGGTTCCAAGGATCTTTGTTTGCTTTCTTGAGACAGAGTCCATGCTAGCCTTGAACTTGTGATCTTTCTGCCTCCTGCCACCAGGGTGCTGGAACAGCAGGCTTGTGCCATCTCACTCGAATGCTCCCTATGTTTTTTTTGGAAGCTTCGGAAGTCATTTTGGGGAATGGCAGACTGACAACCATTGTCTTCGGTGGACAGACATTCATTCATTTACTCGTCCAATAACTCTCGGATAAACACCTGTGCTGCTCTGGCCCTCGCACGGCTTACATTCTGGTGGGGATAGAGAACAAATATATAAGCATGCGATAAGTGATACTCAGGCAAGACACATGAAGAGGAGAAGGGAGCTCTCAGAGGCAGGCAAGTGTGTAGAGAGCAGGAGGGAGGGGCCCTGGCTGGGAGGATTGCAAGGGAGGAAGTGAGAAAGAGCCATTAGAGCCCCTCATCCCAGGAAACTCAATGTGGCTGAAATGTAGGGAGAGGGAAGGGGGCATAGTCATAGAAAAGATATTACTCTAATTATTTATATATATTAAGTTCTGTGACAGGCACAGTACGAGGTAATTTGTGGGGGTTAAAAACAATTTTAGCCCTGTATGCATCAGAAATCCAAGGCTCAGAGAGAGACACAGTAACATGACTGCGGTGGGGGCCAAAGACACTTCAATGACCAAGCTGTCTCCTGAGCTGCTTCAGCCTACCTGTCAGGACCTCAGAGATGAACCGATACCACACAGCTGACTTGATCCTGGCTGAGGGCAGGTGCTGTCCTCTGCGCAAGGAGATAGGGAAAACGGCTCTAAGCCACGCCTCTGGTCTCACTGTGTTGATTGTTGGCTCATTCTCATGGTCCTTAACTGCTATGAAATTTCTGTATTTACCCTCAAACAAAATAGGCTCCTTGAACACAAAGTGTTAATCGTGGACAGACAGTAAGAGGTATTTCGTAGTTTATTTGCCTGGTCATTCTGGTTTAAGTGAGCCAGTTCACACAAGTGCTCAGGACGGTGTCTCATGTATAATGTAATAGGGTCAGCCCTCCCTGATCTTGACAAAGAGGAAAAAAAAATTCACATTTGAAAGAAGACTGTGTGTATATGTGTGTGCGTATGCATGTTCCTGTGTGTAAGTGGGCAGGCCCATGCTGAGATATGCATGTGTATGTGTGCGTGTATGCATGTTTGTGTGTGTAAGTGGGCAGGCCCATGCTGAGATGTGTATGCGTGTGTATGTATATGTATGCGTGTTTGTGTGTGTAAGTGGGCAGGCCCATGCTGAGATGTGTATGCGTGTTTGTGTGTGTAAGTGGGCAGGCCCATGCTGAGATGTGTATGCGTGTTTGTGTGTGTAAGTGGACGGTGGTGATGGCTTCCCAACCTTTTAGATGTATTAAAGCCCACCCACCTCGCTGTGTTATCAAGATAGAAGGGAAGATGTCCAGCAAAGGAATGTTAGCTTCTTCAAAGCCTCCAGGGGTTAGCTGCTTCCTGAGAAGGTGGTAGTGCCTATTAGGAGATGGTGGCAGGGCTCAGAAACAGCCAGTGGGCACAATAACTACCTCAGGTGCCCACTGGGAGTTGCAGCAAGACCGAGCAGGTGCTAGAATTAGCGGGTTGGACTTTTGTGGGAGCCCCTTGAGAAACTCCTCCTGTTCTAGTTCCATTCTGTTGCTGTGACAGATACCACAAACAAAGCAACTTAGGTAGAAAAGGGATTTATTGTTGCTTACAGGTCATGGTCCATCAACAGGGGATGCCAAGGCGGGAAGATGAACAGGTCATGGTCCGTCACCAAGGGAAACCAAGGTGGGAAGATGAACAGGTCATGGTCCATCATTAAGGGATGCCAAGGTGGGAAGATGAACAGGTCATGGTCTGTCAATGGGAGATGCCAAGGCGGGAAGATGAACAGGTCACGGTCCATCATCAAGGGAGGCCAAGGCGGGAAGATGATCAGGTCATGGTCCGTCAACGGGAGATGCCAAGGCGGGAAGATGAACAGGTCACAGTTGGTCATCAAGGGATGCCGAGGCAGGAACTGAAGCAGACACCAAGGAGGAACTCTGCTTGCTGGCTTGCTCGGTCCCATGCTTAGCCGGATTTGCTTTACAGCCTAGGGGTACCTTCCCAGGGAATGGTGCTGCCCACAGTGTGGACCCTCCGGCATCAATTAATAAGACAATTCCCTGTAGATTTGCTCACAGGCAAATCTAATCCAGACAATCCCTCAGTTGGGACACCCTTCTCAGGTTACCCTAAACCGTGTTAACACTGACAGTTAAAGCTGACTAGAACACCCCTGAAGAAGACAGACAGGTGCTACCCAAACCCAGCTATTGTTGATTAACGTAAGCCCCGTTTCGGTTGCAGTTCATTAACTCTTAGCTAACCAGCACCCAAACAGAAGTAGATCCCTGCTAACAGTGAGCATGTTAGCATAGGGAATGGGTCCAGTCTGGGAAAAGGTGGACGTAAGAGCAACCTGTGAGCTGGTGCTAGATATGGGAACAGGCTATACTGAGGGCTGATCGGAAGAAAGGCCCGTTGAAAACTAGTTTTTAAAAATTTTTATTTCTTTTTTAATTTCATTTTATATTCCAACCAGTTTTCCCTCCCACCCCTCCTTCTGCCCCTTTTGGGACACTCCACCAGGTGACCCATTCTATAACAGGGTTCCTTCCCGAAGAAGTCAGACTTATTCTAAGTGATGCCATACGTACCTCTGGTACACATAGCTTCTTTCTGTCCTGAGCCTCATCTCACCCTTCAGCCTTTGCCCACCGCTGTTTCTAAAATAAGACCTCTCCTCCAGCACGGCCTCAGCCTGCCTTCTCTTGCATGCTGCTTGTTGGTTCTCCTGGCACTGCTCACTACTCTCTGGAAGGATCTCATTTACTGGTAAAATGCACATGGAAACAGGCATTCGGAAATATTTCCAGCCTTTTCTCCCTCCATCCGTGTTCAGGCATGTGAGGGCACAGAGATGGTGGGTGGACACTTTTACTGATAAACTGTATGGGGTCTCCCTATTCATACAGTTTCATGTTCTGACCTGCTTTCCCATTCAACCCTTCACCTGAAGCTTACTGTAATTCTTACATGTAATTCCAACTGACGTTACACGTTAACATGACGTTACATGTGTCTCATGCCACACATCGGTGTTTTACACTTGAGTCAAATTTCTAAACTGGGATCAATATTTATATCTATCTCAAGACCACTTTTCAATTCAACCTAAAGCCTCCTGGATCCCAGAATGACCTCATGCCTGACACCACAAGGCCCAGAGCCTGTGACTGGAGAGGTCACAGGTCCTAGAGGAGACCTAATCTTATTGAGGATGTCTTGAGTCTTGAGGATGTCTGCTTTACCCACAGACCGTGTGATGTGGGATTCCCCTCTGTATGCTGTGATTACCAATGGTTAATAAAGAAACTGTCTTAGGCCTGTGATAGGGTAGAGTAAAGCTAGGTGGGGAAAACTAAACTGAATGCTGGGAGAGAGAAGGTGGAGTCAAAGGGAGAAGCTGTGGAGCCACTGCCAGAGACAGACGTGCTGAAACCTTGCTGGTAGGCTACGAGCCTCGTGGTAAAATATAAAATACTGGAAATGGGTTAATGATAGATGTAAGAGCTAGCTAGCAATACGCATTATGTTAAATTATCAAAGAATTAATCAAAATATTATTAAAAACTTTTCATATTTTTAACAAGGAGACCAAAAATAGTAAGGAGTTACTATGCTAAGCAGTCTGCTGCCAATGCTGGTTGAGTCTCTAGCAGGCCACGGGGTAGCTTTGCATTCCGTCCAGTTGCTGTTTCTCAGTTTTCATCTCTTAGCAGTGTTTTCTTTACATAGTTCTGACACATGTGGCGTTTGTGAGGTGTTTGTACATGTATGTATGTTCACATGTGTGCTCGTATGTGGAAGCTTGAACTTGATGTCAGGGGTCTTCCTGGATTATTTTGTTTTTACTAACGCAGGGTCTCACAATTATATCCAGAGCTTACCGATTGGCTAGTGTAGTTAGCCAGCTCTCTGGAGAGACTCCCTTGAGGGCTGGGAATAGAGGTAGCCACCATGCTTGCCCAGCTTCTGCGTGTCCTTATGCCTACTGAGCAAGTGCTGTATCCATGGCACCATCTCCTCCGTTGTGGGTACTTAATGTTTTCTACTGGCTATTTTGAATATACTAATATTTGTCCTTTAAAAATGAAAAAGACCAGAAGTGGTTGGGGGGTGGTGTGGGGAGGGTAGATGAAGGGAATGGGGAGGAGGGGAGGGAGTAGGAACTGAGATTGCTATGTAAAATGAAAAAAAGTTTGTTTTCTTTTTAAAAATATAATAAAGTAAAAAAAGAGTTAAACTAAAAAAATGAAAAAGAAAACCTATGTTTAATTAAGCGTTTCTCTGAGTGTGTATGTTTGTGTTGGCCACATGTGCCACAGTATGTATGTAAAATTAGAGAACAACAATCGGGTGGTGGTTCTCTGCTTCCACCGAAGTGGCATGGAGTGGTGGAGCTGAGATCGTCTGACTTGGCAGCAAGCGTGTTCACCCTCTGAGCCACCCCACTGGCCCTCTGTCCTTGTGAGCTGCGACACTGAAGTCTTTATGTCATAATATGCTCTCTTATGCAAACTGACTCTCCTCTTTTCCAAAGGCTCCGCCATCTTCTTACCCCTCAATTCCCTGTCCCTGTGTCTAGGGAGGAGTGGAGTTTTCTTTCTGCCGCTGTCTGGCTGTGTTTCTCCCACTGTCCCTCTGCCTCTCTCTCTCCCTCTATTCTCTCAGCCTGTAGGGTTACATTAACCCCGGATCACAGTCTGAGTCCTTTGGACTGGATGCAAGAACTCTGTGTCGGTCAGCATTTCAGACTCCAAAATCCTAGACAGCTGACTTCTATCAAAATATCCTGATGTATGCGGGCACTTAGTGGATATTTTTAGTCATGATGCCATAATTTTCAGATTATTTGGGGATTTCTTGTTTAGATTTTGCTTGGTCCTGAGTTTCGTAGCCTAAAAGTATTTTTGGGAATTCTGAGATGGGGCTTCCAGAGGGCAAGGTCTATTTCCTCTTATTACATGAACTCATTCATGCTTATCTGTCTCCATTTCAGCTCTTAGTAGTTTTTGCTCCATAAATATCTTCAAGGACAAAGAGAATTGTCCTTTTGCCCATCATTAAAGCCAAACGTCAGGGAGGACTCCAGCGTGGGTTGATGGGGAGTAATAGAGGATGCTCCCGTATTGACGAGGCAAGTCTATTCAGAGAGACGGCATTCAGAGCTGTGCTCCTATCCAGGGCTGTGCGTGACTTCTCATCACAGTGTTTCCAGCGACTGAGCGGAAAGTGCAAGGCCCGCTGTTTTTGATTTGGTCCTCTAGTGTCACCTTCCTGAGTCTAAGACAGGGAGAGTAACTTTCATGCCTATCAAGTGAAATTACATTACTATGAAAATGCCAAAGAAAGTAAAACATTGTATGTTGTAACACAGTACCAATAGTAAGGGAAAATACCAATCACAAGGGCCACACTAATCACAAGGGCCACACCATTCACAAGGGCCACACCATTCACAAGGGCTACACCAATCACAAGGGCCACACCAATCACAAGGGCTATACCAATCACAAGAGCTACGCCAATCACAAGGGCCATACCAATCACAAGGACTATACCAGTCACAAGGGCTATACCAATCACAAGAGCTACGCCAATCACAAGGGCCACACCAATCACAAGGACTACACCAATCACAAGGGCCACACCAATCACAAGGGCCATACCAATCACAAGGGCCACACCAATCACAATGACTACACCAATCACAAGGGCCACACGAGCCACTCAGAACAATAATGTACAGCAACAGTAACCACGACTTTTCAAAGAATAGTTTTCACAGAAGGAGCTAACTACAGACACTTTCTTCTCAGTTCATACAGGATTGAGATATAAAGAGTGAAAGAAACAGGTGAGCTTCCCAGGTGAAGCCTGGAGAAAGACAGGGAGAGGCCCCAACGGGGGGGGGGGCGATTTTACAACAGGACCCTAGGAGAGCAGTGGCATTCACGTCTAACAAGCTCCTCAGGTGACTGGAGTTTGAGAGGCGTTGTGTACCGTGTGACTCCTGCCTGGCCCTCTCTTGGTGGATATTTGAAGGTGTCCTCAGTGTCGCCACCGGATTCCACACACGGTAAGTCGGAAACGGCTTGCTTGTTAGGGAAGAATCAACCCCATCACAGCCACGACCTGTTCAGTGACTCCTCCCACTGACATTTTGCTGTCTTATTTTGACCATCATCCAGATGTGTTTACTACTTTTGGAAGGAAGCCTTAGTCTTTCTTTTGTTTTTTAAATCCCATCATCCATCATCTTTCTTCCTTTACTTCTTTTATAAGCAATTCCAATGGTATATAAGCACTGGCAGTGTGACAAAATGGGTTTTCATGGCTATATCCCCACTTCAACAATCACCCATTATATATGTATAAATATACATTACATATATACACAGTATTACATTATAGCATGTATATATGCCCGTGAGAACACATATTACATTGTAGTGTATATATGTGTTCATGCATGTTATGAAAGACCCCTCTGTTTTAGTATTTTGTCAGTAAATACGAACAGGACTTAAAAACATGTCTTCTTTGGTAGAGAAACATAGATTACCATCTTGAAATATTTGTATTCCACATCTGTGGTCTCAGATCAAAAGGACCGCCATAGTAGCTTGATTCTAGGTTCCTAAGGACAGATGTTCACTCCCACACAGTGATCAGACTTTGGAAATGATGAGGCAGGAGCTGCTCAGACAGTGTGCAGGGATTCATAAGGTCGGCGCGTGCCTAGAGGAACACTTTTGAATGATGGCAGATGTCAGTCAGGTCTTTATCCTCTGGGACCGCCTATATGCTCCTCGGGGCTTCAGACTTCGCACATAGAAATAAATAGGAATGAAGTCACAGGTGTTCATAATCTTTCTTATTTTTATTTATTTATTTTTTCTAGACAGGGTCTCGTTATATATAACCATGACAGGCCTGAAACTCCCTAAGTAGACCAGGCTGGCCTCAGACTCACAGAGATCTGTCTGCCTCAGCCTCCCTAGTGCTGAGATGAAAGGCATGCACCACCATGACTTTTCTTTTGTGTGTGGTTTGAAACAGGGTCCCTCTACAGAACCCTGGCTGTCCTGGAAGTCATCATGTAGACCAGGCAACCGAACTGATATTCACCTGAAACCAGTTTTCTTTTTCTCTTTCTTTCTTTCTTTCTTTCTTTCTTTCTTTCTTTCTTTCTTTCTTTCTTTCTTTCTTCCTTCCTTCCTTCCTTCCTTCCTTCCTTCCTTCCTTCCTTTTTTTCTTCTCTTTCCCCCCTTCCTCCCTTTTTTCCCTTCCTTCCTTTTTTTTTTTGTTTTTTTGAGACAGGGTTTCTCTGTAGCTTTGGATCCTGTCCTGGAACTAGCTCTGTAGACCAGGCTGGCCCTGAACTCACAGAAATCTGCCTGCCTGCCTCTGCCTCCCAAGTGCTGGGATTACAGGAGTGTGCCACCACTGCCTGGCTGAAACCCAGTTTTGATGGATGGATGATCCAGTGCCTAGTAGATCCTGGGTCAAGTGAAAAGAAGACAGAGATCAGTTTGTATTTCATTCTGTGGTTATTTGTTTTCTTTATGACCACAAATCTTGTCATCCTGAGAAGGTATGGTCAAGTTAACGGAACTTCTGTGGCTTCCTGCAAATGGCTTTGGCCCGAGCATCCATTATCAATGGTGTCTTCTGTTGGTTTCTAAAGCCAATTGTCTTGATTGCAGTGGTATATCACTTTGCTTCTTTTCTACCTTGAATGCCTTTGCTGGATTCTATGTATATTAGTTATTTCTACATTGCTATGACCACAGTACCTACTAGAAATGCCTCAAGGGAGGAGAGATTGAATTTGGCTCAGTCTCAGTTCAGCCATGGCGGCAGGAGAGTGAGCTCTGTTCCCGGCAGTGGGGTGTGCAGTGGGTGTTGTTCACACCACGGCAGACCAGGAAGCATAGTGACTGTACAGGAGCAAGATACAACCTCCACAGGCCAACGCCTACTGACCTCCTTCTATAGGCTAGCCTTCACCTCATAAACATGCCACATCTTTCCAAAAGTTCACCATCAGCCTGGGACAAAGGCTCAAACCATGAGTCTGTGGGGCACAGCCTAGACTCAGACCATGGCTACAATGTGAGCTCCTGCCTCAGCGCCTTCTCCATGATGGAGTGTGCCCCCAACTCTGCGTCAGAATAAGCCACTCTTTCTCCTGTGTCAGGTATTGGCCGTAGCCTAAGGTTGGCAATTAATGCAACCCCCAAAGACACTTTCGTGCTGAAACTGGTGACATCCTTAGAGAGAAATTCTGTATTAGAGTAATCAGTGGAGTGGGGCCAAGAGCATCCTTGTTGAACTCAGTGACTTTCCATTAATCCCGATTTCTATTCTCTACCCTGCCTTGTGACTAGTCACCTTCTGTTAATCCTCACCAGAGAACAAATCCACCTTTGGTCACAGTTGCTGAGGATGCAGTTGCCTGGCTTCATAGGGCTATAGATGTTGTCTAGATTTCTTCTGGTTTCCTTGTTCGAGAAGAGACTTATTTACTCGTGTATGTGGACTGGTATTTTGCCTGCCTATGTGTGTGTGCGCCACACGAGTGCCTGGTGCCTTTGGAGTTCAGAAGAGGTGTCAGAGTCTCTGCAACTGGATTTTCAGGGAGTTTGCTGAGCTGCCATGCGGGTTCCGGGAATCGAACCTCTGTCCTCTGTAAGAACAACAAGTTCTCGAAACCACTGAGTCATTTCTCCAGCTCCCTAGTGACATCTTGAATATGCTTTTAGAGATTTCCCTCTTCTTCATCTGTACCATTTCTTTTTAATTACCTTCAAAGGCAATATATTCTGATACCTCTAATTTCTGAATCTCCTTAGAGTTTTGCAGGTAAAATGGGCTTTTCCGTCTTGGGCAGTCTGTGGGATCTAGATTTCACAGTGGCACACTGCGTACAGTCAGTCAGTGCTTAACCACTCACCGCTCTGTCTTTCCTTTCCCTGTACTCTAGTCTGTCTTTGGGTGCATATGTACTTTTAAGTTCACCTACCAGCACTCCAAGTGGTTTCAGATCAGAGTAAGAAAGACAAGGACTTTCTGTATTCCATGCGGAGCTGAAGGCTTATTAGTGTATTTTAGTTTAGCTTTAATTTTACCTTTAGGCTGTAAGAAATACTTATTCAGGAGGCATGTCGTTGCTTTTATTAATATCAGCTTTTCTAGTCACACAGCAAAACAGAATTTCTCCTGGAAAAAGTAATGACTTGTACCTTGTCTATAGACACCGTCACAACCACCATCACCATTGTCTTCATCATCACCATCTCCACCACCACCATCCCCACCATCTCTATCCCCATCCCCACCGTCTCTATCCCCATCCCCACCATCTCTATCCCCATCCCCACCATCTCTATCCCCCCCATCTCTATCCCCATCCCCACCATCTCTATCCCCATCCCCACCATCTCTCTCTATCCCCATCCCCACCATCTCTCTCTATCCCCATCCCCACCATCTC
>NW_026067985.1:4767225-4774784 GCF_014885135.2 Alexandromys fortis | reverse complement strand
TCTCTATCCCCATCCCCACCATCTCTATCCCATCCCCACCATCTCTTATCCCATCCCCACCATCTCTATCCCATCCCCACCATCTCTATCACCATCTCCACCACCACCATCCCCACCATCACCAGGTTCACTACTGTGTTCTGCTTGCATTGTAGGCAGTAAACTGAAACTTTCAAATGTCCATCTTTTAGTCAGGATGAGTGTACTTGGCTAAGTACCATCACAGTCCCATCTTACAGGGTTAAAAAGCCCCAACCTTCAGAAAGATTGAGACACTTACATAAAATTATAAATGACAAACAGCAAAGGATTTGAACCTCACTGGAGTCTATACAGAGGCTCTGAAGGTGTAAAAGGAGAATCTTGGCAAAAGAAGGTCAGAAGCTATCCGGTCAGAAGTCATGGTCTGTACCCATGACTGCAGTGACTGTGTAGGCCGGTTTTGAAGCCACTGCAACAGGATGTCAAGAAGGATGGAGGCTTAGAATGGACTCGGCCACAGTCTTCTGAGGCAGCCATTGAATTCCAGTTATAATATTGTAGATGGTGACCTCACCCCAAATTTGTCAGCAGTCTCACAACCCACAGGGGACCTCACTTCTTCCAGATCTATGGAGAGACCTTGCTGGTCTTAATAGCACAGTAGAAACGGGAAGGTGCTGGCGCCTGGAGAAAGTCTGGCACAGGGATATTTGTTGAATTGGCAGACATTCTTTCTCCAGGTGGAGGGCTATGCTGAGAAATTGTGGGGCGCCTTTCAGATGTAATAAATAGAAATAACTGGGGACAGAAGGGAGGATGTTGAATGAAACCTGAAGGCCAGCCTGTGCTCCACTTGCCAAGCTGCGTGCTCTGGTTCAGGGCTGCACCTGCCCCAAGGAGGGTGCTGTGCTCTAATTCCAGTCGAGATGCAGTGCGTGTTAGCAGCAACTCATTCTAGCAGGGAGGAGGGAACTTTGGGCTTCTCAGTGATGCAGCTACTTTGGAGTCATCCATGTTCCTGTAAGCAACCCCAAACTCATGGATTCGCTAAGCTAGGCCTGGGTGGAATTAACTTTTTCATCTGTCATTGGTGCCCTGTCTGGAAAGAAGAGGCTTTTCTTCACGCCACCCTAGGAAAAGTCACGCAGTCCACCACTCTCCATGTTGAGTAGAGTTAAGCACACTTTTGGCAAGTACTCTTTGGGCGTATTGAGAATGTCCATGCTTCCACCACAGGCGGCGCTGAGCGCATCAGCATTCTAATACAGCATCGGCACTGTCCTGCCACTGACCGGTGGAACGGTGCATCTTTTTTTTTTTTTTTTTTTGGTTTTTCGAGACAGGGTTTCTCTGTGGTTTTGGAGCCTGTCCTGGAACTAGCTCTTGTAGACCAGGCTGGTCTCGAACTCACAGAGATCTGCCTGCCTCTGCCTCCCAAGTGTTGGGATTAAAGGCGTGCGCCACCACCACCCGGCTATGGACAGTGCATCTTAAATCCCAGGACTCCCTGGTTCCACAACGGGTGTTAGAACACAGATCCTCGCAGCTTGAACAACCTTCTCTATACTCCCAGGTACCCACTCCAACATGTAATTACATGTCATAGACTGCTCCTTGATGCTCCTCGGGCTTGGATTTATAGCGCAGGTTTTGATTGTTTTGAGGCTGCTTGCATTTTTTCTTATTAACCATTTTTGAAACTGGTTTTTCGGAATCTTTTCAATATTTTCAGCACATCTATGTTCACGCCATCTTCCACTATACTGCTTTTTTTTTTTTTTTTTAATTAGAATTATCACTGGTTGTCAATTTGACTCAGCCAGTGTCATTTGAAGGAGTCTCAACTGGGAAATCACCCAAATCAATCTGGCCTCTGTGTATGTCTGTGGGGGAATTGTCCTGATTGTCATTTGATGTAGGAGGGCCCAGCTCATGGTGGGCGTCATCATCCCTAGGCAGGTGGACTTAGGCTGTTGCACAAGAAAGCTGAGCACAGGCCAGTGAGAGAGTCATCAAGCAGGGTTTCTCAAGGGCTCCTGCCTTCAGGTTCCTGCTGTGACTTTTTGTTCCTACTCTGCTCAGTGATAGGTTGTGACCTGGAGGTGGAAACCAAATAAATCCTTTCCTCCCCAAGTTGCTTTTGATCAGGACATTTCGTCACAGCAAACGGAAATGAAGCTGCGATGGCCTTGACCCCGCCATCTTGACCCTGCCTTCTTGACCCCGCCGTCTTGACCCCGCCGTCTTGGAGGAAGATCGAGAATTACAAGCTGAAATAAGCCCTCTCCTCCCCACGGCGCCTTTGGTCAGAGGGTTTGATCACATGAACAGGAAGCAGCAATGGGGTGCTGTTGTTACTCAGGCTATGTCCAAGTATTGAGCATTGAGAGAAAGTTCAGCATTGAGAGAAAACCTGAAGCATTGCTGGATGCTCGTATTTTGACTCTTCTCATCGATGCCCAAATCCCCAAACCACTGTGACCCCTATAGAAGCTCCCCAACATTTCCAAATGTCTTTATGGGAAATGTACAACTCCCAGCTGAGACCCCCTGACATATTGCTATACTTGTCATGAATTTATGATTGAGTGAGACTGGAAAACAGCCAGGACAGGACATCACAAGACACCTCAAATCCTGCACGTCCGTGGCAGGATTGGATGATTTTTTATGGTTTGCATATGGTATCTCATCAACTCTTAAGTTGGAATTTAGGCCCCACTGTGAGCTATCAAGAGGCTGTATGTTCAGACACTGAGAGAAACAATTAACAAATGAAACCTCCTGGAACTGAGAAGCTTCTGTAAAGCAAAGAACATGGTCAACAAGACAAAACGACAGCCTACAGAATGGGAAAGATCTTTGCCAACCCCACATCGGACAGAGGTCTGATCTCCAAAATATACAAAGAACTCAAGAAATTGGACACCAAAAGAACAAATAATCCAGGAAAAAAATGGAGTACAGACCTAAACAGAGAACTCTCAACAGAGGAATCTAAAATGGCTGAAAGACACTTAAAGAAATGTTCAACATCCTAGTCATCAGAGATTTGCAAATCAAAACCACTCTGAAATTCCATCTTACACCTATCAGAATGGCTAAGATCAAAAACACCAATGATAGCTTGTGCTGGAGAGGATATGGGGTAAAAGGAACACTTCTGAATTGCTGGTGGGAGTGCAAACTGGTACAGCCACTTTGGATATCAGTATGGCAATTTCTCAGAACATTAGGAAACAACCTTCCTCAAGACCCTGCAATACCACTTTTGGATATACCCAAAGGATGCTCAATTATACCACAAGGACATGTGCTCAACTATGTTCATAGCAGCATTGTTTGTCATATCCAGAACCTGAAAGCAACCCAAAAGTCCCTCAACTGAATGGATCAAGAAGATGCGGTACATTTACACAATGGAGTACTACACAGCGGGAAAAAATAATGATATCTTGTGGGCAAATGGATGGATCTAAAAAACATCATATTGAGTGAGGTAACACAGACCCAGAAAGACAAATATCATATGTACTCACTCATAAGTGGCTTTTAGAAATAAAGCAAAGAAAACCCAGCCTACAATTCACAACCCCAGAGAACCTTGACAACAAACAGGACCCGGAAAGAGACATACATGGATCTAATCTATATGGGAATTAGAAAAAGGCAAGATCTCCTGAGTAAATTGGGAGTGTGGGGATCATGGGAGAAGGGAGAAGGGGAAGGGGGAGGAAGGGAGGGCAGTGGAGAAAAATATATAGCTCTATAAAAACAACTGAAAAAAATAAAAAAGTGGTTGTGCTTTCAGAAGGCAAACAGGGTATTACCCTCATGAATAAACCCCGTCATATGATCGATATACTGACGTGTTCATGGAAATGGTGAGATTGGGTTTACAAGAAAGCCGATTTGTCCGGGTCTTTCTCACTTTTCCCACTCTCATGATGTCATGCCAGCCGTAAAGTCGTTGCTAGACAAGGACCTTTGAACAAATAAAATTCCCCTCTCTCCTCTCAACAACGTTACAACACTCAGATGCTCTCCTTCCTCTGCACATCTCTTTCCCTTTGCCCGTTGGAATCATCCTCATGAAATTTATCAATCCTGTCTGTGTTTACGCTTCTTGAATGAGCAATTGCTTCCGATACTTTAGAGAATACACAATAGCAAGCAAGTAGGAGTTTAGATTTTTACCTTCAATTGTTTCATATTCTGCTTGTTTCCATATGTAGCCTGCGATGCCTCCAGACACCAAACCTACCTACCCATCTATGACATGACTGTTACACATACCCAACACAATGCTGCAGGCTCTACAAGATTGGCAGATATATTTTGTCTCATCCATATGACTCTACTACTCAGTGTTAAACAGCATACACAAGGCAGGTGCCATGGCATGGACCTGTCAACCCAGCAACTCAAGAGGTGGAGGCGGGAGGCTCATATTCAAAGCTAGTCTGGACTCTAAAGTGAAACTTTGTCTCAAAACAGCACCACCAGCCTAGCTACCTACAAACCCCAAGTCTGAAACAAAAAACAACAAAACTACCGCTGGCAAGATGGGTAGCTGGTGAAGCAGGTGCCACACAAGGCTGAAGACCAGAGTTCAACCCCCAGAACCCACGAAAAGGTGGGAGGGAGAGAAGCAACTCCACACAGTTGTCCACTGACCTCTTCCCCTCCCATATCACAGGCACAGGCACCCACACAACAAAGAAAAGCAAAATTAAATTAAAACCCTCAGCTGAAGCAAACAACAGCAGCACACACCAACATCCCATCCCCACTTTTCAGATCAACAACCAAAGTGTTTTTTTTTTTTTTCTAAGTATGGAACTTTGCTACAGCCTTCTGACAGTCAATGCTATCATGCTGTTAAGCTCTGGAGAAAAGCTTGGGAAGTGGTGGGACTAAGAGAGGCTTCCTTCCATCCCAAGCCTCAGCTCCAGCTCCCAGCTGCAGCACTAGCAGCCAGCCTGTCACCACCAGCTGGTGGCTGAGTTCCCACCAGACCAGCGAGAGGGAAAGCCTCTGTAGGGGTTTCCCCAAAGTGGCACCCGGAAGGGCAAATTACCTGCTTCACGAATAAACCAGGATGGAATGTGGGCACTGGTGCCAGCCTGAGAGGCTGCTGCTGGGAGAGTCTGGCAGCCTACAACTCCTCCAGCCTCTAGGAAAATAAAAACAAAACCCCAAACCAACCCAGGATCAGATACCCAGGGAGAGGAAGGAAGTGGGGAAGTCAGCTGGTTGGTCCTACTGAAAGGATGTGATAAATTCAACTTCCCGGACTTTGAAACAGGAGCAAACGGACACGTGAATCCTTTAACATCTAATTCTTCGCCCATACCTTCGTTTTGTAATATTTCCTAAGTTTATCCGTGTGTCAGAGCCTCTTGTGACTGCTTCTGCAGAACCCACTAATAAACATGGTAAATATCTCCGACCTCACAGAGCTGGCAGTTTGTGTAACGAGGAGACACAAGGCAGCAGATATAGTAAAAAATAAAGGGGCAGTGAGATTGTCCAGCCAGCAAAGGCGCCTGCTATGCAAGCCTGGCGACCCAAGTCCCATCCCCAGAACTCACCTAAAAGGTGAGTTGTCCTTTGACCTCTGACCTCCACTCATGCGCTGTATGTGCTTTCCCCCAGATCAAACCTTAAAAATCTTAAACACAATATTAGGTGAAGAGAAGGATCTCGCTCTGGAAGCGAAAGGGAAGGGGCACCTACAGCTTGGTGGGGGAGGGGGTGTTTTTTGTTTTACACTTATAGCCAGGTCTCATGAAGTAACATTTGAATAAGGAAATTATTATTATTATTATTAGTATTATTGATATTAGTATTGTGATGCTGGGCACCATTCTAGGTATGTCACAGTTATCTCATTAATACTTACAATCACCCTGAAATATAGCTATGATAATCCCCGTTTTACAAAGAAACCTAGGTTTAGAGATCCGCACCCATTTCTGGTCACCTTAGGACTAACAAGTGGTGTGACTGGGATTTGAACCAAGCCAAAAACTGCAGCGACTGCGCACTTGCACGCTGGTGCAGTCAGCCAGGTTTGGGGAAGGTCAGTGAGTAGGTATAAATGGAATCCCTGCTGTGCCCAGGTTAGATTTTACAGGTGGCCGACCTTAGCCCAGCTGAGTCCCGCCTTGGGTGGGAGTTGCAATGGCTACCTGAAGGAGAAGTGGGCCTTATGGGGGAGGGAGCACGGAACTGCTGGGGTTGTCCCGGGACAGCAGCGGGACAGCGTCTGTGTGAATTTCACCTGCCACCACCGGGACCAGCTGCTCTAGTCAATAAGGGAGGATCTGGTTCTTGGGAGCATTGAAGAGGGCAACAGAGCTGAGCCCCAGAGTGCAGCTTCATGGAGGAGTCCCCAAGTGCACTGGCTGGGGGCTCTGGGCACAGGACAGAGTGGTGGAGGGGTTCCTGGGAATAGTGCGACAAGGTCCCTGTGCAGCAAAGTGGGGACAATCTAGGACAAACTGAGGGAGAATAAAGAGCAAGCCGCCTTTTTCCTCGTGAAAGGAGAGCAAGGCATAGTCAAGAAAGTCCTGTGGAAATGTCCGGGTGACAACTTCCAGAGAGCTGGAAAACAGGTGCCAGAGAGAGGCAAGGGAGGGGTGCTGGGTGCAGGAAGAAACAGAAGGAACTTTGACCCTACAGAAAGCATTCTGGGCAAAGTGGGGCAAGTTCAGGGAGGACCCCATGGAGGCGGAGCCCAACAAAGAAAAAGAACTTGCCTAACAAAGGGCAACTTTGGGGGCTTAGAGGGCAGGGGCACCAGTGTGGTCAAGCCCGAGACATACAGCCTGCTAGCTCAGAGCGTAGGGCACCCTTGGTGAGGTCCTAGGAAAACAGTTGGGGATAGGGAACTTGGAGAGGGAGCGCGGGGCAAGCGAGCGCAAAGTTGTTTCTGCCTCCCGCCCGAAGGCTTGGCTAGATTCTGTGCTGCGGAGGCTGATAATATTGAGCAGAAGAAAGGCAAGGAAGAGGTGTGTACACCAAAACCCAGCACAGAAAAGTCCATGAGAGACCGCGCCACCAGGATCTTTCCATTGCAGCTGCTTTTGATATCAACCCCACTTACCATGATTGCGAAGACCAAAGCCACGATATTGACTGGGTACGCTGGGCAAAAACACGCGACAATGGTGAGCCACAGATAGTTCTTGGGTGTAGGAATGTCCTCTTCGGTCTTCTCATCTTCCGTGTTGGCTTCGGGGCTGCTGCTGTCCAATGCTCCCTTGGAATCTATGCGGGACACATACTGGGACATGGGCGAAGTCGCTGGTGACACCGGGAGGGAAGAGGAGCGCGAAGTTCGCGCAAGGTGAGGCTGTGGCTGTCGGCTCATGGTGAGCTGACGCTCTTGAAAAGCTTGTAGCTCCAGCCTCAAGGGAGATGTGACTGCACTCCTCTCGCGTAGGTCGGTTCTTTGCCTGTACCCGGCTGGGCTCAGGGACCTAGGCCAAGAGCCTCCCCAGAAAGAAGGAGGGAGGGAGAAAGCAGGGAAAGGAGGCGGGGGGGGGGCGGGAGGAACGACGGGCGCGGGG
>NW_026067985.1:4702780-4766779 GCF_014885135.2 Alexandromys fortis | reverse complement strand
GTGTGTGTGTGTGTGGGTGTGTGGGTGTGGTGGGAGAGAGAGAGAGAGAGAGAGAGAGAGAGAGAGAGAGAGAGAGAGAGAGAGAGAGAGAGAGAGATCTGGGCTTTGGTTCCTGGGGCCAAGAAAATAGCTGTGTTAAGATCTCAGCCATTCCCAAGAAATCGGAACTGAGACTTTGCCTAGATGCAGCTTGGTCACAGGATAAAGTCCCCATCACCGTACCCAATTTCTACATTTGAAAAAGAATGTGTGTGTCATGGTTCATGCCTTACCTGGACATTGCCAGGAGGCATGAAATTGCACAGAAAGCCAGGGAAATGTATATGCTCAATAAATATTAGCGTCGTTCAGGATTCTGGTTTCTTAGAGAAGAAATGATTGGAAAGGATTATGCAGTATCTCAGACCCAGAATTCACTGTCACAGATATTTCATCTGAAATCCAGATATTCGGAGCTTGGTAGGACCATAAAAATGATAACAACACTAAGACACATGATTTCAAAAGCAGTTACATCACCATACTCAGAGGTATTAATCATCACGGCTCTCTCAGAACATGAACATCATTGTCTAGGACGCTCTTGCTTACAAAGCATGGCGGTCATACTTACTCAACTGGACTCACCTCTTTGCTTCTCTGAACTGCCAGTCCAGTGAGACACAGAGACCTAGAGGCAAAGGGAGAGACAGAGGACACATACACAGAAACATAAGAGAGACACAGAGAGAGCCCTACAGAGAGAGACACAGAGAGAGAGAGAGGAGAGAAAAATCGTGTTTCTGACCTTTTGTATCTGTGTGAGGAACGGTGCCCGGGACAAGCTTCCGGGAGGAACACCCAGAGATGAGACAGCACCGTCTTCACCACGCCCTCCCTCTTCTCTATGTTGGCTGGCTAATCAAGTTCAGATAAACCAAAAGATTAGACTCAGTCTTTTTGTGTTTTCATATTTTGTTTTTGAGACAGGATCTCACTCTGTAGCCTAGGATGACCTTTTACTTACAGTGATCCTCCTGCCTCAGCACCCCATGTGCTGGGATTATAAGTGTACCACCACACCCAGGCTCCCATTTGGCCTTTGCCATGGTGGTTCCCTCTGCCCAGAATGCTCGTTCCCAGACAGCCTCTCCTTTTTCTTCACCTCGCAGTTCAAAGTCATTTTCTCAAGACAGGTCTTATCAAGAGTAGGTCCAGTTACTGTTGGGTGATATTTTATTAGCATGGCTACTTTTGTGTGAGGGTCACAACGCTCATTTAGGGTGTATTCTTTCTTTACCTCTTACGTGCATCTCCAGCGCTTAGATTTATCCTAACACGTGGGAGGGAGACAGGAAATATTCCTGAACCACAGCATTGAAGAAACTCCAGGCTCTGGGCAATTCTGGATCTAGAAACCTATATTTTCTGGTGCCCGAGAAATCCATTATTTCTGAAATCCTCTGTCAATTCTGGCGCAATCGGGCACTTTCTCCAATCTCAGTTCTAGATTTTAGGTCGTAGCCTTGGATCGTTAGGCTGGAGGTTTCTCACAGTACCTTAAGCTCCACCTCAGAGCCTGCTTCTCAAGGCCCATCCCCGACTAACAGCCCTGCCTTCTCCTCCAGCCTCTCTGCTAGCCCCTCCCTCTTCAAGGTTCAGCTGCACAGGCTTTCCTCACCCTTCCCACCCCTCAGTCTGTAGCCTGCTCTTCCCCTCTTAGGATTGTCTCCCTCCTCCCTGATTCTTGGCTCCATCTCCTTCGGGAACCCCATGGGTTACCTCTTCAGGGGGCCATCCTATCTGAAATAGACTTTGTCTTATTATTCGTCTCCTCATTGGCTTGTCTGTTGTCTTTGTCTCAGTTATCATGGTCAGTTATTTTCTTGGTTTCTTTGTCTGTTATGCCAGTCTCCCCAGTTAGAAAACTCCACGAGCTGATCTTTTTCCTCTTTGCTGGACTGGGATTGCTCCTGCACCCAGAACAGCCCTGGACCATAGTGTGTGCACAGAAGATAATTCACCGAGTGAACGAGAGTCGTATTTAATCATCAAGTCAGGAGCTCGCGGACTCCATTCTTCTTCCCCCAGCCTCTCTAAGGGCTATTCATCAAGCCCTATTGATCCCATCTCACGTGTGACTCTGCACTCTGTCTTCTTTCTCCCTTGCTCCAGCCAGTGCTCCAGTTCTGGCTCTTACCAACACCGGGAAGTGCCCCTCCTGTGATCTGAGGCCGGTTAATTTAATGGTGGGACCAAACTTTAGCTTTGGGTACCAAGCGGAAGTTTGCTTTCTCAAGGTCATGAGTTGTGCCATCAACTCTAACCTATTAGTGTCAGCGGGGGGGGAAATAGAAATGACGAGATTGGCGCCTCTGCCAGACAACTGTCCGGTTTACCAGAGTTATCAAACATTTAAGGAGTGATTTCTGTATGCACACAATGAATTCCTTATGTGCACATCTCATTTAATCCTTGCAACTCAAAAATGATTTACTCTGTGTGTGTGTGTGTGTGCCTGCCTGTGTGTATGTATGGCTACCTGTGTGTGTACAAGCAGAGGCCAGGAGAGGGCGCTGGATCCCTTGAGGATGGAGTTCCAGGAGGTTGTGGACTGCCTGAAGTGTGTGCTGTAAACTGAATTTGGGACCTCTGACAGAGCATCAAGTGCTCTTTTCTTTTCTTTTTTGATTTTTCAAGACAGGGTTTCTCTGTGTAACTTCGGAACCTGTCCTGGAACTCACTCTGCAGACCAGGCTAGCCTCGAAATCACAGAGATCTGCCTGTCTCTGCCTTCCGAGTACTGGGATTAAAGGTGTGTGCCACTACCACTGCTCTTAACGGTTGAGCCTTCTCCCCCTGCCCCAGTGTCTGCAACTCTGTATTAGTTAGATGGTTCACAAGTGGGCATGTCTAACATGATTCAGATAAGAAGTCTCCTTAGGGTCTAAGTGGAAGTACAGGCATTTAACTACAGTTAAGACATTTTTTTTTTTTCCCAGCTAACAGATCCACACAAGAAAGTTAGATGGGCATCTTCGGAGTTTGCTAGTTTTGTTCTCTTCCACTTAGGGAAGCTGGATTAATAGCTTGATGCCTGGTCAAAAGTGTAGCAGTGAAATTGTGATGACCCGAAACATTTAAGATGAAATTGAAGAGAAAGTGCTCACACCCGAAAGCGTAATGAATGTGGCACAGACTCTTGAAGGATGTGCATTGGATCACTCGACTGGGTTTCTGGGTCCAGTTTCCAGAGGCTCACTAATTTTCTCTGAGAGGCCAGCTTGTTGCTTTTCGACGAGCCCTACTGGCTGATTGCTTCATGATGTGGCACTGCCTTCCCTTTCTTTTTTAAAATATTTGTTTATTTATTATGTATACAATATTCTGTCTGTGTGTATGCCTGCAGGCCAGAAGGGGGCACCAGACCCCATTACAGATGGTTGTGAGCTACACTGTGGTTGCTGGGAATTGAACTCAGGACCATTGGAAGAGCAGGCAATGCTCTTAACCTCTGAGCCATCTCTCCAGCCCCCTGCCTTCCCTTTCAAGGGGTGATGGGCACAAAGCAGCTTCCTAACGTGGTGGAGAAGGAAGAGTCTGGAGCCCAGGAGAGCAGAACCTCTTCCTGATCTTTGCTGAGAGTTTTTTACCCACACATGAAATGAGTTCATCCTAGAAAGCCAAGGAATGAAGAGCAGTGTCGGAAGAAGGCTCACAAAGGCGACCACTACAAAGACTCGGGTCTATTCCCGTCTGGTTTCTTTCTAACATGTATGTAGTTTTCTTCACTCAAATGGGGTTTACGCTCTCATTTCCCCCTTTTCCTCCTCAAGGTAATCTGGCTACTGACACTTTTTGCAGCTGTTGCTGTTGTCCCTGGGATTTCCTTGACTATGTGGGTTATTTCTTGGTATTGCCTGACGACCTGGTCACTAGGGATAGGCTGCTTAGCATTTATGGTTGTTGCTGTGATTCTGAAAAGCACTAGAGTGAGCCTTGCTGATACCATGTCTCTGCATTTTCACAGCTGCTTTGTGACCCATGATCCTACAGGGCTGATGTGGGAGTGTCATATATCAATCTGTTGATTTCATTGGTTAAGTAATAATAAACCAACTGCTTGGCCTCATAGCTTAGAACATAGGTGGGCGGAATAAACAGAATAGGATGCTGGGCGGAAGAGGAAGTGAGGTCAGACTCTGCTCCGCGCCATGCTCAGCTCTCCCGGGCAGATGCACGCAATGAAGCTCCTCCAAGTAGGCTAGAATCTTCCCGGTAAGCGCACCTTGGGGTGCTTACACACATTATTAGAAATGGGTTAGAACAATATGTAAGAGCTAGCCAATAAGAATCTGGAACTAGCCTGGCCAAGCAGTTCTTAAATGAATACAGTTTGTGTGTTGTTATTTTGGGCATGAGCTAGCCAAGCGGCCGGGGTGTTGGGGACGCAGCCCCGCCGCTGCTTCTTATTTCAACACAGGGCAATGCCAATCTTGGGAAATGGTTATGTATTTGACGTGTTTATTTTATTCTCTATTATGTGTCTCTGGATAAACATACACATGAATGCAGGGGCTCACGTTAGGTTCTGCTGCAGCTGAAGTCACAGACTGAGACACCGGATATGGGTGCTGGCAACTGAATTTGGGTCCTCTGGAAGAGCAGCAAGTACTTTTAACTTATTTTTACTTGTTTATTGACAGTTTCTCACATATATAAGCAGTGCGTTTCCATCTATTTAACCCTCTTGGCCTCTCTCACACTGTCCTCTCCTGAATCCCCCTCCTCGCCACCAGTCCTCTCCCTTTCCTATGTCTTTGTCCTTTTGGGTCTCTGTGTTTCATCAGGGTTGCTCACATGAGCTTGGACAGGGGATTGTTAACTGGAACCCAGGCAACTTTTGTCAGGACAAGAAAAACACAGAGCAGCCATGGTAAGACATGCGCCGAAAAAAAAATCTAGGTTAAACAAAAACAATCATGGTTTCAGTGGACTGTAAACATGAGGTGCTTGGAATGAGATGAAAAGAGAGGGACTCAGGGAATGATTTCACAGTTCTTGGGGGACCCTCTGATATGCAACAGGTCAGAGCTGAAACAATGGGTGTATACTGGAAACCAGGGTTCCAGACACAGATGTGACTAGGATGCCAGAATACAGGAGAGCTTGTGCACACTAGCTAGTGAGAGTGAGGGGGAGGGGGGAGAGGGCGAAGAGGGAGGGAGATAGCAGAGGGAGAAAGAAGGTGGAGTGGGAGGGCAGGCGAGAGAGCGCCCCATGAATCTGCTGATCTGTGAAATACGAGTGAGCCCAGATCTTTAGGAAACGGCATAAGAGGTCCAGTGTGTTTGTTGCCAGATTTCACATTAGTCTCAAGCACCAGCCTTCAGCAGTCGTAAAGTAACTTCTGTGGTCTCAGGGGTTTGCTCCAAGAGAACAGTGCCTTTTTGGCTAATATTATTAGAATACCTCCCCAGTTTCCAGTAGCTTTTCACAAGGGAGAAAAATGCCAGGCCGAGAGAAAGGGCCTATGAAAGCAAAGAGACCCTTCTGGATGTTAATTCCTTAAACTGCGTGATTTAGTGAGGACCAGTTCAGGACAGTGGAGCCTAAAAACCAAACCCGCTAAAGCTTAAAGTGCAATTCCTCCTTCCCTAGCCTCCACTGTACTCAGTAATAAAGTGCCTGTCCATCCCGTTGCTCTTCTTGCTGATTGGTATAAAGCCCTGAATTTTGGACCACACTCCATGAATCAGGATGAGCCTCTGATAATAATCGGCCCAACAGAACAGTGGTGAGGGACCGTGTAACTACTCGGTGCTAGTTCAACACCCATGCATTGCCTCACATCTAGAAGCACCTACTGTGTGCACTCTGGGTTCTCTGTGTGCTCTCACTGGGTCCCCACTACAGCTTCTGTAAGCTAGACTGAGTGTTCCTCTGACAGATGGGATGTCAGCCAGGTCCCAGAGACAAGAAGAGGGGCCAAGCCTGGGGCTAGAGCTAAGGCACTTGTTCAGGCTGCAGAAGCGGACAGACAAAAAACACTCACTTCTAAGACTCCAGCCACTGATGCCTCCGACGCTCCCATCATCCTTGCAATAAAACCGTGTGCACGATTCTTTCTGTGTCTTGAGCTTTTACAGCTCAGTGCCCGTCTCTCGCCTTATTCTCCACCTAGGCATCTAGGCATTTTAATGACTTTGGTGTTCCATGATGATTTGACTGTTTCTTTCATCCTGAGCAGTGTTGGAGAGTGTTCCCTTTCATGCCTGGAGTGAGGGTGTGGGGAGTTTCAGAGACTCTCACCTGCCCATTCCTTTCCTTTCTTCCCCCACCACTCTAACCAGGAGGCGGCCTTGCTTCCCTGGATGAAATGGCAGCTAAGAGCAGTTTTATTTATTTATTTTTCTGGTTAGCTACATTGGGAGGATGGGGGAGAGGTCCCACAAAAAATTATTTCAAAAACATTTCACTCCAAACCACTTACAGCCTAAAAGGCTGAATGCTGACATGGGGAATTGCATCCTACAGTAATGGACAGTGGAGGTGCGGGAGTAGGGGATGGGCGAGCTTGGTGCAGAGAAGGCGTTTGGAAGATAGAAATGAAGTCAACGAGAATCGCACTAAGTGTGGTCCAGGAAAGGAGAGAGTTAGGTGTCTGCATTAGGAGCCTATCACTTGGTGCATACAATTCAAGGTGACCAGATGGTCTGGGTTTTTGTCAACCTGTGTCATTTAAAGGTGTTTATTTGACTGCCAAGTACCAGGCACTTATGGGAGCCATTCATAGAGCGAAGAGGACAAGACCCAGGATTCCTGTGCTTTTAGATAGACCGGATACTTATAACTTACGATCTAGGGTATAAAATAAGATAATGTGGTATTGATAGAAGGGAGTACTGTGTATACCAGCTTAATTGTCAACTTATCACAGTCATCTGAGAAGGGAGACTTAATTGGGCGACTACCAAGATCAGATTGGCCTGCAGGCATCTGTGGGGGACTGTCTTGCTTATTAATCAATGGAAGGGGATCCATACCACTGTGGGTGGCACCATTCCCTTGGCAGGCTATTCTTGGCTATATAAGAAGACTAGCCAAGTGTGTGTGGGGGAGCAAGCCAGCAAGCAGGGTCTTCCATGGCTCCTACTGTACTTCCTTGGTTGTGAATGATGTCCCTGGTCGGAGGTAACACTTCACAGGACAGCAAGCAGCCTACCTTTAGGTTCCTGCCCTGACTTTTCCCGAGTATGGAGTGTGAGATAAAACAAACCTTTCTTCAGTCGCATCAGGTCGTAGTGGTTTGTCACAGCAATAGAGAGAGTTGAAGCACAGGGTTAAACAGGTTTCTGTCACGGTAACAAGTGCCCAGGACAATCAACCTGAAGTAGAAAGGCTTTACTTCGGCTCACAGATTTGGAGGTTTCAGGCCAGGGTCTGTTGGCTCATGGGGACTGTGGTGGAGGGAACCCACACTTCTCACGAACGTGGGCATAGAGTAAGGAAGAAGAGAACTGGGCATTACAATCCTCTTTGGGTGCACACTTCCATCTCCCTGAGCGCCTCCCGCCAGGTCCCTCCTCTTACAGGCTTTGCCATCTCTCCATAACGCAGCTGCACTGAGGACCAAGCCTTAACACATGGGCCTTTGGGAGACATTTAACATCCAATTTATAGCAAATGCTTTGGATAGGAAGTTTGGGGAAGCACGCTAGGTAGATTTAGCTCAACCGCACAGTCATTGCTTTCCTGTTTCTACCTTATCCTCTGCTCCAGAATATCACCCTTAATGTTCTACAATAAAGGCCTGAAAAATATGGCCTATCGTCTGTTTCCGTAAATAAAGATTTGTTTGATAAAAGACATTTTATATTTTTATTTATTCTTTGAGAATTTCATACAGTATATTTTGCTAGCCTTTACTCCCTCTCCCTACTCCTTCCAGATCCTTTCCCCCCTCCCTACCCACTCAACTTCATATTATTCCTTTCCCTCCTCCTCTTTCTTCTCCTTCTTATTTACAAACAAATGATACAGCCCAGATTGTGGTACTCTTCCTAGGCACAAGCCTGTCCTGGAGTGTGGTCGATGTGTGTGGTGTCGCTCCACTGAAGGACACTGACATTCCGCTTTCCGCCGTCAATCAAATGCCAAGAGCTCCCTGGCTGGGGTGGGACTTCATGCTCCCCTCCCCTCTCTCTGCTGGAATTTTGTCTGGCTTGAGCCTTGTAGGTCCCATGCATTGCTGTCACAATCTCCCTGATTCCATAGGCATATTTATTGTTTCATCCAGAGAATACTATTTCCTTGAAGTCACCTACCACCTCTGGCTCTTATAATTGTTCAGCCTCTTTTCTGCATATTTCCATTAATCTTCAAAATTCCATTCAATGCGTTTTGATCGTATTCACGCCACTCTTCCCACAACTCCTTCCAGATCTGCTCCGGTCTCCCTCCGTGTCCTCTTTAAAGATAATCCACGGAGTTCAATGTGCGGTGCCCATGTAGTCGTGGGTACGGAACTGTCCACTGGAATGGGGTTGAGCTACCAGGGACCACACCCTTAAAGAAATTTTGGTTCTCTTTCCCAGAAGCTACTAACTGTTAATAACCCCTCAGTTAGCATAGGGTTCATGATTCTCTTTCCTCCATGCAGAATGGTGACTGGCTTGATCTGTGTATGCAATCATTTGAGTGCAGAGGTTCCGCCACGTCCAGGAATTACTGTTTCAGTTCCGCTCTTCCAGATCTCCCCCTCCTGTCATATTCTGTCCCCCATTCTGTGACAGTCCATGAGCCTTGGAAGATGCCAAGCACGCCACACACACAATTCTTCGCATTTTGAATTGTGGGTTTCTGCATCAGCTGCCACCCACTGCACAAAGAGACCTCTCTGGCGAGATCTGAACTGCACTAGCCTATGGCTAAGGAGCTTAACTTAGCGATTTAATGCTATTTTAATTTAAGAGAATAATAGTAATAGGCTATGTTTGGGACGTGTGAACTCCTCAACTTCAGGTTGCTGGAGTTTGGGACTTTGAACTCCTCAACTGCAGGTTGCTTGCCATAGGTCCTCTTATGGAGTGTGCCTTAAATTCAATTAGGAAGCGGGTGGTGACTCCCATAACATCCACACCGCCATCGTGTAGTTGACTGTTGATGATATTTTCCCCAGCATCGTCCAAGACACCGTCTGGTACTCTGAAAGCTGCCTACCAGGAAGCCTGCTCTTGGTCACCACCAACTTGACTTCTCCATGACCTGTGATAGAGAGCGCGATTCCTTCGGCAGTAGAGTCTTCCCATGACGCTCTAGCGGGCAGCCAGGAAGTAAAGATTTGCTGGGACACTGAAGGCGTAAGTCACAAACAATGCCACACCAGTTTGGAATTATGATTAGAAGGGTGGTATTTATTTAAAGAGGAAAAAACTTACAGATCGCCGTCCCAGACAACAGCCCTCTGCGCAACCAGGAAGGGAGTCTAGTCGCTGGCGGAGCAGGAAGTGAAGAGAGCTAGCGGAGGAAGTAGCCAATTTTTTAAAGGGAGAGAAACCATGCCCCAATGGGCTGGTATCTCAGCAGCTATTGGTTGGAGGGGTGGAAGGACCTCCCGCAACAGGACACAGTCACACTCTTACATTCATCCATTCACCACTGTTTCCCTCAGGCCACAAAAGCAGAGTTCAGTAGCTGTGATAGCGACAGACCCAAAAAGTGGAAAATATTCATAGGACATACTGGTCAGTTTCTAGTCTGTGACAGCAGCTGCCCTGACTTCTGGTTTCGCATGGACTGGGCAACAGGAAGTACTAGGGGAACACGAGTGGAGGAGGAGAGATGCTAGTGTGTTTTCAGAACTGGGTGAGTCTCTGGGTTAAAGACCCCCAAAGCAGCCTTCTCCGTAGAGTTCTCCCTTTGCGTCCCAGTGGCCCTGACCCCTTCTCTCCGGCCGTAACACTGACACCAGTCCCTTTGTTGTTCCACGGTGGCTCTCCACGGCCTTGCAAATCATTTGCCAATGTTCCAAACGTGAATCTGCCAGTTGAGACCTGCTGGACCCATGGCTGACAGAGTGTTTCTCTGTAGTGGTGATATTTCCTGTATGTGTGTGTATGTGTGCATGCGTGTGCGCGTGCACATACTATGCATGGCATATATGTAGAGATTTGAGGTGGCCTCTTATTTTGCGTAGCTGGTCTGTGAACTTCTACTGATTCTACTGTTTCTGCCTCCAGGTTCACAGGTATGCTAGGGTTACAGAACTACACTACCCTGTCTGTCTTTACACAAGTTCTATGGTCTAAAATCAGGCCCTTATATTCACATGACAAATGATTTACCCACTGAACTGATTCCCTATCCTAGAAGAGACATTTGAGTAGCATCTTGGTGACTAAGGAGAAGCCAGACACCTGAAGAATTGCACAAAGAATATTCCAGGCAATGCACACGACACAGGCAAAGATCCTGAGATGAGCAAGAACTCAAAGTGCTTAAAAAGAGTGAGAAAAATCTTTAAATGTCCCCAAACCAGCAAGATGCCCTCTGAGGGAAAGAGCTCAGGTAGGAGAGATGAGAAGACTTGAGGCAAGGACATCAGGTAGGAGAGATGAGTATTGCTTCAACGGGTCAGGCCTTCCCAGAGCTGGTGTAGTATGGATTTTATTCCAAGACCATCAGGGTAACATTAAAGTACTGTAAACTATATTTGGAGATGAGTTAATTAATGTCCCTTTGTACTAACTACTGCATTAGTCAGCTGTCAAGATCTGGACAGAGATTAACGCTGACACTGGGAAACTTAGTAAAGAAGACTGATTCCACAGGCTCTAAGGAGAGATAGACCGGCGGATCCCAGGGCAGCAGACAGACTGCTTGACCAGTGGGTAAGCAGCCAGAGCTATGGACCCACCAGGAGACTCGGCCCCTTCTCGTCTGGCTCTCAGTGAAGAGCCCGTGTCTGTTGGATCAAATTCCAACCCCTCGGGAGAGAGTTTGCCTTGACTCGGGGTGATTGTCTTGAGTCTGCAAATGAGCAGGTGGCCAACACAAGGAAGAGAAGAGCCGCCTCTTCCTGAGTTGCTTCTAAATGCTGCAAATGCCCTGAACGATGGTAGAGCTAGGGACGCATGTCATGATAAAATAAGTTATATTTTGTGGCTAAGTGGGCACCTTTCTAAAATAAAAAAAAATATTTCAAGAAGCATGAGCAAATCACTTCAAAATGCTTCTCAGCTCTGAGCTTTTATCTGGTCACAGCCTCAGATTGATGCTAATGCACCCTTGGCCATCCAACCCTCAATAACCAGAACTGACCTCAGATCCAACGTCTTGGTAAGAGCACATAATGGTAAACAGTAAGAACAAGTGTTAGCGCGTCCACATGTGTGCAATTCAGGGACAGAATTCAGATGATAATGTTTGCATGCCTTCTGAACCATCCAATCAGTCCCTCCTCATACTCTTTCTCCCCATGCTCGCCCGCTCACCCTCCTAGTTTGCAACTTTACTGTGCTCTCCTTTGGGGGTTTCTCGGCTCTGTTGATGTGTTAGGGCAGGGCAGTTCTCTGGTTGTGGGGGCTGTGTTTTAGAGGACGCAGGGCAACAGCCCTACCTCCTGCTTGCCAGGAGCTGTGACAATCAAGCGTGCCCGATGACCCCTGGGAGACACAGTCACCCCAGTCACTGTGCTAAAATGGCACTTTGCACTTCTAGAACATTGCAGCTACCGCTGGTGTGTGGACCAGACATTGAACAACTCTGTTCCAAGCCCAATAAGATAACCATTCCTTCTCTGCTTTTAGAGACTCCATGTCACAGTTATGATGTAAAATCAGTACAACATTTATGGACCAAGTTAGGTTTTGTGTGCAGACGATGGGTTCGACTACCAACCTCTCAGAAATGAATTGTTCCTCAGGGGTCAGGACCACACATAGCGCAGCTTCCCTTCCTACACCCGACACGTTAGAAACCAGCTGGCTAATGAACAGGAAAGGCTTATGAGGAAAATGTTCGCGTGCCTCACCTACACAGCGAGAGAGGGAGTGCCACCGAGGAAATGGGGTTAGAGTAGCAAAGAGCTGAAGGGAATAGCTCTCAGATGTGCAGTCCGCACAGAGGCTGGGAAGGGCTGAGCCTCAGAATTAACTGTGTTAATTGCTGTGGAGAGGCACACGAGGGAGCCGTACATTAGCTGAAGGCTCCAAAGCCAATCCGTGTGGAAGCAGGAAAGGTTGTCAGGCCATCCTGAATGTATTCAATTATACATGATAAAGGGAGCTCGGACGCTCTTTGGGCGCTCCTAGGGAATTTTCTGCATTAAGGATTTGAACTTTCTTGCATCTTTTTTGGCCAATGGAAGAACAGCATGCTCTCACTGCAGGAAGAATTTCTGTTGTTCATTTGAGCATCCTCAAAAGTGTTTTTTTTCTTCCCCTGAAGTCAGCACTATGGTCAGCAGAACCAATTTGACCTCCTCTCTGTTTTCTTCCTGTTTCTGTTGGTGGCCTCCTCCCCCATCTTCCCTCCTTCAACTTGCTCTCTCTGTCGGTACATTTGATTGTTTTATTATTTTTTTTCCTGAAAAGTAAGTATAATGAGGATTGATGTACACTTTTCCTATCTTATCGGTTCACTCTGAAGTGCTCTGTCTGTCTGCTTCCTTCCTTCTTCCCTCCCTCCCTCTCTCCCTTTCTTCCTTCCTTCCTTCTTTCTTCTCCTCCTTGAGATAAAGTCTTTTATGTATCTTAGGTAGGCCTGGAATTCAGTAGTGTTCTAGGCTGGCCTTGAACTCCTGATATCCTGCCTCACCTATGCAGTTCTGGGGTGGCAGGTTTGCACCACCTGTCCCTCATGGTGCTTGTTTGTTTTTCTTATAAAACCCAAACAAGTCATCATGCAGATCCAAGGAGGGTGTGGAATCACCAACTCTAAGGCTGTCCCACCCAGCCACTGGTGACTTCTATATCTCCAGGCAGCAGAAGTTTGGGAACAGCAGAAATTCAGGCAGAAGAGAATAGTTTTCGACTCCTAGCATCAAAGTGGAAGCCCCTGGGGTTTTCCTGCAGCAGGTGTGTGAGGTGCTCGTGCTCCTGGCCCCTCAGCCGAGTGCCCAGGAGGATCTTTCCCTGGCAGTGGATGTACTTTTTGCCTTGTGCCCGCGACTTGGCATTTCTGGTTATTAAGATCCTCCCTAGAGACACAGGTGGAGTCCACCTGCCTCTGGTCCCAAAAGGCTTTGCGGGGGATGGGAAATGAGGACTCTTTCTTTCAGGGTTTCAGCAACTGGTTTAGGTCAAGTCTTGTAAACGACAGGAGGGATAGTGGTATAGGCTGCCCACCTGGCAGGGCACGCACGTGGATGAGTTGAAACCCTGGCCTCCCACGACTTGCTTGGGAGACTTGAATGAATCACCGTTCTCTAAGAATCTTGATCTTCTTGCCTAACGTTGTTGGAGGCTGCTTGTTCATTCCTGGCTGCTCAGCGGGAATAATTACACAGAAACTATATTATTTGCAATACTATTTGGCCAATAGCTTAAGCATATTTCTGGCTAACTCTTATATTTTAAATTAACCCATTTCTATGACTGTGACTTACTGGGTAAGTTCCCAGTCTTTCTCTGGCGGGGCTACCTGGCTTCTCTTCAATTCAGCCTACTCTTTCCTCCTCTATCTGCTTGCAACTCCCGCCTTGCCCTATTCTAAGCCACCGGCCAAAACAGATATATCCATTAACCAATAAAACCAACACATAGACAGATGGACTTCCCACACCAAGTGACCGCTGTGATGGGGCCATTGTGGGGGCTAAAGGAGACACTGCCCAGGCAGTGCTCAGCAGGGTACTGGGTTCATAGAAATAACAGGGGCTCTAAAGGATAAAGTCATGTTGATCAGGAGGACGAGATGTGCCGTGGAGCCATCAGGGTTCTTCAAGCCAGAGGTCTGAACTGAGGTTAGTTATGGTCAAAAAACTAGACAGGATAAGGGGCGGGGATGCTGCCTGTTTATGAGAATGAAGCTCCTTCTTAGTGCCCGATCCAGGAGACTTGGTTTAAATTGAAAGAATATATTGTTCTGGATGCTTACTGACCTTTGATACTGGGGGCCTTTAAATAGCCTTTCGCACCCCAGGGCCTTAGCACATGCTGTTTTCTCCTCCTGAACTTTATATGACTGCCTCTCTTGAGGTTTAGACTTCAGCTAGCCCGCTGGCACATGGGTGATCTGTCTGCTCTCACACCCTCAGTTCTTTTGGGTCTTTTACAACACCATCGTCAATTCCACAGTGTCTGCCTCCTTCGTTTGTATGGAAGATTAACGGAACCAGGAAGTTCTGGGAAAGGGCCGCTCTCTTAATATTTAACATGTGCTTACTGGTGTTTATTTAAATGGTTTTCTGATCATGGTTTTTTTTTTCTGACTAGGTTTTTCTGAACTCAAATAATCGTCATTGGCTCATTGCTTTTTTGTTAGATTTGTGTATAAAAGTCGATGAACCCGAAGGGAGGCTGTGTGCAGCATCACACTGTTTTTTTTTAATTTTTTATTTTTTTATATTTATTTATTTATTTATTTATTTATTTATTTATTTATTTATTAAAGATTTCTGTCTCTTCCTTACCACCGCCTCCCCTTTCCCTTCCCCTCCCCCAATCAAGTCCCCCTTCCTCGTCAGCCCAAAGAGCAATCCAAACTGCCTAGGCTAGCATCACACTGTTTTATAGACAGTCCGCTCCCTTCTTCCGGGTCCTCAGATCCAGGCCAGGCTGACAAGGTCTGCACAGGTCGGCCATTAAGTCGACACCGCATGGGGAAATCCTCTGGGTCCTAGCACTAGCTTGATGCCATCAATAGCGCGGCCGCATCTGTTTGCGCCTCTATTTCTTTCTTCGCAGAATCTTCAGTCTTGGTTCCTTTAAACCCACGATAGTCTTGGGCCCGGAGAGTCCCCTTTATCTTTCTTTTGTATATTGGGTCTCTTGAGACGAATCCTTCAGCGTTTGCTTGTCTGACATATGACTAACTCACTTTTCTTATTTACACTAAGTTTATTTTGAAATAATTTCAGACTTAGAAAAGAGCATCCATTTCTTGCTTAGTCAGAGTTCCAGTCTCTCCCATCTCACACCGGTGCTTCATTAACTTTTCTTCCTGTTCTATCCAGTGTGTCAGTGTGATCTTGTCGTGAGTGAGCCAGCGCTGCCTTGTCATAGCTAAGTTCTTTGCTGTACATTTTTCCCAAAGGAGAACTCTCCCTTGGGCTAGAGAGATCGCTCAGCACCTAAGAGTACTGATTGCTCTTGCAGAGGACCTGAGTTGGATTCCCAGCACCCGCATAATGGTTCACAGCCGCTCGCTACCCGAGTTCCAGGGAATCTGGTGCCCTCTGCTGGCTTCATGGGCACCAGGCATGTACATAGCACACTGACATGGAGGTCAAATGCCCATACACATAAAAAAATTTTAAAAAATATAAAAATATAAAAAACTGTGTCGTATATGATTTGCCATCCTTTAACAGCAAGTTGTCTATGTCTTAAGTCTGAAGTAGCTTGTAGTTGATTCTTGCTTTGTTATTCACTTTTTTTTTTTTGGTTTTTTGAGACAGGGTTTCTTTGTAGCTTTGGTGCCTGTCCCAGAACTAGCTCTTGTAGACCAGGCTGGCCTCGAACTCCCAGAGATCTGCCTGCCTCTGCCTCCTCAGTGCTGGGATTAAAGGCTTTTCAATGTATTGAGTTATTTTAATTCTTTTGGAACATTTATATTTACGGTAATTACTGCTATGCTAGAACTTAGTTTGACGCTTTATCAGCGGCCTTCTGGTGGGGCCCTTGAATACTTTTTTAAGATTCCATGTTAACTTACTTTCTGTGTTTTAGAATCTGTTCTGTCTGTTGTTTGCAGTTGCTCTGTGCATTTCTCATACGTGCACATTGACTTATGATGGCTTCGTTGTTCTGCTAGACCCATAGTTGGCTGGAAGTATCACAAATTAAAAATACATCTAGGGCAGTGGTGGTGGCGCACACCTTTAATCCCAGCACTTAGGAGGCAGAGGCGGGCGGATCTCTGTGAGTTCGAGGCCAGCCTGGTCTACAGAGCGAGTTCCAGGGCGGCCAGGTCTGTTAGACAGAGATATCTTGTCTGGAAAAAATCAAAATAAAAAAAATGAAAATTTAAATAGATCTATAGTGTAAAGTTGAAAGGGTGGCTGGGTGTGAAGGGGCATGTTTAGAGTCCCGGGGCTCTGGAGACGGAGAAGGAAGGGTGAAGAGCTGGAGGCTAGCCTGGGCAACAAAGCAAGACTCCACCCCTGCATACACTCTAACGATTCCTTTTGTTGTTATTTTTGTCTGGTTTTGGCTTCAGTGGTTTCTTTTAGCTTTAAAATACTTAGGATGAATTTCCTCTTATTTCATTCTTTGGCAGAATTTGTATAAAATTGGAATCACCAGCCAGGCAGTGCACGCCTACAATCCCAGCACTCGAGGAGGCACAGGCACTTGGATCTCTGTGAGTTCAAGGCCAACCTGGTCTACAGAGCGAGCCCTGCCTTGAAAACAAACAAACAAACAAACAACAAAAAATAAAAACTAAAACCAAAATGTAATATGTAATATTGTCAAGCTTTTCTTTAAGAATTTCATGCACATACACAGTGTACTTTGATCATATCAGCCAATGTTTTTAACACAGTAATTGTAGGAATATACGTTTTACTCAAAGTACTTCATTAATTTCCTCTCAGCAAATTTAATCTGTAGCATTTTATCATTTTCGGGAGTATTTTAAAACTTCCGTTGCCGCTTCCCTTTGTCTCATGGCTTACACAGGAGCAAGGTCTTAAATGTCCGGCCCTTTTGTTTCCTCGTGGCTGCTGACTTAATTGCGTTATGACCTGAGATTGCAGTCTATATGGTATCGATTCTTTGAAAATTGTTAGAATATGCTTTACTGCCTGGAATGTAGTCAATTTTTAAAATAAATGTTTTATGTGCAATTGAGAAGAATCTAATTGTTAGACACTGGCTCTGTATACTCTGCCCATTAATTGAACTTTTAGATTGTGTTGTTCAAGACGCCATTACTCTGAAGCGAAATCCTCCACTCTGGTTTGGCCTCCTCAGTTTCTCCTCATGTTAGCTCATTTTTCCTTCACTTATATCAGTGCTGTTTTATTAGTGTCCTATGAGTTTGCAGCAGTTAAAGATTTTTGATGAATTAAATTCTCTATCATTAAATATTGTCCCCTGAATCATTCTAGCAGACCCTGCGGTCTGTTTTGTGAGACAGCGGCTTAGACTCTGTTGTGTTCGGTCACTACATTTGTCTTAATCTTTCTCTGACCTCTTGTTTCTTACCCTTATTTTATTTTTATGTTTTTAGTTTTCTTTTTAACAAATAAGGTTTATTTATTTTTATTTTTTCTGTGTATGGTTATCTTGTCTGAATGTCTGTCTGTGCATCAGGTGCGTGCAGTGCCCAAGGAGGCCAGGAGAGGGCATCAGATCCCCTGGAAGTGGAGTCACACATGGTTGTGAGCCACCACATGGGTGCTGGGAATTGAACCTGCATCTCCTTGAAGAGCAGCCCATATTCTTAACCTCTGAACCATATTTTCAGCCTATCTCATTTAGCCCAGATTGGTCCCAGTCCTCTTGTCCAAGCCTCTTGAGTGCTGATATTACAGGTGGGTCACCACACCAGTCATTTTAGACAGAATATAGCTAGTCACAATATCGTTTTATTTTTTAAATAATCTATGTACTTAAAAAAGATTTATTTTTATTTTATGTGTATGAACATTGCCTGCATGTATCTGTGCACCATGTGCATGTAGTGCCTGGAGAGGCCAGGAGAGGGCATCAGATCCCCTGGAACTGGAATTACAGATGGTTGTGAGCAGCCATGTGGGTGCTGGGAATTGAACGTGGGTCCTCCGGAAGAGCAGCAGGTGCTCTTAATCTCTGAACCACCTTCCAAGTCCCAACTTATATGTTTTATTGACTCTCTATTTGGACTATTTTCTATTTTCCATGTCTCCCCCATATTTTCTTTCCATAATTTTTCTCTTTGTTTTTGCTTTGTTTCCTTTTTATAATGATGCCTTGATGCTTGCACCGGACTAGAATGTGAACTCCCTAGGGAAGGTGGCAGGCAACTGGCTTGACATAGACGGCGAGCATCTTCAGAGATTTTTGGACCTGACATTCTCTCCAGTTGGTTAGAGCCAGCAGCGGGCTTGGTACCCACATGCCGCCCCCTCCCCGACCTCAGTGTTCCTGATCCTACATCATTCAAAGATTACCTCCTCACACTCATTCCCAAACACCATAAGGTCTGCCCTGGAGGACCCTGCAGATAGCGACGTCTCAGTTCTGTCGGTCCAAGTGTGTGTCTCAGAGCTGGGATCTTTCATCTCTTAGAATTTGGGTCTTCATTTGGTAGTGTCTGCCCACACAGTCCCACATCTCTCTGTCTTCCTGGAGGACCATTTCTTGGATGAGGAGGTGAAATGCATCAAGAACACACACACACGAGCACATGCATACACACACACACACACACACACGAGCACATGCATATAGACACACAACAATTTAAAAAAGAAAGACTACAAATATGAAAGAGAGTGAGAGGGGGCTTATATGGGAAAGTTTTGAGGGAGGAAAGGGAGAGACATGATGTAACCACTATCTCAAAAAGATAATTAAAAATAACAAAAACGATAGGAACCCACAACCTGCTGTGGGACAATGGTCTTGTACCCTTAAAGATTTGTCAGTTGTATTGATTTAATAAAATACTAATTGGCCAGTAGCCAAGCAGGAAGTATAGGTGGGATGACCAGGAAGGAAGTATAGGCAGAGCGACCAGAATAGGAGAATTCTGGGAAAAGGAAAGGCTCAGTCTTCAGTCATCACCCAGATGCAGAGGAAGCAAAAGGAGAATGCCTTGCTGATAAAATGTACCAAGCCATGTGGTTAATACAGATAGGAATTATGGGTTAGTGTAGGACATAAAACTTAATAGGAAGCTTGAGCTAATAAGCCAACTAGTTTATGGTTAATGTAGACCTCTGTGTGTTTCGTTAGGACTGAACGACTGTGGGTCTGGGTGGGACAGACATCTCTGTCAATATTGACCAACCTCTGTAGTCCGGCTAGGCAGCCACCATGGTAGACTGGTACGTTGCTGGTTAGCCCTCAAGCATGACTAGGTGCCACTTCCAAGAAGCACACCTCCTACCACTGTACTCTATCCCAGTCAGTCTCAGGACCTCTCCCTGAACCTCTCCAGCCACTAGGCAACTTTGTAGCTGCCCACCAGTCCCCTCCAAGCCTTGAGCCAAGTGAAGATAAAGCTTTTTCAAAGAGGAAACAAAAGCATTCTTAGCAGTTTTCAAGAACGTAATAAATCATTATAAATCACATTTATAAACCATGTTACAAACCACGTTTATAAACCACATTTATAAACCATGTTACAAACCACGTTTATAAACCACATCATAAACTGTAGCAGCCATGGTACGCAAAAGCTCCTGACGTCATAACTGTTTAAGACAAGGTCTCACTGAATAGCCCAGGATAGCTTTGAATTCAAGGTCCTCCTGCCTCAGCCTCTCTCTATGCAGAAACCACAGGGGTGTTCTACTGTCTTCCTTGAAAGTATTTTTACTTTCCCATATTTGAAGTCTAGTTTTATAGCTCACGAATAAAACCTGTTTTATAGATAGAATTTGTTCGCATTTACTGGTCTGCTAATATCTTTGCTACTGCTCTTACAGTTGAGATTTTCTTTGTGGTATCATCTTTCTCCTTCTTGAACTCTCTTCAAGGAGCTGCGCCAGAGAGCTCTGCTGGTAGCGATGATTCCAGGGTCTGCCTTTCTGAAATGCTTTATGTAGCTCATATTTCTGAATGATGTTTTTTTTTCTGAGCACACAGCACTAGCGTGACAGGTATTTTCCTTCATACTTTATAAACACTATTTCACTTGCAGCAGGCTTCCGGTGTCACTGGCGAGATGTGAGCTGTCTGTTTATTGACCGTTTCTTTAAAAATGATCTGTGTTCTTCCTGGCCACCTTTAAGATACTTGTTTTGCTCGTTGTAATTTTATGATATATAACATTTTCATATTCTTATTTTTTATCTTTTTTTACATGGTTAGTTGAACTTCCTAACCCAAGCATTTTTAAACCTGTCCTGCACGAGTTAGAGTCAGCTGAAATCCCATCATGGGCAGGGGAAGGGTTTATGAAGTCCCATCCTTAGTCCCTTGCAGAGAAGATCCCGGCAGCTGCCAGCTACATAGGAGGGGAGTCAGTTTTCTACAGGGACAGGCCTACCTACACCCCAGGAGATGGCCCTGTGGTCAGTTGTATACCTACAGGCAGTATTATATGACTAAGTGGACACAGTAGGTTTAAGAAAGGTTAGGAGAGGAAAGGTGTGGGGGATAGGGAAGGGATTGGAGAGGAAAGAATGGAAGGTGGGTTATATCAAACCCATTATATGCATGGAATCATCAATGAAAAACATTTTTAAAAAAATAATTCTGAAGGCTGGAGAGACGGTTCAGTAGTTAGGAGCACTTGCGACTTTTGCGGAGGGCCTGGGTTCCATTCCCAGTACCCAAGTTGAGTGACTCACAACCTGTAACTGCAGTTCCAGGGGATCTGGCTTCTCCTTCTGGCCTCTGTAGGCATTCACATGCAGAGAGGAGGAAGGGGAGGAGGAAGAAAAGGAGAGAGGGGAGGGTTGTTAGTTTCTGTCCTTCTTATCCTCAGGGACAGTGTTACTATAGCCAAACAAACACACTTACAGAGCTCGGAGAGTGGAGGAGGAAACACACGCTGAGAACTAATTACCACCACACTTATTCCCAAGCAGAAGTTATAGGCCTGGTGTTGGAGCCTGGACTTTCTCCCTGAGTATGCTGGTTAGCTTTCTGCCGTGTGACGGAATACCCCAGACGGTCAAGTTAAAGGAGGAAAGTCCATTTTGGTCCAGGGTCACCTGGTTCGGTTGTCTCTGGATGTGTGATGACAGTGAAGGGCACATGGTAGAGTAAACCAGCTTACCTCGTGACAGACGGGCAGAGGGAGGAGAGAAAAGAGCCAGGGCACAGATATATCCTTCCAACATATACCCCATGGATTACGTCATCCAACGAAGCTCCACTCGTAATAACACCACCACATGGGGATGAAGGGTTCCCCATGAACCTTTGGGGGAACATTCTAGATTTGAGATATAGCACAGGGGAAGGCATCTCCCAAACAGATGAGACATTCCCCTGCTGGCATGGAAAATGTCTTGGGCTGCGGGGCTGAAATTTCAACTGCCTGACTTCAGAGCCCCACAGTCCCTCTTAGCAGACAACAGCTGCTGGAACGGGGGCTTGCCAAAAATCTCCAGAGGTCCCCAAAGAGCCCTTACTTTGGCAAATCATTGCCCATCAATAAACAGGGCCGAGCACCCTGCCCAGAAGCCTGTTAAGTTTGCCTCTTCTCTTGGCCAACTGTTGCCTCATTGGGAAGGACGCCCTCCCAGTCTCCCGTCTTCCCTTTCGCCAATTTGTGCTCTGAAGCCATTGGCGGTGAGGGGAAATGGTGGCCAGTGGGGTCAAGAGAGGTGATGGGCTGTTGGCTTTGTGTCGAGTTCATTTCCTGGAACTCCCTCTGAGAGTTTTCCTTTCGTCAAGTAGCAAGATGGGACCCAGTTCCTTCCTGCTCTGCCCTGGGAGAGGCAAGGTGGGACCCAGTTCCTTTCTGCTCGACCCTGGGTGAGCCTGAAGCATGGTAGCCAGGGACGCTTTTAAAAGCGTGCTATTATAATATCATTATTGTTGTGTGTGTGCGCCTGTGTGTGGATGTCAGAAGACAATCTATCTCCAGGGTGGTTCCTCCGGCTCCTCTCTCTGATCTTGAACTTAACTAGTTGAGGGATCTGCCTCCCCAGCATTGAGGTTACAAACACGTGTTACCATGTCTAGCTTTAAAAAAAAAAAGTGTTCAGGGATCAAACTTGGGCCTTCATGCTTGCAAGGCAAATGTTTTACTGACAGGGTCATCTCCCCATCCCTTAGGATTGCCTTTTAAAACAGAAGGAAGTAATAGGTGGTGTTCACGAGGGTGACCACGCCCACAGTTACGATCAGTTCTCGGAACAGTGGCCACAAATGCCCTTAGTTTTGTCTCACTTGAGAAAGTGCATCAATCAGAGGGCTGAGCTTTACCCCGAATATTATCATTGTGAAATATACTTGCACGACACCAGGTACTTAGCAACGCTCAAAATCATAAGCTATTTTAAATTATTATTTATGTTTTAGGCTTAGCCTTTAACCAGAGAAGCCAAACTACACTTTGTGGTCTAAATCCAGTCACCACCTGTTTTCCTGTGACCCGTGTGAACCACGGATGGCTTTTGCATTTGGAAGTAGCTGGGGAAATGCATGAAATGCAAATATCAAAAAGGCTTTACCAGAACACACAATGCCTTTTTTTTTGCATTTTGTCTGTGATTTTTTTGTTTGTTTTGCACTGAAACAATTGAGTTGAGTTGCTGTAACAGAGACAAAATAACTCGTTTCAATGGTTTATCTGGATCCTTATAGGAAGAGCTTGCCAAAATGTTCACTAGATTTTCATATCTGTTGAAGCCCACAAGTATCACATATTTGAGTCTGTGTCATGTCTGTGGTGTTTAAGATCATGTGTGTCTTTAATTTTTTTAAAAAAATATTTATTTTTATGAGTATGTGTCTTGCCTGAGTATATGTGTATCATGTCCATGCAATACCCTTGGTGGCCAGAAGGGGGGCTGTTTTATCTCCCTGGAGCTGGAGTTACAGACTGCTGTAAGCAGCTGTGTCAGGGCTGGGCATCAAACCCAGGTCCTCTGCAAGAACTAACATGTTCTTAACCACTGAGCCATCTCTCCCTCCCCAGGATCATGTCTGTTTTGCTCACCATTGCCTTTCTGGTTCTTGGTATCAATTTTTTATAGTCAACTAGTTCTGCCAAGTTCCTCCTTTGTAACCCAGCTGTATGGGAGCCTTCAGCTTCTCTGCATGAATGCCTAACTACTGTTGGAGATCTTGTCCAAGATTTTCGGTCTTGAACCCGGCCATTCTCAGGTGGTTGGGACCAGGGATGGGGTACCTGAGGAATTCTTTTGTAGAAGCCTGATGGTGAATTCATGAAAATATATGGAGAATACAGATCCTTACTCCTGCAGTTCACACGTGTCAGAGTTCATAGGTCACACTCATGAGCGCCCTGAAGTGGATACTTTCCTCCCCTACCTATGTCCTGGGACTGAGTCAAGAAGTTTCCCATGCCTTTGAACCCCTCCCCTCCCATCAGACTTAAAGTCCTTGACTCCTATTTTGTTCTAGAGAGAGGAGAATTCTTTGTACCCAGTCACACAGATATAGCCTCCCATTCAAGTACCAACCAGGCCTGATTCTACTTAGATTGGGTGTGTTTAGAGTGGTATGGCTGTAAACACAAGAGATATTCTTTCTTTCTTTGTTTCTCTTCTCTCTCTCTCTCCTTCCTCTGTCCCTCCCTTCGTGTGTGTGTAGGGGTGTGTGTGTATGCATGTATGTATGTGTGTGTGTATGTAGGTGTATGTAGGTATGTGTATGTGTGCATGCATGTGTGTGTATGTAGGCATGTGTGTAGATGTGTATGTGTGTGTAGGTGTGCGTGTGTGTGTATGTAGGTATGTGTAGGTGCATGTGTGTGCATGTGTGTGCGTGTGTGTAGGTGTGTGTGTGCGTGTGTATGTAGGTATGTGTATATGTGTGCATGCATGTGTGTGTGTATATGTAGGTGTGTATGTAGGTGTGTGTGCACGCACACATGCCTGCAGGGCCCAGAGGAGGGCATCTATGTAGAAATAGGAGCAGTGGGCCACTTCCCGCCACCTGGCTAGCTTTACCTGAAATAATTACACGGAAACTGTATTCTTTTAAACACTGCCTGGCCCATTAGCTTTAGCCTCTTACTGGCTAATTCTCACATCTTGCTTTAACCCATATTTATTAATCTGTATAGCACCACGAGGTAGTAGCTTACCAGGAAGGATCTTAACCTGCGTCCATCTTGGAGAGGAGATCTATATAGTCTGTCTGAATCTGCTTCTTTCTCCCAGCATTCTGTTCTGTCTACTCCACCTACCTAATTTTCTGTCCTATCAAAGGGCCAAAGCAGTTTCTTTATTAACCAATGAAAGTAACACATAGACAGATGACCGTCCTCCATCATTTCCCCTTTTTTTTGTTCAAAAAACAAAGGCTTTAACTTTAACACAGTAAAATTGCATATAACAAAACAATTATCAAGCAAGAATTACAGTTACAATATTTATATCTATTTTATCTCTTATCATAACTAAGGAAAGTTATAACTATAACTAACCATTCTTCAACTCCATCAAAGACTCCAAAAAGATATATTACCTAAGCAAACAAGAAATAAGCAACTTCCAAACTCTAGAAATGACAGAGACATTTCGCTGCCTAGACAGTCACCCAAAGTTCCTCTGTATCGTTGGGGCATCCATCTTCAGCCTACAAGCCCATAGTTTCCAGCAGACATTTCCATGAAGCAGGAAATTTCAAAAGCAGTTCAGTCACTTTCTGCTGTGTCCTGCAGAATGTCTCGCAGACTCTTTCATGAGTCAGGAACCCCAAAAGACCATCTCACCTTTAGGCAACTTCAGCAGTCCTCTCTCTGGGGGTTCTTTATGTCCAGTTTATGCATCAGTCCAGGGAAGAGCAGTTTCTTGCCCAAATGGATATCAAACTCCATAAGGAGCCTCTTCATTGTCCATCTTTCTCTTGAAGTAGACTGTGCTACCAGGAGCAGACGTGTCTCATTGTCATAAAAAGTCCTAAGTTATTAAAACATTTTAAATGCCATATTCTGCAGTCTTTGAAAGATATGAAGAATGCCTATCTAGCCAGGCGATGGTGGCGCATGCCTTTAATCCCAGCACTCGGGAGGCAGAGGCAGGCGGATTTCTGTGAGTTCGAGACCAGCCTGGTCTACAGAGCTAGTGCAAGGACAGGCTCCAAAGCCACAGAGAAACCCTGTCTCGAAAAACCAAAAAAAAAAAAAACAAAAAAACAAAAAAAAGAATGCCTATCTAATTGAAATATATATCTATATATCTAGAAAATCTAACTAACATGACTACAAGCTTTACTATTATCGATGATTATCCATTAGCAACCTATATTTCCTAATTATACATTTTTAAATGAACTACACAATCACAATACCTTAATCAAGATCAGAAATACATATACATAAAACAAAATTGACCTTAAAATCCATACCAATGTAAATTATTCATGTCTATATCACATCTAATGCCCTGGTGCTGGGTTACAGGTGGTTGTGAGCCGCCTGACACAGGTGCTGGGAACCACACCTGCAAGAACAGTAAATCGCCTTGACCACGGAGTCATCTCCCAGCGATAGGCGTGTTCTTAGAGAGCTGCACTCTGCTCTCCACAGAGACGTTCCCAGAAGAGCACTGGCTACACTTTTCCTGAATTCAAAGCCTTCTAGCAACGATTTTCCCAGAACCAAACACCTCCTTCACCTCCTTCCTCCTCAGATTTCCTATAATGAACCCGACCTTTCTCCAAAGAGCAGCTGAGAAATACTTTGATGGCTTGAAGAATCTATTTGCATCTCATGGTAAAAGTCTATTTGTTCCCCGTGATGAAAATCTATTTGCACCTCCTCCTTTAGCCTACAAAGTGGAATGAAATATCAGGGCCAAATTTTAAATCATAAAGCAATACATGAAGGTGGGTTGTGCCTCTTCTCTATATACTACACATGCATAAGGCTTAATAATCTGTGTGACTTTAATATATACACTTACATACACTTTTCTATACATAGCTCATCAAGAAATAAAATGTATTTACCATGTAGTCAACTCTGTGTGAACTCACTGTAGGATCTTGGGTGGTTTTAAATCATTGGTGCTTTTTGCCTGAGAAACCTCAGAGGACTTCTGGCTCCAGGGTGGGTCATCTTTGGTTTAAAAATGCTGGGCTCAGTGCTAGGTGCTAACACCCCAGACCGCAATGGCTTTCGGAGCATGCTACTTGTTGACTCCATTCTGCTTTTTCTAGAGACACAGCCTGGCACCCTTCTCTGGTATTAGCCCCTGTGGTGTTTAAAGATGATGTCTATCTTGCCCCAGGACTGGGGCAAGGAGGACGGGAAGTGAAGGTGGGAGACAACCTTCTGACTAATGGCTTCTTTCTGGAGAAGTCTCTCAGGTGCAGCTGTAGCAGTGGGCAGGTTGTCTGGGAGCCAGGTCTATGCGGGCATCAACAAGCTCTCCTAGGTGCAGCCGTAGCGGTGGGCAGGTTGTCTGGGAGCCAGGTCTATGCGGGCATCAACAAGCTCTCCCAGGTGCAGCTGTAGGTGTGCAGGTTACCTGGGAGCCAGGTCTATGCGGGCATCAGCAAGTTCTTCCTATGTGGCCTCTGCATACAAGTGGTGGACACTCGGGGAGCTGGAGGAAGGGCACATTGGGAGGGCTCATGGAAGGAGAACATCTGCAATGACATTTTACTAGTCATGGTTTCTGATGGAGGCCTGTGGCCTTGAGGTTCTTTTTGGGGACCCAAAAGAACAACCAAAAGAGCCCATTAGTGTTGGTGGAGGTGGTGATGGTGGTGGCAATAACCGCTGTTTGTCTCTCTTCTCTGCTACTTTCTCTTGTGACAAAACTCATAGACGCATGTGCACACTTCAAACTATAGATATGGAAACAGAGTTCTGCCCTCCCCGCGAGAGAGCCATCAGACAAACCTGGGAAATGTCTCCTGCTCGGGGATGGTCCCGGGAAGGTGGAGAGAAGGCAGCACGAATCCAACGAGCCGAATGTTTCCAGGCAACGACAATGCCGATAAAGGAAATAAAATAGAGCTCCCGAGTAACCTGATGGGAGGCGAGTTTAGCAAGACACGGCCATCCTTCACGGGGCAGGGCAGGCTGCTCTCAAGGTCCTCTACGCCTCCACACCCGCCCTCCTCTTCCATTCAGATCTAATTATGTGCCATCTGTCCTACGATGTGATTGTGACGGACGACCTGTGTTGTAACCTTAGTTTTTTTTTACTTAATATAGTGTGAGAAGCTTTCTGTTTCATGATTTATTCATCTGCATCATTAATTTTATAGCGGCAGAGCCATTTATCACATGGGCCGTAACATCCTTAGGTGAGCCCCCTGTGATTTCAGGTAGCGGCTGCAGTGTGTTGAGGGGACAATGCCTCTGAGGGTCTCTTTTGTTAGTGATACTCTTGTCAGTTCACGCTTCAGTGGTCCCAAGCTTAGACCATCACAATGAATTGGCTCTCTGGCTCCATCTTACATACTTCTGCTAAGGTTTTCTTTTTTTATCTCTGGTCATATCCTTCTCTGGCTTCCTGCACAGCACAATCTTCACAACTTAGTTTGATCACTTTGCCTGGGGCACCGGTACCAAGGGGTGACTTGAAGAAACCCACACAGGAAAAATATTCAACGTCCCTAGTCACCACGGAAATGCAGATCAGACCTACAAAGGAATGCCACCTCCCGCTGGTTAGGATAGGTATCCAGACCAGCAAAAATACAGAGGATAACACGTTGGTGAGGATGCAGAGAAACCACTAGAAAAGTTGCTTATGCTTCAGTGCTGGGGAAAGCAGTGAGGTACTACCTTAACAGGCTAAACACAGAATTCTGCCACATCCATCAACTCCATTCCTGCCTGGACACCACGCAAGAACTGAAAATGATTCTGATAGGTATGTGTTCACCACTGGTCCCTGACGCTTTGCTCAGAAGAGCAGAGAGGTGTTGTGTCTGCAGATAAATGGACGAGCAAGATGCGGCTTATCTACATAAGGGGATACTGTTCAACAAAGGGATGGAGTTTGGTACAGTTCTTGAAAGCCCTGTGCCAAGGGATAGAAACCAGTTCAAGGAGGTGGAAAGGAAACCAGGGGTTAACATGATCTTGGGGATGGAAAGTCATTGCCCAATTGGTAGAGCTTCTGTTCATGTGATGGAAGAGATGGAGGAAGCAGGTGGTGGTGATGGCTGTACAAAAACACGAATGTAATTAATGGCATCAAATTATGTACTTGACACGTCTAAAAGGAAGCCTGGTATAGTGCTGCATGCTGGTAATTCTAGCACTCAGGAGGCAGAGCTCTGAGTTCAAAGATAGCCTGGTCTACACAGTGAGCTCCAGGTCAGTCGGGGCTATGTAGAGACCGTGTTTCAAAAGCAATGTTAAAAGGGAGAATTTTATGTTATAGATATTTTACAAGAAGAAAACTGGTGGCTTGACCACTGCCTCTGTGGTTTGCTGGTGTGGCTTTTTTCACCCTGGTCCCTTCCAGGAAACTCCCCTTCCCTTTCCTTCCTTCCCCTTCCCTTCCCTTTTCTGTCCTCTCCCCTCCTTTCCTTCCTTCCTGCAGAAGCCAGAGGAGAACAATTGGATAGTCTGCTCTATAGCGCTCCACCTGTCCCCTTGAGGCAGGGTCCCTCACTGAACCTGGAGCTAGGCTGGCAGCCAGTGAGCCCCAGTGATCCTCCCTCCTCCCTCTCCTCTCCCTTCTCCCCATCTCTTTTCCTCCCTCTGTTCCTCCTTCCTTCCTTTTAATAGGGTCTGAACATTCAACCCAGGCTAGCCTTGAGCTACAATCCTTAAATCCTCCTGCTTCAGCCACATGAGTGGTAGGTTTGCTGATTTGTGACACTGTGCCTGGCCTTGTTTTTGTAGTGCTGTAGATGTCCGGAACTAGAGTCTTGCACATCCAGAGGTAAACAGTCTACCAGTGAGCCACGCCCACATCCTTGGTACCCATCAGTCTTCCATTTCTTCCTACAAGTTGCATCTCCAATGGCAACGCCTTCCTCAGTGACTGTCCTGATCGCCACACTCAGTGTTCTTAGACACACAATCCTTTACTTACCTGCCAGGGTCTGTGTTACTTGGACTGTTGGCTTGAGAGTGTTCAATGGACAGAAGGGCCCTGACCTTACTCATTTCTACATGATGCATTCAACACTATTTATTGAGAGTATATTAGATGTCGTCCTGGAACACATATTGGCTCCCCATAACAATGTGATTAAGTTAAGGGACTGGGGAGATGGTTCAGTGGTTAAAGCGCTTGCTGAAAGAGTTTGAGGATCAGAGTTCAGCCCCCCAGAATCCACATACATGCCGAGTGGATATCTCCATGTCTGCCTGTAATTCCTGACAGATCTTGACGATGGGATCCCCAGAGTGAGCTGGCTGAGGAAACGAGCCATGTCAGTGAGCTCTGGATTTGGTTGAGGGACCCTGTATCAGTGACTAAGGTTGGAGACTGACAGAGGAAGACTCCTAGCGTCATCCTTGGGCCTCCACTCACATGCTCGCTGCACACATGTGTGCCCCAAAACATGAAAATGCATGCACACCTACACACACGCGCATGATGAAAAGAGAGAGAGAGCGATGCAGTTCCGTAAGGGACCTCAGGTCTGTGTCACTCTCAGGGGAACTCCCTTCCTCTCTGCTTCCCGTGCTGAATTTTGGAAGCGGTGGGCTATGACAAGTACTTCTTCCTTCTTTCTGGGAAAAGATGGCCTTCTATGTTTGGGAAATAGTTTCTAGCTTTAGTCTATGGGATTTGAACCACCTGACATGTTTGCATATGGTCTTTCCCTGTTATTGACTGTTGATGGTGAAATACAGATGGCCCGAGCTGATCACCCAGATCTGCCCTGGGATATTTGAAATCAAATCAAACAGGAGCGGAGGGACCCTTCCCATCGGCGGCACTGAAGATCTATGAGCAGCTTTGTCCTTCACTGTCTTCGTTCAGGTGACACAGTCTTGTCACACTCTCTTCTCTCTGAAATTGCCCCGAGTGAGGATCCTGTTGCCGGCAGGCATGGTGCTGCATCTCTCGGAGCCACAGTCTCCTGGCTGGAAAGCGCCCATGCTGACTCCTCCCTCACAGGGTTGCTGGGGACGACAGCGCCTGCAAAGGCGCCTAACAAAGGTGGGTGCAGCATGGCGGTTTGGGTTTCCATTATTTTACTGGAGCGGAGGGGTTGGTCAACAGTTAGCACATACTGCTCTTGCAGAGGGCCCAGGCCTGGTTCCCAGCACCCATGCAACCATGTCGGAGGCCTCATTTACAGTAGTATGTGTGTGTGTCCATGGATGTCCATGTCCATATGTGTGGAAGACAAGGGGGCAGGATGACCCTCTTTCATTTCCATCTGTTTCCTTGTGGCAGGGTCTCTTACTGAGCCTGGAGCAAGGCTTATGACCAGAAACTCTCCTTGTTGGGACCCTCCTGTTATGGGCCCATGTGTAGCCTCCAGAGGACAGATGGGGACATCAATTCCCCCTTGGAGCTGAAGTCACAGGTGGTCGTGAGCCAGCTGAAGTGAATTCTGAGATTTGAACTCTGGTCTTCTTCAAGAGCAATACGTGATTTTAACCACTGAGCCCTTGTTCCAGTCCCTCCATCCACTTTTTTTTTTTCAGATGTCTTGCAGGCCGGAACTCACCAAGTAGGCTGGACTGGCTGGCCAGCAAGCCACAAGAATCCTCATAGCGCCACCTTCCCAGCACTGGATGATAAGCACATGCCACCACACCAAGCTTTTAGGTTTGTTTGTGGGTCTGGGGCTGGAACTCAGGTCGTCCTCTTGGCAGAGCAAGTACTTTACCAGCTGAGCGACTGCATCTCAGGTAGCCCAGGCTAGCCTTGAACTATTAGCTAAGGATGGTCTTGAATTTCCAATCCTCCTGCATCTGCCCCCTGAGTGCTGAGGTTAGAAATACAATCTTCAATGGTGTATATCGCTATTTATAGTCATTGTGCACAGAGAACCAGGCCTCTCTCCACCTAACTACATGCAATTTTGTGTTTTCTGACTGGCATCTCTTCCAGCCTTCCCTGATGTCTGCTGATCTTCCTTGAGCTTTTCTGATAGTCTACTTTCCACAGAAGAGAGGAGAGGGATCAAGTGGAGTTTGTCCTTCTGAGCCTGGTTATGTCCCCTTGACTCATGCATGTTATGGTATGGTAGGATTTCACCTTTTATGGGCGGATCAGATTCCATCATGTATACTGGTTACCTGTTCATCTGTTGGCAGACACAGATGATATGATATGATGTCACATCTCGGCTGCTGGGGAACAACACTGTAATAGGCATGGATGTGCAGATGTGTTTTTGACGTGCAGATTACACTTCATTCGGATACATCTCCGTAATGTGCCTGGTGACTCACACTGAAGGAAGCAAAGAGTCGGTTTACGGTTAGACAATACGACGCCGGTACGGATGCCCACTGAGCCTGCTGAAACAAGGCTGCACCAGACGTCCGCAGGACCACGGCGAGATAATCACGGCAGGTATCAACTGTCCAAGGGAACCCAAGTCGTTAGCGATGGAACTGGTTCTATAACTGTTTCTGCCAACATCCCACTGTTGTGTGGGCTTTGTATGATACGGTCCTGAGGTCAGAGGGGTGAGTACCCTTGCCTTCACTTTCATAGCTTGTGTGCCAGCTGGGGTGCTTGTGTGTGGCTCGTGTGTCAGTACGTGCCTGGATGGCTGTGTGTGTTGGCCTTCCTACCAGCCTGTGCTGGTGGATCAACCATGTTTTATCCGCCCATGTCTCCTCTTCTACCTCCTGACCGTCCATCACCGTCCTTTGTTCCTGGGCTCAGAGCTAGGACCTCATACACACGATAATTTCTGATGTTTTGAGGAGCATCCGTACTATCTGCTGTAATGGCTTACATTAGTTTATACCCTGGGTAACTGCAGGATCTGTACTGTTTTCTGTAATGGCTTATGCTAGCTTACATCTGACTAACCCTACAGGGATCTGCTTTTCTCCACACTCATTCCTACGCTGGCTTTTTTTTTTTTTTTTTTTTTTTTTTACACTAGCCATTTTGATAGTATCGTGATAACAGCTCCCCCCTGAATCAATGCCCGTCGTGCACGAGACCATGTCTCTGGACTGTGGGACTCTAGTGCATGGAGAGATGGGTTCTCTCCCGTCAGCAGTGTTGAAAAGTGAGACACTATTTATGTGTCTTTTTGCTGGCGTCCCTATCTGTCTGGTTGATGACAATTTGGGTTCTGCAGATCCCTTCTCATTTTCAGTCACTTCTCACGCAGTGTCTCCACTGTGGGGGTCGAGACACAGATGGGCTTGCCCCTCTGGCCGCGTTCCCACTACTCCAGCTGCTAGGTTCTCAGTGCATACGTATCTCCAAGGCTTAATTGAATCCAGCTTCTCTGTTGCCAAATTCTGAAAACTAGTTGGGATGAAGCGTTCGGGGAAATGGGCTCTACTCTTCCATCAGTCAAAGTTTCCAGAAGTTGAAAGTACCGAATGAGCTGCCAGGCCTGAACCTGATTCCTAGGTGGCTCACCCGTGCTCGCTGGAGAAGGCACGCTGATGTGTCTAGTAGGCACTCTGGGAATACACTTGGGAGAAGTCTTGCCCCCGCTACAGTGTTTAGTGGCACCCAGTAGGTCTGGGTTGTGTATTTTCAGTATACTGTGAAGTTTTCATGAGCATAAGACTAGCCAATGCTGACATTACGGTTACTGTGTGCCAAATGCTGTTTGTCCTGAACAGTCTACTTGCTCCTAACGAAATGGTTAGGTTCTCCCGAGCAGTTAAAACGAGTCCTGATGCTCAGACAACACTCGGCACCACTGGAATCAGAATCTCTGGACTGGGGACGATTCTAAAGCTCTCTAAGGGATTCAAATGTGAAGTCTTGTGCAAGAATCATTTAATCCTCACAGTGAGTTCATTAGCCAAGTGTTCGCCACTCCCACTGCGCAGGTGTGGAAACTTACAGCGGCTTGTGACTTGCCCAAGGTCACACAGGCTTTAACCATCAGAGGTATGATTGGAATCTGTCTGTCTGGTCCAAGGGCAAGCATTGGCAGAGCCTGAGCCTGTGGGAGTACAAGGACACAAATGAGTCTTTCTCTATCTCTGTCCCTGTCTGTCCCTCTGTCTCTGTTTCCCCAACTCTCCATCTCTCTCATTAGGCTGGAGGAGCTGGAGCCTTGGGGCGGTGATCTATCTCAGGGTATCTCCAGGGTGAGAAGCAGACAGAGCAGGTGTGAATACAGGCGGGAGTTCCTTCTTCAGGAGGAAGATTCAGTCTCCCTTATCTCCAGGAGCAAAGATTTGACACCACTGGAGGTAAATTGCACCTGATTGGCTGTTGCTGGGGATTTTTCAGTCTCTGGTACACTGTTTTCCTAGGCAACACAGCGTCTGTTGGGAGATAAGCTGGGATGCCCAGGAGGAGACAAAGGAGGAATGTAACTAGGAAGCCAGTGAATGAAGGACAAGCCAGGATCCCCCATCTGGCTGCACTGCTCGGGTACAGAGGGAGCAGGGCTGACGCCATAGGCACACTTTATGCTTAGGATAAACGGGAAAGGGACCTTAGAGGGATCGCAGACCTGCACAGTAAGACCCGCTTCCTGCACTGAGGATGAAAAGACAAGATGGCCCCACAATCCCCTTCATCCTGTGGCATGTACACCCACCCTTGGGTTTCCTGTTGGGATTGATACCAGCCAAGTGGTTCTGTTCTAAGTGCAGAATGAGTGGGGGCACCAGAATGCAAGGGTTTGAGTGGAAATGCTCCCCCACAGGCTCATGTGTTTGAACACCTGGTCTCCAGATGGGGGCGCTGTTTTGAAAGACTGTGGAATCATTAAAAGGTTGAGCCTTGCTGGAGGAAGTACACTGTGGGGGGAGGCAGGGAGTGGATCTTGATGCTTTAGAGCCAGTTCTATGCTCTGTCTACACTGCTTCCTCACTGCCCAAGCAATGGGACCAACCACTCAGACTCCGGCTACCATTGCCTTCCCAACCATGATGGACCGAACCCTCTCAAACTGGGATGTTGCTTTGGTCCAGTGTTTTGTCACAGCTGGGAAACGTCACTAATGCACAGAGTTCATCACATCCAAGCCAGAACACCCTCTCACTAGGACAGCTGCGAATATGGTGTGGCATTTGCTTCTGCTCCCTAACGAGCCATCCTGGGCGTCTCCTCTACTCCAGAGACCATTCAGCTAGGAAACTCAGACGCTGGAGCTGATCTTTGCACAGCAGACACAGGGATTGGCTTCGATGGCAACCCTTGCCTTGTGCAGGTTTCATGCTCTTTTACATACAAATTGGCGCCGTCACAACTGCTGCAAAAGTGTACAAGAGCGAGCAAAAGAATGTCCACATTCCTCTCCACTCCTTTCCCTTCTCTCTCGATTGATGTGGATTTAACTTAGGATTTTCTCTCAGCTTCATTTGCATGATCTGATGATGGCAGGCAGACCCCCCTCCTTCCTCAGGAGAGAGTCCTAGAATTCACCTGCACCCGTACACAGGTTTGTTTCCCACCCCCTCCTATTGCGCTCATTAGGCATCTTTTGTTGCCAGTGAAGAAAAACAGGTTGGATCTGGTTTAAGCAGAGACCAGTTTGTTATCTCCTGTAGCTGAACAGTTTAAGGGTGTTCAAGGCAGCCCAGATTTGAAAATTTCTTGACTTTGTCTATGATGGTGTCCCTGTGTGGTAGCTCCCAGAAGTCTTAGGAGAGTTTTATTTTTTGTTTTGTAGGGGACAGGGTCTTGTTCTGTAGTCCAGGCCCATCTTGAATGAGAGATTCTCCTGTCTCTGCCTCCTGGGAGTGAGGACACCATCCCTGGCTTGCTCTGTCTGTGGTCAGAAGTTCCAGAAGACAGCAAACAGTCTTCGGGATTCTGGAAGTCCAGGCAGTGGCTAGCACTGGTCCTTTGAGTGATCATCCCAGATGCACCCACTATGAGCAAAGAACTGTAATGCCTGGACTGACCAGGTCTGGGTCACATGACCACACCAAACCTGGGTTGGAAACACTTTCTGATTCACAGTGAAGGAGAGTCCAGAGATGGGAGGTCCGATACCTGTGATGGCTAATCTTGGTTGTTAATTTGACTTAATTAACCATCTGGAATTAGCCAAACAAAACAAACAAAAAAACAAAAACAAAAACAAAAAAGATGCTGGACACTTCTTTGCGGGGTTTTCTTGATCAGTTTATCTGAAGTGGGAAGGCCTACCCTAAATATGGGTGAAACCTTCCACTGACAACCCAGGCAACAGGGAGACCAGAGAAGAAAGCCTTGCTTTTTGCCTGCTTGCCTTTACTCTTGTTGACAAGTTTATCTATCCTGTTTGTGTGGCTGCCACGTTCCTATACTGATATTAGATGCTTCTCCAGGCTTCTAACCAAAGACCAGTGGCTTTCCAAGAATCCTCCAGACCGTTGATGTCATACTGGCACTGACACATCCAGTCCTGTGGACCTAACAGTGGATTCTCAACCTCCCCATTGTGAGTCAGCCATTGCTGGACTACCTAGGCTGTATTGTGTAAGCCAGATTAATAAATCCCCATTAATACATTGACATGTTTTAGTTCTGTTTCAGCTAAAGAAGACATGCTAATGCTAGGTGGGGGTAAACTGTACTCTTTTCTTTGGCTTACTTTTCTTGCCAGAGGCTCACCTGCAGAGTTGGAAGGGCATGAGCCTTTGAATGATAACTTTCTCCTGCCATCCACCTGTGTTGCTAAGTACCCAGAGGTAGGTTGTGTGTCACTGGCTTGGCCTCGAAATCCAAGCTACAGCTTCAGGCATCCTTAAGCTACATACACTTTTGTCCAACTTTGGGGATTCCCACTAGTCACCCTCAGGCCTAAAAACATTTATTAGAACAACTCGGAACACTCAGCGAAGCATGGCAGCTATGTTGGTGGTTTATTGTTATTACAGTAATTACCATTATTATCATCATCATTATCATCATCATCATCATCGTCGTCGTCGTTGTTACCACCACCACCATTGTCATCGTCATGGGCGTGAAGGGTTCTCTCCCTGAATGGACACGATTGACTGGACCGTTGATTCTGTGACTGAACTTGGTCTTACATGACTATTTGATGGCTAGAAGTTTCAACCTTCTAACACATAGCTGATCTTTCTTGAGTGACTAGCCCTCAATATAAAAGTAGGAGCCCGGTGTGGGTCGCCAATCTGTAGGAACTTAAGGGTGATTTCTGCATCCTGTGAGGAACTAAGAAACATTTATCACTCGAGGAGACTGAAAGTTTGGGTGTTCCTCTCAGGGACTGGGAACGAGGATGAGATAAAGAGGTTATTCCTTACTCTCTTCTGTGCTGTATGCCAACTTCTCTCCAGGCCTGGAGGTCAACTCCTGGTCTCTGTTCGCTTTCCCTGCTGACGCCTCTGGGTGTAGACCCAACTCCGGCGTAGGCTTTCAGCCTCTTCACACACCATCAGGGCCTCCTCTGGGGTGCTTTCCTGAACACTGCCCTCATTCTCGCCGTGGTTCTTCCCATGTCTGTGACCTTGGAAATGTTAGCTTTGCATGCCTCAGTTTCTTCATCAGTGAAATATGGGTGCTTTCCGCTCACCTAAGATGGTTCTTTGTCCAGGACGCCTTCTCTGGAGGGTGCTTTTGGGTATTTGTAACTGGGATTCCCATCCCTTCTTTTCCTTGGAAATATTTTACTCTGTGGGCTTAATTTTGTTCCCATCATAAAAGTGGTGCATATGAAATCTCAACATGTGGTTGCCTAAATAACACCAGCATAACCAGTATGCTAACATGGATGGGGGACATTTCACAAGGCCCCGTCCCTAGGTGAAGAGCTATAGGCGATTGGTGGTTGCTGAGAGAGGAGAATCAGTCTTCTCCAGGGATGACAAACCCCTGCTGGGTTATCCAGTCCAGCCAGTGGTCAGTCTTAAACACTCTATAAGCAACACCTGCTGGACTTGACAGATTGTCTGTCTGTCTATCTATCTGTCTATCTATCTATCATCTATCTATCTATCTATCTATCTATCTATCATCTATCTATCTATCTATCTATCTATCTATCTATCTATCTATTATCTATCTATCTATNTATCTATCTATCTATCATCTATCTATCTATCTATCTATCTATCTATCTATCTATCTATTATCTATCTATCTATCTATCTATCTATCTATCTATCTATCTATCATCATCATCATCATCATCTATCTATCCTCTATTTATCATCTATCTATCTATCTATCTATCTATCTATCTATCTATCTATCTATCTTTCTATCTATTGGAGGTCATGGATTTGAGAGGGAGTGGGTGCCGCAGAAGGTATTGGAGGGAGCAGAGGGATGGGTGGAAATAATGTAAATGCAGTACTGATGTGTGAAACTCTCAAAAAAAATTTTAAGTTACAAAGGCCAGATAGATGTCTTTTTGGTCTCTGGGTTGGGATCACGTGACTTGAGCTTTATAATCAGTCCTTATGTTCTCAGAGGTAGTGATGGAGGATTCAGAATCAGACACGAGTGCAGGCATGTGAGGACAGCGACCAATGAATTGTCCTTGACATGCGAGACTGGGGATGTGGGACTGTGTGCTCTACCCACACCCCATTCCCTGTCTCCACTGCCACTGTTGCCATCTCTAGTGTGCACTGAGTTCTTACTATGAGCTGGATGCTGCACACAGGCATCCTCGTGGGCTCTGGAGTGTTCTCTGCACTTGTCAGATGCGATGCCCTTCAAGGCCATACAAGGAGTGGGAGCTGGAAGTTTAAGTAGTAATGAAAACAGTTTTCTGGTTGGGGTCACCACAACGTGAGGAACTGTATAAAAGGGCCGCAGTGTTACGGGGTTGAGAACCGCTGGCTTAGGGCCATGCCTGGCATGCGGCACATAGAGACATCCTGCTCACTCCTTTGATCATCACCGTCTCTTGCTGGTGCTCACACAGAATATCTCCGGGTTGACCCGAAGCTACTGGGTACAGTGTGGCTGCTACTGTCATTGAGGGTGGCCCACAATGTGGAGGGGATGGTTACTACCTGGTTGGCACTGTGAGGTTTTACCCTGTGCACATGTTCTTTTCCCATGAAAAGACAGTCAATGCCATCTAAACATCTAAGCAGATACTGAAATCATTCCAGTTTGCCAGTCCTCCCAGTGTGTTCTTTTGGAAACAATAGAAAGCGTGTCTTCTTTAAACTCACCCTGAAGCAGGAGTCCACAGACTATGACTTCTTGACCTACATCTGGTTTGTGGTTTGCTTTGATGTGATTTTGTTTTAATGTCTTTTAAAGACATATATAGAACTGGGCATACTGGTACACACTTGGGATCCCAATGCTTGGGGTGCAGAGGCAGGAGGGTCAGGAGTTCAAGGTCAGCTTCAGATATGCAAGCAAACTCAAGATCCCCGTGGGCTTCATGAGACCCCGTCTCACAACCAAATGAAGAACTGTGTGTATAAACAGAAAATCCAGACAAAAGAGGCAGTTTTAGAAGCTGTAATAGCAGAAACACAGATGGCTTGGGCAATCGAGGGGGACAGTGACTTTGGGGACCAGACTGTCACTGCTCTCTCAGATTCTGTTAAAGCTTTTCACTCCAAAATTATTTCTCCCTTGGGCTCTTTGAGCCCGAGAGCTGGGGATATGAAGCATTGTCTGCTGTCCCTTGTTCCTGGCTATGTTTTAGTACCCCCCCCCCCATTCCTCTATGTGAGCGTGTTACTCCTCGTCTGAGCTTGTAGGTCTCGTAATTGCAAACAGTGGCTGCCTTCCTTTTTGGCAAGACAGTTAAACTTTGCTCGAGGGCATAGTGAAAGCAATCCCAACGGGCTGAGCAGCTGCCACTAGATGGCGCTATAGCTCTGAGAACTAAGCTGAGAAGGCACCTAGCGTGGAGGAAGTTGGAAGTCCTGTGGTTTTAGGCTATTTCCTGTCACAGACAGACCTCATTCTGGACTAGACTCTGGCACAAACTTGCTATATGTCTGTCTTCATGTGCTTAATTATAAAAATGGGTATTTTAGTGACTCCCTCGTTACCGCTGCAGAGTTGCCGTGAACGCCTGGGAGACGAGACTTTGAGTACTGCACGAGACAGTGCACCCGTGTGCTCGCTAAAGCCATTCCTTGGGCACACTTCTTCAGACACAGCAACCTTTGTGACCTCCTTGTATGACAACAATGAGAACCTGGGACGGGGCGGCAGTGGGGAAACTGGGAGAATTAGCCAAGGACCAGCTTGACCAAAGGGGTTCGGAGGCACAGCTACGTAGAGGCAAAAAATTCTAGGGTGCCATAGTGCACTCAGGACAGCTGCAGCTGCAAATGCTGCACTTTTATTTCAAAAGACCACGGGGAAGGATTTGATTTTTTTATTATTATAAATGATAATCATTTGAGGAGCAAGCTGATTGAACATGATACGATGTATGCAAGTTATAAGAAAATCTCCTGGTATAATATGTACAGTTCTAATGGTTTTTATGGAATTACGTGTCAGCTGCATACAAGTTCAGAGGCTAGGGAGATGCTCCGTCAGTGAGGCGCTTGCTGTGTGAGCCTGAGGCCTCACTCCAGAGCCACAGTGCCCATATCCAGAAGCCAGGCAGGGAAGCAGGTGCTTAGAATCCCTGTGTTGGGAGCAGCTTGCCAGCCAGTCAGCCTAGGTGACTCAGCAAACCCCAGCTTCAGTGAGAGACCCTGCCTCAAAAATATAAACCTGAAGGATGTCAGTGTTTGTCAATCTGACACAAATCTGGGCATAGCTGGGAAGAGAGACCGAGCTGAGGAACTGCCCTCACCACTCTAACCGGTGGGCGGTGGCGAGTCTGCGGGGGATTTTCTCGATTGCTACTTGATGCGGGAGGCTGGATCCACTGTGAGTGGAGCCACTCCAGGCAGCCGCAAGCAGTTCTCTTTGTGGCCTTTGCTTCAGTTCCTGCCTTGAGTCAATGTCTTGGATTTTCTTAATGATGGACGGTTCCTTGTAAACCAAATAAATCCTTTCCTTCCCAAGTGGCTTTTGGTCAGTGCTTTATTTATTATTAGTTTCTAATCTCTTCTGGACGGCCTGGAACTAAAGGTGTGTGCTGCCTGGACTGACAGAGTATTTTATCTTAGCAATACAAAACAAACGAAGACAGAGAGTGCTGGAAAAACACGCTCGGCATTGGCTTCTGGCCTATGTGTATGCACATACATGCGTGAATATATGCACACACACACACACAAACCTATACAAGCAAAAATAAATTTAAATAAAAAAGAGTGCAAGAATTCTTGCGAGCCTCTGCCTCACTGTCTGCAGAACAGGAAGGACGAAAGAGCCAGTCTGGAGTGGCTGTGCAGACTCCCATGGTCCACGTCAGGTGTTTGCACGCCGTGCAGAAGGAAGCAGCCCATTGGTAAATGGCTCACTGTGAGCAGTGGCTCTGTGCTTTTGTGATTCTGTCCTCAGGCTCCCCTCTCCCCCTCATCTCATCTCTCCTCTCACACCTTACTTATCTGTCTCTACCCATGGGACAGGACGACATCCTGACATCAAGCTCTGACTTCTACATGTGTCATGCACAGTTGCATATGCATGGGCATGCATACATGCCACTTCTTTATGGATATTGCAGTTATCCATCCATCCTTCCATCTGTCTACCCGTCCATCTATCGGTCTGTCCGTCCATCCATCCATCCATCCATCCATCCATCCATCCTTCCTTCCATCCATCCACCCATCCATTCATCCAGCCAGCCACTCATTCATTTATTCATCCATTTTCCATGCATTTATTCATCTCTTTACCTATCCATTTATTTATTCATCTACCTATATTTATATTTATTTGTCCATCCACCAATACATCTACCTATGTATCCAGCTGTCTACCCATTCATTTATTCATCCGTTTGTCCATCTATCCAAAACAATACAGGCGACTGAAATACTGAAAACAACATTCCAGCTCCAGTGGCATGGAATGGGTACATCATTTGTGTCTACTCAGGAAAGCTGTCTTATATGCTAGTATACATAATTATAAGATACAGCACTGGGCTGCCAATACAAAACCTCAGCAAGTGATAACTTGTTCTCCTAAGATCTGACTGCCATAGTCTGAACTCTTCCATAGGCAGATATGAAATAGCCAACTCGATTTTATTAAATAAGATTTTCAGGTGTGGTGAGGGAGTCTGAAAGAGTAGGCAGAGTCAGAGTGGGACAGTGAGCAGAAGCAGGGAAGCTGGTCGGGGAGGGTCCAGTTGGGTCACGTGGGGCCATCATCTCTTTTCAGACGAGTCTTCCGCGCATCTCACTGCTCCGTGGTGGCCCAGGCTGGACTCAGGAACAAGGCGCTGGCTTGCCCTCCTCCACGGGGCCCGGCCCCGGCTATGTGGGGAGAGTGTAATGCCGGAGAGGCGTGTTAACCCGGGTCTGGAGCCAGCTGATGTAGTCCTCTAGCGGCATATGGATGATGTGTTCGCGCACAAACTGCGGAGTAAACAGAGAGGTACTCAGGGTCTGGTTTGAAAGCTAGACTAGACTGCCCCTCTGCCAGTCTCTGTTTGACATTCCAGATGACCCCAATGATTCAGACATTCATATTTAGGTTGCTGCAAAAGTAGTTGAGACTTCTGTGCTGTTGAAATTTATCATTTGACATGAATACATTCTTAAATAAATGTGGTTATGTTATATACCATTTGCTACCTAGTTCTTCATTTAATTGACGATGGTTTATTGTCTATTTTATACTACAGAAATGATGTTAGTCAGGAGACAAACTTGAGCTATTTTCTTTCCTGAAAAACATTATTATTTTATATGTATGCGTTGCATGTATGTGCCCATGAAGGCCAGAAGAGGGCATCAGATTCCTATGAACTGGAGTTACATGTGGATGGCCATGTGGGGGCTGGCAATTGAATCCAGGCCCTTGGAGAGAGCAGCCAGGGATCTTAACTGCTGAGCCATCTCTGCAATCGTTTGAGTGATGTTCTGATTTGAATTTAAAATAGGTCTTGAAGCAGCAGAGAGGAGGCATTTGGCCCAGGACCTTCTAATGAATGTCCAACGTGGGGGTGGTTCAAGGAGACAAGGCAATGGCTGGTTGAGGGCATTCATTGCAGCTGACTCTCTGCAAACAAATTGAGAAAGTTCTTGTTTGACCTGTTGATTTCTCTTATTATGCCCAGCAACAACACCCATTTCTCAGTTGGATTGCGATAAGAGCCAAAAACAGGACAGGATAGGACAACTATGACCTCTAGGAAATGATGACCATTTCCATGAAGTGACTAGAAAGATAGTCTGAAGAACGTCCCAAAGCCAGACTTGTCATGGCCACTGTTTGTTGGGCTGCTGCCAGTCTGGCCCACAACAGAGTTCTGAACCCATTACACTTGAGAACCTTCCAGGGGATCTGGTGCCTTCTTCTGACTCTCGCAGGATGGAACATTCTCGTGGCGCTCATAGATACACATACACAAAACACACATGCACATACGTAAACACACATCTTGAACAAAGAGAACCACTGAACTTTGCTGTGATGCCTGTTCTTGGCTGTCAGCTTAACCACACCTGGAATTAACTAAAAGCCGAGCAGCTGGGTATACATGTGAGGGCTTTTTCTTAATTAAAGCAGTTAAAGAGAGAAGACCCCCTTTTAATCTGGATCTTTTGAGGTGGTAAAATATACTTTAATCCGGACCACACCTTCTGCTGGCCGCCTGTGTAAAGGACATGGAGGAAGGAAGTACTCTGCCCACTTGCTCTTGCTCTCACCGGCATTAGAGTCTACTTCTTGGGGATTTGTGCATATACTGAAAACCAGCCAAAACACCCAGCCTCATGGACTGAGCAATGACTGGAATGTTTTGCCTTCCATGGTAGACAGTTCCTGTTGCATTGGCTGAACTACAGCATGTAAATCATCCTAATCTCTCTCTCTCTCTCTCTCTCTCTCTCTCTCTCTCACACACACACACACACACACACACACACACACACACACACACTCCATAAATTCGGTTGTTCTGGAGAACACTGGCTAATGCATTTGCTTTTTGCCAAAAGTTGTACGAGGCTGGGTGGTGGTGGCACACGCCTTTAATCCCAGCACTCAGGAGGCAGAGGCAGGTGGATCTTTGTGAGTTCAAGGCCAGCCTGGTCTACAAGAGCTAGTTCCAGGACAGGTTCCAAAGCTACAGAGAAACCCTGTCTCAAAAAAAAAAAAAAAAAAAAACAAAAAAAAACAAGAAAAAAAAAAAAAAAAAAAAAAAAAAAAAAAAGTCGAATGAAGCTGGCTATGGAGTTTGGGGCTCTGGAGTTTGGGGCTATCGAGTTTGGGGGGAATTGGAGTTTGGGTCTATGGGGTTTGGGGTTATGGAGTTTGGGGCTTGGGGTTTGGGCTATGGAGTTTGGGGCTATGGAGTTTGGGGCTTGGGGTTTGGGCTATGGAGTTTGGGGCTCTGGAGTTTGGGCTATGGAGTTTGGGACTATGGAGTTTGGGCTATGGAGTTTGGGACTATGGAGTTTGGGCTATGGAGTTTGGGACTATGGAGTTTGGGCTATGGAGTTTGGGACTATGGCACTATGGGGCATGTTCCCCCACCACATTTCCCTAACCTGCCAACTGATGACTGCTTCTTCAGTTGTCTGGAGAATCTTAGAATGAGACTGAGACTGAGAGCTGCCTCCTCCTGTTTTATAATCCTCTCTAGTTCTGGGATTAAGGCACCACTACTGCCTGGTTTCTATGGCAAGCTAGCATGGTTACTGAAGTTAAAGGTGTGTGTCATTGCTGCTTGGTCTGCAAGGCTGGCCAGTGTAGCTGTTTACTTTTCTGATCTTCAGACAAGCTTTATTTATTAAAGTACAAATGAAATGGCACTACAGATATGGCTAAGCTGTCAGGGATGACCTTGGGCTCACCTGTAGCCCAGCAGGCACTGGACTTGTCATCCTTCTGCCAGCCTCCAGAGCAGCTGGGATTATGGACCTGGACCACCTCTGGCTCCATAAGCATCTTTAACTTTTTTTTTTGGCATCCTACTGCTGTTATCTTAGACGTCCTGTGCCTTCAGGGATGGCGGTGATGGGAAAGCTTCTCAGCGCCCTTGAAAAGAGCCCTGAAGCTCTCCCTTGACCTGCACAGGTCTTCTCGGGCTGACAGTCACCTCCTTGATCACTTTCTGCCACACCCAATGGCTTGCAATGCATTTCTCCAACAAGTCAGGCTGTGTCTTGCTGGTGTGTGTGTGTGTGTGTGTGTGTGTGTGTGTGTGTTACATGTGCCGTCTTCTCCTTACTCTGCTCTTTTGCCTTCTCTTCACGATTCTGACTTCCCAGTGTTCAAGTCCAAGATTAAACCTTAGCTTTCCCACTTGCCCTGGTTAGTGAGGTCTTCTATAAATTAAAGCAGATTTCCTCACTATCATCTCATTAACATGTCAATTCTGTGTTGGCAAATTTGGTCGGTGCCTGAGGTTTCTCATTCCCCACAAACACCAGTGAGGGCCACGTTGCTTGCCTGGGAACCATCTGCAGTTTCAGAAGCACACTCTGAGAAGTTCATTTGGATGACTAACCCACTTGCATCCCTTCCTAACCTCCTAGTCTCCAGGGAGTACTGCTTACATCGACCCTGTTGAGCCTTGGAGCTGCTGCTGAACAACCAAATAGAGCAGAGCTCGCAGAGGGCAGGGTCTCGCTATTTTGGGATGGTTGGGTTCGCTGCACTTAAGCAGTGCTTGGATGTTGGAAGATGACTGAAGGAAGGCACCTGAGGCATTGGGAGGGAAGGGGCAATGGTTATTACCTCGATGGCCACCGCAAGGTCTGGAGAGCACAGCTCCCAGATGCGCAGGTCTTGGAGCACCTTCAGGAGGACGTGCGGCCGGATCCTCAGGTCTAGGTTCTCTCCAAACTTCTGCAGTTTTGTCAGGACCTTCTTTGCAGGCCGGAAGTTCTTCAGATCCTCAGGGAGTTTGGATAACAGATCAAAGTACCTTCAAATCCAAGAGGAGAGAGCTGGTTAGAGAGGCCCTGGTATGTGGATCTGGGCCCCCATCACCTGTCCCCTCTAGTTAGAAAGACCCTAGGATGTGGATCTGGGCCCCCATCACCTTAGAGAGGCCCCGGGTTGGGGTCTGGACCCCTTGGATCCTCTTTTATTTTCTTTTCTATTCTTGGGATTTTTTGAGGCATCGTGACACTCTACATGGGCCCTGTCCTCTCCACCCAGCTTTTGTAGGGTCATCCACAAGGCAAGGATTTATGTTTAAGGGTAGCCAGCTTCTGTTTCACTTGCATGCTTTAAAGGGCTGCATTCCAGAGATCCACAGACAAGCACTGCGTTGAGCTCCCAGAGTCTTGCTGAAGAAAGGGAGGAGGGATTGTACCAATCGGGGGGGGGTCATGATGGGGGAACCCACCCACAGAGACAGCTGACCTGAGCTCGTGGGAGATCATAGACACTGGACCAACAGTTAGGGAGACTGCATGGAACTGACCTAGCCCCCTGAATGTGTGTGACAATTGTGTAGCTTGGCCTCTTAGTAAGGCTTCTAACAGCGAGAGCAGGATTTCTCCCTGGCACTTAGCTGACTTTTGGTAACCTATTTCCTGATGGAGGAGGGTTATCTGTCTATGTGTTACTCTCATTTGTTAATAAAGAAACTGCCTTGGCTTTTTGATAGGGCAGGATTTAGATAGGTGGAGTAGACAGAACAGAATGCTGGGAGAAAGAAAGCATAGTTGGTCAGATGCCATGGAGCCAGCCACCAGGTCAGACATGCTGAATCTTTCCCAGTAAGCCACTACCTCGTGGTGCTACGAGGATTATTAGAAATGGGTTAATCAAGATGTGAGAATTAGCCAATAAAAGGCTGAAACTAATGGGCCAGACAGTGTTTAAATGAATACAGTTTCCGTGTAATTATTCTGGGGCATAAGCTAGCCCAGCGGCAGGAATGCAGCCCACTGTTCCTTCTACAATTTCCCATGCCAGAATACCGCATCCCACTTAGATAGAAGGGGAGGAGCTTAATCCTGTCTCAACTTGATGTGTCATGCTTAATGCAAACCTGTGGGAGTCCTGCCCCTTTCTGAATGGAAATGATGGTGATGGAGATGAAGAAAATGATGGTGATGATGATGGTTGTGGTGATGGAGCTGATGGTGGTGATGGAGCTGATGGTGGTGCTGGAGATGATGGTGGTGATGGACATGATTGTGGTGATGTTGAAAATAATGGTGATGGAGATGATGGTGGTGGAGATGATGGTGGTGCTGAAGATGATGGTAGTGATGGTGTTGATAGTGGTGATAGTGTTGATGGTGATGATGGTGTTGATGGTGATGATGGTGTTGATGGTGATGTTGATGGAGTTGAAGGAGATGACAGTGATGATGATGATTGTGGTGATGGAGATAATGGTGGTGATAAAGATAATTATGGTCATGGTGGTGATGATGATGATGAAGATGAGGGTGGTAATAGAGATGATGGTGGTGGTGATGGAGATGATGGCCTGTGCATTTCCCATCTCCTCGATAACAAGCTCAGCTGACAGGCTGTGTGTTTCACGCTACCACTGAAAATGCATTGTTAAGATGGCAGAGACAGTTGGGTCCTGGCCTATTTCTGTCTAACCTACTTACCCACCTTAGATCTATGAGCATGCTTTAACTGTGGTCAGGGCTTACTTAAGACAAATGGTGGCATGTGTTTGGAAAGTGCTTGTCACACATGTCTGACAACCTGAGTTTGATCCCAGAGCCCACAAAAGGGTTGAAGGAGAGAAAAGTTGTTCCCTTAACTCTGCACATGCCCCCATCTTTTTGTCTCTCTCAGTCTTCCACATGCACTAATAATAATAATAATAATAATTCAATTATAGAATTATGATATAATTTATAATAATGGTGATGAAAAGTGCCTTCTTCCACCTCATATGTACCACTGTGCTTGTGTACTTATGTATTTGAAGACTAGCCTGACCCAGCAAATATTCTTGGATACTCATCTTTGTACTTGTGGTATGCGTTTGTATATTTATTCAAGTGTCTTTGTGTAGCATGAGTCCCCATGAAGGCATGACCTTTGTCTGAGCTACTCAGCACATAGCGCTGAACTAGCTGTGCCTGGCAGATAGTAGGCGTCCAATAGTTATGATCAGAAAGAGTGGATGAGTGAGAAGCCCAGCTGAGCACACTTGTTGGCAGGCTGTGGTTCATTTGACTTGATTTTAATGATGCTATGGAGGGCGCTTGTTTCCCCGTAATGATACCAAAAGCCCCATCATTAGAGACGCTGGCTGAGCCCTGCTGTGGGAGGCTCAACACTAACTTCCCACTCCAATATCTTCGTGGGGGTTAGTTTATTACCCTTCCACTTTCCTTCCCAAAGGGGAGGCTATAAACTCACTCTCCCTCCCCCTTACATAAGGCACCTTTGGGAGCCCATGTAACTCCGGGGACAGTTGCTACTCATGAGATGGCAAAGACCTGGGAGTGTGAGGCAGTGTGGGTGGTTCCCACATCTCCCCTACAGCTCAGGGTCCCTCTGGCAAGTTTCTACTTCATGTAAATAACAGTGTGGGAGGGATTCTAGGTCCATCTTTCCATTTTCTCATCTTTTAAAAAAAAGATTTTGTTTTCCTCATCCTGGCAGAATGGAGTTCATGACATACAACGCGTCAGACTCTAGTTCAATATTACATGTGAATGTGAAGTTCTGAGACCAGACTGAGGTTCATGTCCTGTGCTCGCCACTTACAGACAGTATGGCCTGGGACAAGTGAGCCGACTACGCTGAGACTCAGTTTCGTATGTCTCTTTAAGGATTTGGGGGATAAAATATGAACCATTAAATTTTCTTAGGGCAACCTCTGCCATCCACCAGCCATGCAGCTCATAGTGATTTCTTACGGTTGGTCAGTATTTCCTTTACATTTTGAAATATCTTATTTTAATTGAAGTTATCACTGAACCTTTTTCTAGGGTACTTGTGTAACATATCAGGACTTATTTTTACTTGCTCTTTTGTCTTTTTGAAACAGAGCCTCACTATGTAGCTGGGTTACCTGGAACTTATCGTGGAGACCAGACCTGTCTTGACGCCGTCTGAGTGCTGATTTGAAAGCAGTGTGGCACCACGCCCAGCAAGTGTCAGAACTCCTATGCAGTGTATATATCCCGACTGGATACATTTGTGTACAGCGCCTAACGTCCCAATGTAGATGCTTAGTACATCCACCAAGTATTCATCGCTTCTCCATAGGGAGCGACCCAACATCCTCCCTCCAGTTATTCTGAAATACTCAGTGCCATCCTCTGCCACGCAGCAGACCCCAGCCCTCCCCTGCTGCTATCTGTCTGTCCTCTCGCATGTGCTGGGGCACAGTGTTCCCAGGGGTATGCAGTGATAACCTCAGAGAACTAAGGCTGTGTAGACATTTGGTTGACAGGTGCGTGTGTGCGTGTGCGTGTGTGTGTGTCTGTGTGCACGCGCATGTGCACGGGAGGGGTGGCAAATGAGCTCTCCTTATGTCTAAGTCTGGGTCAAAATCGCAGTAACTATGAAGACCAGGACAGGTTTTGTGACACATGGTTGTGAAGCTGACAGGTTCTTTCCTGATTGTGTTTTGATTTGGGGGACCCAATTGGGGCAGACAGTAGTTGGGAGGGGATACCTCTAGGCCACTGAAGAACCCTGGAATAGACCATGATGTAATGCTAAGGGGCCATCTTGTCTGGTCCTCAGAGTCTTACCAGTGGTCTGCAATCTCTTCTGCGTCCCCCTTCATCACCGGGACCTGGTGCCTCATCTTTGATATATCCTTTTGGAAATTCGAGGCGAGAACAAAAGAGCGGAACTTCTGGAGACCCCGCTCTTCTTGGCGCCTATGGAGTGGTGTGGAGAAGTGGGAGAGGAATTAGAGACACAGGACCCCCCCCCAACTTTAGCTACTGGCGATGAGCACTTTCAGAAGCCATAGCTCTCTCCAATGTGCTGAAGTGCGGGGGGGGGGTGCTAAATTGAATGCAGGGAGAAAGAAGGCAGAGTCAGGGAGATGCCACGTAGCTGCCGAAGGAGAGACGCCAGAACCTAACTGGTAAGTCACTGCCTGGTGGTAATACACAGATTAATAGAAATGGGTTCATTTAAGATACAAGAGCTAGCTAGAAATATGTCTGAGCCATCAGTCAAGCAGTGTTGTAATTAATATACTTTTGTGTGATTATTCGGGTCTGGGTGGCCAGGAAATGAATGTACACTCTTTGATTACAAGGAAGGACACCTGCTCTCCATGTTTCTGAGTCTTCTCCTCGTCCCCATCATTGCTGGCCCTCACTGCCCTATGTGGTAGATTTTCGTGTACTCACCTGTCTCTGTAAATGGTGAGTTCTGAGCAGGAAGGGGGTGTGAAGCGTCACCTGGGAGTGGTGAGTCCCTGGGCCCATGGTCACCTTAGTTAGGGGAGGGCTTTAGTGGGGACAAGGAGGGTTCCTGTGGCCTGTTAATGTTGAACTCCACTGACAGCATTCTGACTGTGTGTGATATTGTGTCTCCTATCAGAGCTTCCAGGGGCCTGCCACCTGGAACACTTCTTTTCCTAGTTTCTTCTCCTCTGGGTCCCTCTGCTTCCTTCATGGTCATCATAAAGCCACCTTGTCAGAAATGACTTCCCTGATTACCCAACCTGAACCGGGGTCCCTAGTTTCTGGCCTTCTCCCCCTCTCCTCTCTCTTCCTCATCTTCCTCCTCATCCCCTCCTGCTTCCCTCTCCCTCTTTCTCCTTTGTTGCCCCCCCCCCCCGTCCATCCATCTTCCTCAGACATAACACCTGTTTTCTTCCCACATGGGGTGAATCTAAGTTGTGTCTCTCTGTGGATGCAATGATTTTGTTTCTGTTTCTCAAGAGGCAGAGTTCACTCCCCAAGGGTGGCGAAGGTGTCTCCCTGTCACTCCAGCTCCAGCACTGGATACGTGCTGAACATGCAGTACCAGGTACAAGCCCTTGCAATGGGCTGGACATGTGTCTGCCCTTACTTCATGAGAATTTCCATCTTGTCTTGTAGGCAGAAGCCGGCCTCCTGGGCTATGCTGTAAAACTTGGCCCGCATACTGCTACACACGCCACTCTTACATTGGATGATGTCCCGGTTAGCACGGCTGTGGACAAGAGAAACCACTGAGAAATGGGGTCCAATGCACACTCCTGGTAGCCTCATGAGTCCCACCGGCCTCTGTGAGCCCAATATACCCTCAAGTGGGAACTGCTAGTGTCCAACTGTGCTCTCTGTTTCCAATTGGTACCTCCCCCAGCATCCTTTGGAGGTTGGAAGAATGGGAGGTGACTCAGGCCTTATACACAAGCCACAGTGAGCTAGCTTCAGCTGGATCCTAGCGGATGCCAAGGATGGCGAGCCTCCAACTCCAGATTCTCCCCTTCTCAGCTGTGTGACCTCATTTGAGACATTGGGTGTGGCCAACTCTCAACCTGTTACTCTGTAAAATGGGATGAGGTTGTGGCCCGGCAGGGTTGGGCTTGGGGAATAAACAATGCTGCAAATGTACGACGCAGCCCGGGGTGCTTGGTGCTGCAGAGGGATTTCATGTCGTATTCCGCAGGGCTGCTCAGGATCTGGTCTGTGAGACCCTTGTCCCTCTTTCCTGTCTATGGATTTGGGGAATCTGGTTTGTACTGAGCTTTTCCCATAAGCCTGGGAGACCAAGGATGCAGTTACCATGGTGAGGTCTTCCTCCTGCCCATGATGTGCTGCTCCCCACCTGGCTTACCCCTTTGACTTCTTCTGCGTCACTACGATGTGGCTTTCTCCACTGGTAGTGCTGGATCTCTCACTGAAACACCAAGGGACAATTTACAATTGTTTTCCATCAGAGGTTCCTCTGAGGCCCCCAGAACTCAGGCACAGAGAAGACAATTACCTGGGGACCAGGACTCAGTGCCCCTCATCTCCAATCTTGGACTTCGCTTCTGTCATCTTTCTGCCTGGAGTGTCTTTCTTGTCTCTCTCCCACCATCCTTACTGCTATTTTGTCTCATGGTCCATAGTGAGTCCTATATCCTTAGACTCTTCCACTTTGACCTTTTGCGTCCGTGTAGTGTGGGGATCACATGCTATCTTCAATAGCGACAGGTGCATGCTGGGACAGGGGTGGCTGAGTCTTCCCGTGTTATGTTTGGTCTTCCTCACTCCAGACCAACACTTCACTCGAGGAGACACTTTGCTAAACTGGGTCCCTGTGACGGCTAATTTTACTACACCTGGAACTAACTAATCCCAAGTGGCTGGGTACACCTGTGAGGGGATTTTCTTAATTGCATCATTTAAGATAGGAAGACCCACACTAAATCTTGATTGTTTGAGGTGGGAAGACTCACCTTAAATCTGGACCACTCCTTCTGCTGCCATCACACAGAGAAGGAAATGGAGGGAGGAAGTCTGCTTTCCCTCCCTCTTGGTCATCTATCCTGATGCTGAGTCATTCTTTCACTGCTGTGAGAACCCCCTTCTTCAGGACGCCAACATAGGCTGAAGGTCAGCCGAGATGTCCGGCCTCGTGGACTGTACAAGTACTAGGTTCCTGACCTTTCCTTAGGGGGGCAGCTGCTGTTGGACGAGCCAGGCCACATCCTTAGCCAGTCTACAAAACTCCCCTTTAGAGAAGCAGATTCTGCTAGCAGTTCTGTTCCTAGGACCTGTGACTGACATCCGCATTGAGCTGAGGACCCAGGTGATAAGAATCCAGAGTCTAGATTCAGAGTCCGGCCTGGTTGTCAGTCGCCTCCTCTGGAATCACTCAGCTTATCACATCCTTGGAGCCTTTCTAGGTATGGACCAATTAGACCCCTTGCACGACTGTTATACCCCATGACTGCAGCCAGACCAGCTTCCACAAGGAGATGGCCACTCCAGGTCAGATCCAACACTCCATGCTACCTTTCTGCCTTTCTCCCAGGACATTTGAATATCAGTATGTGTGTGCTTGTGTGTGTGTGTGTGCACGCACATACAAGCACATGTTTGTATGTCCGTGTTATAAACACATGCCGTCATACCCTGCTTTTAATGTGGGTCCAGGGATTAAGATTCAGGCCTTGATGCTTGCATGACAAGTGCCTTTTATCAACCAAGTCATGTCCCGACTTATGAGCACCAGTTTGCTTTTGAGACAGGGCCTTGCTATGTAGCTCTGGCTGGCTTGGAACTCCCTATGTTACCCAGGCTGGCCTTGAGCTCACAGATACCTGCCCATCTCTAGCTCCTCAGCGTTAGGGTCAAAGGTGTGCATCAACCACATCTGGCACACTGAGTGACGTTTGTTTCATTAGTGTTTGCTTACTGTATTATAAATTCTCAAAAGTGGGGATAATTCAGGGGACCCCTGGAGGCAAACAGAGGAAAACATCTTCATCTCTGTTTTAACTGATTTCTAACTGAGATGGAAATGACGGGCATTTAGATGTCACATGGCAATCGTGGGATAGTCTCAAGAATCATTTGCACTCAATGCTAATCCAAAGTCACAGTGTTTGCCAGCCCTCCTGTGAAGTCTTACTCTGTAATGCATCAGTGAGCTCCTAGAAGACTATGCCTCAAACTGGGAAGTGATCTAGTGACCTCACCACTGTAGATGCCTTCAGAATCCTCACAGTTTATAATGTGCATTTATAACATCCTTCTGGAAGGCGCCCATGGGCTTCCTTGGATTATCTAAGGCCCCAAAGCACAAGGACGCGCCAGTCAGGTGTTTGGGTGTGCAATGTATTTGTTTCATTTGCTTATTGAAGCTTCCGGACCTGGGCACAGCTCCTGGGCCACAGAGGGGACTGACTGCCTGTCATGTGACAGGCTACTCAAAGGGAAGGAGGGAAGCTGATTCAGAGTGGGGTCCTCCAGGCCCGTGCATATGTGGCCCGCAGTGTCAGGCTGCGGATCTCAAACAGGCAAAATGGAATTGTACCTTAAAATAGACGAGAAGGGGGCCCTGGGCCACGTTTCGTCATGGATGGAAGAGTTTAGTGGAAAGCATGGAAGATAAACGTTGAAGAGAAGTGTCTGGGTTTTTGCTGCCAGCCCAGCATCAAAAGGATCTTACTTGTAGTGAGGTCAAAAGAAGGAGAGGTGCCCCTCTCAGCTCTTCTGTCCCAGGATCTGTGTGCTGGCCCTGGGTCAGGACCAGCTTCCCTGCCTCTCCACCCTGTTTCCAGTTGCTGGAGGTTTCAGAATTCCCTACCTGGACTTATAGGCGGTTGGCCAGTCCTTCCAGCCAGAATCGCTCTTGGTTTGCTTGACTACGTTCAGGATGCTACAAAACAAGAAAAGTCTTGTAACAAAGGCTCAGGAGCCAGGTACCCCTGCAGCAACAGGTGTCTATGCCAGGACCAGTTGTCTCCTCCTAGAATGAACTACAGAGTCACAGTGGAGGGAACACCTGGGGAGTCTGCTGAGAACACAGATTCTGGGTCACATGTATGTTCAGAGACTTGGCTGTGCTGGGCTGGGTTGTGCTCAGAAACCGTATGTAGAAGCCCTCATTTTCCTAGACTCAGACACACTGACAGATGCCAGCAAGATCCACCTACTCTGGAGAATTGTAGAACCCCAGAATTGTACACAGACACTATAGAATTGCACCATACTCAAAAACTCATAATTTAATACACACATACACACACATGTGCACACACACACGGGCACACATATGCATGTGTGCACACACACCACAATTATATACACATTTTTAGAATTAAAAACACCCAGAATTTCACAATACACAACAACTGCACACACACAGATGGGGAATTTGAAAAGCATACCTAGAATTCCACACTTGCCTAGAGTTACATCCTTCTTTAGACTTCGACACTCGCCTAGACTTCCACACTCGCCTAGACTTCATCTACAATTTCACACCTCTAGAATCACAGTTGTCCTAGAATCCCCCCGTCACAGTCCACACAAAAGCCAGAACTATATACTGACTGGTGTGGGAGAGCCAACACTGCGGTGGTGCCATCCTCCAGGCAGATGGTCCTGGGTGGTCTAAGAAAGCAAAGCAAGCAAGCCATGGGAGCAAGCCAGTAGGCAGCGTTCTTCCTTGGCCTCTTCTTCAGCTTTAGCCTCCAGGTTTCTGCCCTGACTTCTCTCAGCACTGGGCTGTGGCCTGGGGTTGTACACTGATTTTGGTCAGTGTTTCATCATGGCAGGAGAAAGCCACCTAGAACATGTGACTGTGGTGACAGCTGATCCACCTGCCTCAGCAAATGCTGTAAAGGTTGTGGCTTCTGTATAAAGAGCAGAAGTCATGACTGCGTTCACTGCTCCTGCTGCAACTATTGGCTGCGACTGAATGCCAGGAAGAAGTTGGAGTATTAATAAATGCATTATATCCCTAGATGCTCTGAGGACTCATGGAGATAGACGTGACTTCCGGAAAATTCCTAGGATTTTGCACGAACAGTATGACTTAATTCTCACTACAGCCATTTTGGGTAAGCTGCTGAGGTGCTTCTTTTTACAGTTGTGACAAGACTCAGGGGAAGCAACACAGAAACTGAGTAATGGGATGGAGATACTCGCTAGTCTATGGGGTCCCAAAGCTGTGCCTTGGTGCTTAGGACTGAGACACCAGTCCTCAGCATCAGGCTTCATCTGACTCAGAAGCTCTACTCAAGCCTTTGAGCTTATCACCTTTGTCTGTCGCTACTGCTGATGGGGTGAGTGCCTTACAGGTCAACTGTCTCAGAATGCCTCCACATGCATTCTCAGGGGTGGGTCCGAGTTGAGGCTGCAGCAGACAGATTCATCATTAACACGCGGAGGCGGGGTGTGATGTATTCGAAAACACCAGAGAAGGGTAATTACAGCACTAACGAGAACCAATAAGTCATGGCTGGTGTCCCAGTCGGCTGAGGCTCGTGATAAACCTCTTCTTGGGCTCTGTTTATTTTCTGTAAGTCATTTGCTTGCTTGGGGGGGGGATTTACACTGGAGACGGGATCTCTGACTCCACCTGCATTCTCTCTGGAGAATTTATAGAGGCTGCAGGTCCATGGGCAGGACTTTCCTCCAGAAGATGGACTACTCTCTTATGAGCCAGCTGTTCTAGTAGCTGCTGGAGGCATCAAGGGTGCCCATGCTTTTTGGGGTGAGACTACAAACCCTCCAGGCGAGGGTTTCCAAGATGAAGCTCCTCACCAATGTATGCTTTTCTCTGCCCCATTTTGGCCGTGTCCTGCTCCCTGTTGATGCCGTGGTCCGCACACAGCTGACTGTGCATGGCTGACTGGATGTTCCACCCTCCCTGCCCCGTGGGTCTATCACCTTTGACAGGCAGGCCTTTCCCTGGCTGACCTCATCTCAAATCTCAGCTAAAAGTTTCTTCCAGACAAAGAAGAAACTCTCATGAGTTTCTAGACCAATGACCCCTTTTGTGTTAGGGTCTTGCTATGTAGCCCAGGCTGGCTTCAAACTCAAGATCTTCCCACCTCCCCCTTCTGAGTAATGAGAACACAGGCATGTGTCACCATGCTTGTATTATATTTTGTTTCTCTGTCTTTTTTTTTTTTTCTTCTCCCTGCAGTGCTGGGAATGGAGCCCAAGGCTTTGCACACTGAGTGATTTCTAACTCAAAGCTCTTTTGCTTATTTTTGGCAACTCCATCCCTGGAAACAATTTATCTTGACCATATTCATCCAAACTCCCTCCTCCTAACCCCCCCCCCACTGGACACCCCTCAACACATGCCTTCCAACCTCCATGTCCCCCCTCTCTTTATAAAGATTTATTTATTATGTATTCAATGTTCTGTCTGCATACCAGAAGAGGACACCAGATCTTATTACAGATGGCTGTGAGTCCAATTAGTAATTCCAGTGCTGCCTGCTGGAATGCTGACTGATCACGATGGCTTGATCTTGTTCGGATCTTATGCATGTCACCATAGCTGCGGTACATTTATGAATGCCACGGCCATGCCTTTTCCAGAAGACTGCACTCCAGGGCACCCCTCCCCACCCTCCAGCTCTTACCCTCTTCCCACCCCCTCTTTTGCAATGTTCCGCGAGCCTTGCAGGAAGTTGACAGACGCGTCTCATTAGAACCAAGCAATCCAAAGTACAATCACTTGTGCTCATTGCTGTGACTAGTTCTGAGTCTCTGTGTTAACTACTGCCCACTGCAGAAGCAGTTTCTCTGGCCAACATTGACAGCACTATTGTTTTATGTAAAAACCCTAGGTTTTTAAATCCCAAGTTTCCAAGTTCTTCCTTGCGCACATAGTTTACACATAGTCATAAATACTCACGAGAAGGGTGAGTACCAGCCCACAGGGTCCCGGACAGACAGAGCGGTCAAGACATCACAAATTTCTAGATTTATGTCACCACCCACCAGCTGTGTAGCCATTAGGAAATAGTTTAGCCTCTCTGCCTCCTTTGTAAAGGTGGTTCTTCCTCCTCTAGGGGTTGTTGTAAGAATCCAGGGCAGTCTGCACATGCACAGTTCACAGCTCAGTGGACTAGCCGGACCACGAGCTGGTGATTGCTACTGTGGCTCTCATGATTATTTGACTGGATTAAGGGAACGTACCTGGGAACTTTCTTCTGCAGCTCAGTCATCTGCATGATGGTTCTTCGGGAGTCTTCCCGGACCATCTCCAGGAGCTTTTGCAGGTCTGATGGAACAGGAGTTGGGGGGGGGTCAGACGGGGACCCCATTCTGCCCCAGAAGGGGCAGCTCATAGGGTCTAGAAGGGTTTTTTAAAATTAATTTATTTTTGCTTGTGATGTATACCTGTTTCTCTCTCTCTCTCTCTCTCTCTCTCTCTCTCTCTCTCTCTCTCTCTTTCTCTCTCTCTCTCTCATTGTAATACATACTCACATGTGGGGGGCATGCATGAGGCCAGAGGCCAATATGGGGTGTCTTTGATCTCTAACCCATGTTTTGAGACAAGAATCTGTTACTGAACCTGAATCTTCCTGACTGACTAGACCGCTTGGCCAGCAAAGCCTAAGAGCCTCTTGTGTTTCTCTGCTGGACACTGAGATTGCTGGTAGGCACCAGCACACCTGGCTTTTTCGGTGGCTGAGGGGAATGAACTGATATCCTCATGCCATCTTTCCAGCCCCTCCGCTACAGCCAGAGAAAACTGTCTCAGATTCTGACAATCAATATTGTTTGGGAAACCTCAACTATTTTCCAAACTGGTCGAATCCAGATCACAATTGTATTTTGCCTGATTTGAGGAGAATGTCAACCTTTGAAAACAAAGTTTTTGCGTCAACAGTTCTTTTGGAAAGAATCTAAGTCATGACCTCATTGTCCTCATTCCTGCCTCTCACTGGCTGATTTTTTCAGCAGGCTTGGGGCTTCCACACCCTTCCCCATGCTAGTGGAGCCTTATCACGATTTTGAAGTGAAATAACCCTCCGTGTGTTGAAGGCTTGGCTCCAGTGCATGGTGCTGTTGAGGACTTGAGGATGGCAGGAGTCACGGGGGTGCAGGCGTTGCCAGTGTGCTAATCCAATGGCGACTCACGCTGAACGAGCTTCTAGGAGCCCGGGTGTAGTGGGAGGAAGTAGGTTAGTGGGAGCAGGTGGAGTTGGAGGAAGTAGGTTAGTGGGAGTTTATATCTCACAGGACTCGCCTTGGTCCAGCCCCTTCCTTTCCGCTCACTCAGCTCCCTGTCGCTGTGAGGTGGGAACCTCTGAGTGATGCTCTCATTTGCCATATTCCTGAAGCAATGATGTCGGTGCCCGTGAAACGAAACCCTTGCAGAGTTCCTTCAGGTTTCTTAGTGATGGAAAGTGGTGGAAGCCCCATCTCTTCAGGTCTCAGCTCAATGATCGGGGTGCGAGACGCTTCTGTGAACCATCCTAGCTGGGCTAGCACCACTCCAACTCGACGGGAAGACAGAGGTGTCTCTCCAGCTCAGCCCTCACGGCCATCATCCTCCTCTTACCTGCGACCTTAGTCATCCTGCTACTCAGAGCTTCCCTGTTTACTGCCGTCCTTGTTTTCTTTATGTGCACCACCACACATTCCTTCCACATCCTGCACTTGCAACACACAGACACTGAAGGAAGAAGGTTCCAGAAATTCAGAGGAATCAGTCTCTCACTCACTCCCATCAAGAGTGGCTCTGAGAGCTCTGAGTCTTCCTTGGGCCCTTGTTGACAGGTCCTGACTCTCTGAACTTCTGGAGTTTGCACTTTGGCTCTGAGAAGCCAGGGACTGTCCAGACCCTAGGTCCACTCTGTTCTCCTTGAATCTAAACAGCACCCAGTCTTTGCCAGTTCTTCCCGGGACAGCCTGCCTCAGATGTCAAACTTCTTCTTCTACCTGTTTGGGACAGGCTCCCTTTGCCATTTTCCTGCCGTGTGTATGAGGCAAGCTAGCCCATGAGGTCCCAGGAATAATTTTGCCTTGGTCTCCTGTCTTTCTGGGGATGCTGGGATTACAGCATTTTGAGCTATGCATCCGACTTTTGTATGGCTCTGGGGATTTGAACTCAAATCTTTGTTCTTGCAGGGATGGTACTTCTACCCGCTGAGGTCCCTCTACATATCTGATTGAGCATATACTTGCTCAATGCAGGAAATCCTGAGAGAAAATTTGACATGGTTTGTGGAATCCAGTTGCAAGTTTCTTCCTGAGGTTGGAGGTCTCCTTACCCTTGGATAGTATTCATTGTTTTGGATTTCTTCCTTAAACGAAGATCCATAGCTTTCAGTAGACTCCTAAGGACTCTAAACCCAAAGGTGAATTACTAAAGATCATGGACACGAGAAAACACATCTCTGTGCAGATTTGTTGCCTCTGAGGTTTAGACTGGGGAGGGACAGGGACAATGGGTGGGCATGTCTTCTGATGGGTTGACAGAAGCATTTTAAAGTTGTTGTAGAATATTATTTTAAGATGTGTTACATTTGTTTATGCTGTAGAATATTTGATTAATGATGCAAAGATGTGTGGTGTTCCTTTATGTTACATTTGTTTAATTCTGTGAAGCTGTGTTACTTTGACAGCCTAAAGCACCTGATTGGTCTAATAAGAGCTGAAAAGCCAATAGGGAGCCAGGAGAAAGGATAGGTGGAGCTGGCAAGCAGAGAGAATAAATAGAGGGAGAAATCTGGGAGGAGGGGAGGAAGGAGTAAGAAAAGAAGGGGCCAGCCCCCCAGCCCCTCAGCTCCCCAGCCCCTCAGCTCCCCAGCCCCCAGCCCCCAGCTCCCCAGTCCCCCAGTCCCCCAGCACCCCCAGCCCCCCAGCTCCACAGTCCCCCAGCCCCTCAGCTCCCCAGTCCTCCAGCTCCCCAGCCCCCCAGTCCCCAGCTGTCCACCCAGCCCTCTAGCCCCCCAATCCCCCAGACCCCAGCCCACAGCCACACAGCCACACAGTCAGCCATGGGGTAGGAGTGAAAGGAAGATTACAGAAGTAAGAAAAGGGAAAAGCCCGGAGGCCAAAGATAGATGGGAGAATTTAAACTAAGAAAAACTGGTGAGAAACAAGTCAAGCTAGGCCAGGCATTTGTAAGTAAGAATTACATCTCTCTGTATTTATTTGGGAGCTGGGTTGTGGGTCCCCCGAAAGAGCAAAAGCAAAGAACCAAAAGAGTAAAAAAGTAAAAACAAACCAACAAAAAGCAAGGACAAAAGTCAGACTGTGACGATGGATGCAGAGATGTTTTGTCAGCTTTGGGACGTTGCTGGCGTGTACACCTGACAATGTATGGCTAAGACGAGCGGTGTCTTTAGCTGGGTGGGGTGGCCTATATACACCTTTAATCCAGTGTCCGGGAGACTGAGGCCGGAGGACTGGGAGCCCCAGCTCACCCTGGGCTTTGTAAGCAGTTGTTGTATCTCTCTGACACAAAAGGGCCCAGGCCAAGCAGAAAACAACACATCTGTAAACCTGTGGAAAACAAGGGGCTGAATGTGAAGAATGTGGGAAAATAATTTCTATACGTATGAAATGTGGAAAGAATAAAACTTTACAGAAAAACGAGATAAATAAGAATAGAGTTTCAAGTGTTATAAAGCAAATGGTGATTGTGTCTGTGTCTGTGGGGGAGTGGCTCAGTGTGACACAACTTAAAGGGGACATTTTCAGCCTTTTGGGGCAGGCAGGGCTGTCCAGGAAAGGGACTCAAAGATACTGAACAAGGCAGGTGGTCGAGACCTTTGACCTCTGTGTCTCTGCTGAGAGGGGCTGTGGGTAAGGCAGGAGAGGTTCAAAGACTACAAATAAAAAGGCAGACAGTGGTGGGATTTAGGTAGGACTTACGGACGTGGAGAGTTTCTTCATCTTGCTTAGTTGACCATGACTCATTGTCTTCAATGTCTTTGCTGGCCACACTTGGGGGTTCATCAGAGCCAGGGTTCACAGATATCATGCTGCTCTGGGGAGAAGAACACCCACTGGTCCGGGTCAGACTGAGAGTGGAGCCCCGCCGGCTGGGTTTGCGGCTGGCTGTGCGAACTGTGGGGATTTTGAATTTCTTGGTCTGAAGGAAAGAGATAAAAGAGAGGATGTCAGAGAGGAGGGGGGAATAAAGGAAGGGGGAGGGGAAAGAAAGGGGGGCAGGAAGGAGGAAGGAAGCAAGAAAAGAAAAGGAAAGTGCTATTTCTTTTTTTATATTTCATATTTTTATTGAGTTAATGATTTTTTTCATTTTTTATTGATTTTATTGAACTCTACATTTTTCTCTGCTCCCTTCCCTTTCTCTCCCCTCCCCTTCAACCCTCTCCCATGGTCCCCATGCTCACAATTCACTCAGGAGATCTTGTCTTTTTCTATTTCCCATGTAGATTAGATCTATGTAAGTCTCTCTTAGGGTCCTCACTGTTGTCTGGGTTCTCTGGGATTGTGGTTTGTCGGCTGGCTTTCTTTGCTTTATGTCTAAAAGCCACTTATGAGTGAGCACATAAGATATTTGTCTTTCAGGGTTCCTTGCTCTTTGGGCTGACGAGGGAGGGGGACTTGATTGGGGGAGGGGGAGGGAAATGGGAGGCGGTGGCGGGGAAGAGGCAGAAATCTTTAATAAATAAATAAAAAAATAAATAAAAATCATCTACATTTTAACTGAGGAAAAAAAAGATATTTATCTTTCTGGGTCTGGGTTACCTCACTCAAAATGATGTTTTTAGGCTCCATCCATTTGCTTGCAGATTTCAAGATGCCTTTTTTTTCTGCTGTGTAGTACTCCATTGTGTAAATGTGCCACATTTTCCTTATCCATTTTTCAGTCAAGGGGCATTTAGGTTGTTTCCAGGTTCTGGCTATGACAAACAATGCTACTATGAACATAGTTGAGCACATGTCCTTGTGGCATGATTGAGCATCCTTTGGATATATATCCAAACGTGGTATTGCTGGGTCCTGAGGAAGCTTGTTTCCTAATTTTCTGAGAACCCTCCAAAGGGGCTGTACCAGCTTGTACTTCCACCAGCAATGCAGAAGTGTTCCCTTTCCCCCACAACCTTTCCAGCATGAGTTGTCATCAGTGTTTTTGATCTTGGCCATTCTTACAGGTGTAAGATGGAATCTGAGTTGTTTTGATTTGCATTTCTCTGATGGCTAAGGATTTTGAACATTTCCTTAAGTGTCTTTCAGCCACTTTAGAGTCCTCTGTTGAGAGTTCTCTGTTTAAGTCTGTACCCCATTTTTTATTGGATTATTGTTTTATTTTTGCTGACCAGTTTCTTGAATTCTTTGTATATTTTGGAGATCAGCCCTCTGTCCGATGTGGGGTTAGTGAATATCTTTTCCCATTCTGTAGGCTGTCGTTTTGTCTTGTTGACAGTGTTCTTTGCTTTACAGAAGCTTTTCAGTTTCTGGAGGTCCCATTTATTAATTGTTTGTCTCTGTGTCTGTGCTGCTGGGGTTATTATTTAGGAAGTGGTTCCCTGTGCCAATGGGTTCAAGTGTACTTCCCACTTTCTCTTCTAATAGGTTCAGTGTGGCTGGCTTTATGTTGAGGTCTTTGATCCATTTGGACTTAAGTTTTGTGCATGGTGATAGATATGAATCTATTTGCATTCTTCTACATGTTGATATCCAGTTATGCCAGCACCATTTGTTAAATATGCTTTCTTTTTTCCATTTTATATTTTTTGCTTCTTTGTCAAAAATTAGGTGTTCGTAGGTGTGTGGATTAATATCCGGGTCTTCTATTCAGTTCCATTGGTCCCCCTGTCTGTTCTTTTGCCAGTACTAGGCTGTGGAAAGTGGTATTTCTAATCCTTGATGAGGTCAAGGTGAGGGGGGGTCAAAGGATTCAATTCCTCCTGACTCCTTGAAAACACCATGGACACAGACTGGACCTGAAGTGACCGGTGTCACCAACCAAGATGATCAGAAGATGTTCTTTTCTGTGTGTGTCACTGCAAGTCCCCTTGACCCTGTACTAATGATTTTTTATGCCACCTAAGATGCCATGGAGATTGTAGAAAGGTGATAGAGCTTAGTGTGTGTGTGTGTGTGTGCTGTGTGCATGTGTGCATGCGTGTGCATGTGCATATGTATGTCTGTTAGTGAAAGAAGAGGGCAGAGAAAGACAAGCCGAGTCCTGCTCTATTGTCCTCCATCTTATTCCCTTGAGGAAGGGTCTTTCCTTGGTCCTGGAGTCAACCAGGCAGCCAGCAAGTCCCAGTGATCCTCCTGTCTCTACCACTCTCTCCACAGTGTTGGGGATGCAAGCACCATACCTGTTGGTTAATCTAAGTGGTGGGGATCCGAACTCAGGTCGTTACGCTTGTGTGTCATGCCTTCTTACTTAGTGAGCCATCTCCCCAGCCCCAGAAATAATTTTCCTTGAGAGCTTTTAAAATGAAAGTGCTTTGGAGATTCAGATTGGTGCTATATTTGTATGAAACTCCTAATATTTAATGTTTTGGGAATGAAGGCAGCAGGGAGCAGAGGGGATCCTGAAGGCCACACTAAGATTTAACATCACGACACTAGGTGAGAATTACACTCAACACGTTTGCTTCCAGCGATCAACTGCACTGAAGCACAAGTGTTGTTGGTAACGTTTTAGGGCCTTGAATATAGGCGGAACTTCCCTGTTTTAGAAGCAGGGAGGGATTTCTTGATTGCACAGAGGAAGGGAAAAGGTGTGGGAAGAGGAGGAGGTAGGGTTGTGGCCTTCTCCTCCCATTCCTTCCTTTGCTTTGCTTCTTTCCCCATGTTTTCTGGCAAAAATTTGCACAGTCAGAAGGCGACTTCAGCATGCAACAGGCTTGGGCGGGGGGGAGGGCTGGAGTTTGGACTGGCTTTCTCCTGTTCTCCAAGTCAGTTTCAGGGTTACAAAATGATGGTGCTGGGGAATTCCACCTCAAGAGCTTCTGGCACTTAGGAGGCTTCCCTTGTCCTGACCCTGCAGCTTGGCCAGGACCTGGTCAGCCTGACGGGACACTCTACACCCCTGCCACCCTGTGAGAGAGGATGTCAGAGCTCAGGGATAGCAGGGACAGGCAGAGGTCACCTTCCTGCTTCAGCAGCCACTTCTGAGTCCCAGGCGCTGGGGGGACAAGAATCTTTAGACCAACACCATTGTGGAAGGTTTAACAGATTGTGTCTCAGGGAGGTGGGATTTCATCTTGTGCTCCTGCAGTTACCCCTATTTAACATTCACTTAGCGGAGCCAGCCAGGGACCCAAGTGAAGGGCTGACTCTTCTGACTGAGAGTGAGGGAAAGAGAATGATGGGGGGATGTGATGGCCTTCAGCCTGTCACTTGCCCTTTATCGAACTGACTTTCCCGGACTTCAGGCCCAGGTGCTTTTCTGGCTTTCACAGTTTGCTCAGGAGTGATGTGACCCAGCTGCCACATTCTGTCTCAGGGGGACTGGCGTTTTCTCTTCTCTTCTCTTCTCTTCTCTTCTCTTCTCTTCTCTTCTCTTCTCTTCTCTTCTCTTCTCTTCTCTTCTCTTCTCTTCTCTTCTCTTCTCTTCTCTTCTCTTCTCTTCTCTTC